>NW_017731788.1:1502273-1521168 GCF_001890085.2 Hipposideros armiger
GAATCTTCAAGAATGGGGAATTGGGTGTACTTCTTTGTATTGTGTCTTTTTTGGTCAAAGGTCATGGATTAACACACACAAAATTCCATTTTGAAAGAAAAGGGACTTTGGAGAGCTAATGATCAGCCTGTCATTGAAAATATGAGGAATCTCAGGTTTTAAAAAGTTAACAATCTTGTCTAAAGTCACACAGGATTAAAATCCAGGCTGTAAATCCCAGTCCAGTGTTCATTTCAATGGTTTCTGCAGCCCTCTCATTTCAGCAGCAAGCAATGAAACGGCAGAGTAAGTAGAAGAAAGACTTTGGGGAAGGGCCTACTTCTTGGGGCTCTCCAGTCTCTCTTACATGAGTGACTATTTATTTCCCAAAGCCCGCTGCAGCTAGATGATGGAACCATTCCCTTGTCTTAATGAGGCAAGGTGAAACAATTAAAAATAAAAAAGAGTCTGGCAACTCTTAGAAAGCTGTCAACTGGGGATACTCAGGGAAACTAAATCCCTTAGCCTTTTAATAATTACCTTTTAAAACTCATTACATGTTACAAGATGCAAAAATTCTTTTGAAGTTTGACCTCTGATATTACAGAGGAGTTGGACTGATTGCTTCTCTACTGAGAGAGGAGGGATTAAAAAGTATATTCTTTGTTATAATTAATTGTGCATCTGAAAAATGAAAATATGCACATTTTTTCATGATACAAATTAAAGGAGGTAAAACTTGACAAAGATCTGCTTGCCTGGTGGTCAAGGGTTCGAAAAGGTTCAGAAACACTGCTTGAAACAGATCTGGAATTTATACGACACTAACCATGCTGCTTAGATGTGTGATAGGTACGTTGATGTCAGTGCTAAACAACATTGCCATATGATTACCACATCTATTGTATTCGTCATCATTTAATTCCAACAATGATTGGCTCCTGAATGTTCATGAAAGTTAAAGTCATGGCTATAAATTAATGAGTCTGAGTTTGTGGTCATTCATTGTTTTATAGCTTCTCTACATAAAACTACTGTATAACCCCAATATTAGAAGTTGTAAATAAGCTAGTGATAAAAAAAAAGTATCAATTCATTACATTTGAAGAAATGGTGGTGAAAAGCCAACATCAGATTCTCAAGAGAAAAGCTGTATGTGAATAAATTTCTTAGAGAATGCTCATTAGATAAGAACTTATAATATTTTGGTTACTTGGTTTCCATATTACACTTAATAGACATATTGAACTTGACTATACTCAACATTGGGTAGGGACCAACAGGCTATTTATTGCTAAAGTGACTCTTGATTTTTCTAGTCAATAGACTTTTATTGTGCATATACTATTGTTTTCTTCTTCCATTAGCCTCTCCCAATTCAGAAAAGACTACAAATTACTTACCATTTGTGTCCTGACATGTTTTCTTCTTCTCCTTCTTTTTCTACTGTTGATGATTTGGGGAGAAGGGACAGGGAAAAAGCATGAGAGGATAAGTTATATTATAACCTGAAATAAAACAAATATGTTTAACAGTTACACACTATATTACAATTATGCGTTAACTTGAAATGAAAAATTTCAATCTAAGCCATTTCTAGTTGTATTTTAGGGTCCAAACACTATCACACAATAACACTGTACGCTGGTGTTAAGAATAGTTTACCTAAGTAACACTGGAAGAAATATCCCAAATGAAGTTTAGGAACTGAAAAAGCAGGTTGAATGAAAAAGAAGTTTATGGAGACTACCTAAAATATGAGACCATCACATGCAAAGCAATACTATATGTTATTGAAGTAAAATATATTATAGAGTGAAGGGATAAAGAATTGCTTAGAAATGATGAACACTAAATTCCGGATAGCAGTTACCACTGCAGTGTGGAGAGGGGGGTATTCAAGACGGTTACACAGGGCCTTCAACTGTACCCTTAGTGTTCTCTTTGTCAAGCTAGAGGGTGAGTATATTGCATCTGTATGTCTCTTTACAGATGTGAAGTATTTCATAATCAGTATTTCTAAAACACGAAATAGCTCACTGTAAAAAACAAAACATGCACACAAAAAAGTGTTGATAGGCTAGAGTGAGATACCAAGAAGGGTATCAAGGAGGAAAATGTGACCATTTCAGTTTTTACAAGCCTAACATTGTATTTTTATCTCATTAGTAAATATGGGAGTCACTTGATACCTTTGCCTCTCACGCCATTTGCCCCTCTCCTGGAAACTAGCCAACCAACAGGGAGGGGCAGAGCCAACCAACCCAGCTACACTTACCTACCAGTTACTGAAAAAAATGGCGAACTCACTACCTAAAGGGATGGCCTCTGGCCTGACACAGACTGCTGGCTGCCAGAGTGAATGCTCCGTGTATAGATGCTCTGACCACTCCAACAAAATCAATGCAATCGTTCTCTCTCTGCCTCGGAAAGGGTCCTGGCAACCAGTACCCCTAAAAGAATGAGTTTCCCAAATTTTTAAAGAAATGTTTCAAGGGAACTAAATTGAGGTGTTGAAATTCCAGGCTTCAGGTGAGAGAAAGGAGGACATTTTCTCAGAGCGTCGCAATGCTGCTGGAATGACAGCATTCCATCATCAGCATTCCTCTTCCTCCTGGAGGGCATCCAGGTTTTTGGACAAGTTGCTTTGGGAATGACATTCATGATGAGTAAGCTTAGCCCTCTACTCAGTAACTGTGGAGCGGCCTTGAAGCACCCACACAGCTTCCCAGCAAGTACACATTTACTTTATTTAGCTCAGAGCTTCCAACAAAATTTCTCATGAAAAGATATTGTTCAAGAAAATGAAATTATTATACTCTTTCCTTGAGTTCAATTTCATCAGTATCTATTAGGATAGTATTTTCTGATTTTTTTTATTGCAGTAAAAAAACAACAAATTATTCTCTGAACGATTTTTAAGTATACAGTATTGTTAACTACCAGGGGTGCCAAAAAAAAATGTACACATTTTAAGAGATGCTACCTATGTATTATTTTTCAAAGTTAAATTGAATTATGGTAGCAATGTGTAGTATGATGTTCGCTCAAAAGATGACATTAATCAAATTAGTGCTAGCGTCATTCGTTGTATTACAATTTTAATACAGTTTTTTCCTTTCTTAAAATGTGTACACATTTTTTTGGGCACTCTCTGTATATGCATATTGTTGCACAACAGATCTCCAGAACTTTTTCATCTTGTATGACTGAAGCTTTACACCCACTAAGCAACTCCCCGTTTCCCTCGCCCCCAGCCCCTGGCAACCACCACTCTCCTTTTGGTTTCTATGAGCTTGACTTTCCTAGAGATTCCATATAAGTGGAGTCACGTGCTATTTGTCTTTTTCTGATTGGCTTCTTTCACTTCGCACAATCTTCTCAAGGTTCATCCATGTTGTAACATATGACAGGTTTTCCTTCTTTTCTAAGGCGGAATGCTATCCCATTGTATGTATATAGCACAATTTCTTTATCCATTCATCCACTGATTGACACTTAGGCTGCTTCCACATCTTGGCAATTGTGAATACTGCTGCAATGAACATCGGGGTGCAGATGTCTCTCCCATAGCCTGTTTTTTAATTTTTCTGGATGCATACCCAGAAGTGGGATTGCTAGATCACATGGTAGTTCTATTCTTAATTTTTTGAGGAGCCTCCATACTTTTTCCACAGCAACTGCACCATTTTACAAACCCACCAACAGTGCCTTCAAGGATTCCAACTTCTGCACATCCTTCTCAACACTTGTTATTTTCTGTTTGTTTTGATAGCAGCCATCCTAATGGGTACGAGGTGATAATCTCATTGTGGTTTTGACTTGTATTTCCCCAGTCATTAGTGTAGTTGAGCATCTTTTCATTTGCTTTATTGGCCATATGTATGTCTTCAAAGAAGACATATCCATTCAAGTCCTTGTCTATTTCTTAATTAGGTAATTTTTTTTGTATTGCATTATGGGAGTTCTGGATATTCTGAATATTGATTCCTTATCCAATGTGGTTTGCAAATATTTTCTCCCATTAAGTTGCCTTCTCATTGTTGATTATTTCATTTGCTACAAGGTTTTTTAAGTAATTGCTGCTTATTGAAATTATAACAATTTAAGTTCTTTGTAGTGTAACAGATATCATCGAGCAAACTGTCCCTTTTACCTGGATTCCAGGCCACTCCCAGATTATGATGCTATATGGCAGTGCTCCTCAAGGTACTGTTTTTTGGGGGGTTTTTTTGTTTTTTTTTTTTTAGAGGAGCAAATATTTTTATTGAAGCAAAAGTACAGCCCTCTTACGAGAGGAGGTACCTGACACTAGGATGCCCACTCCTCAAGGTACTGTTTACAGGTCACGTGCACTGGAGTCTTCTGAGCTGGTAACATGCAGATTCCTGGGCCCCATCGCTTACCTGCTGAATGAACTAGAATCTCTGGAAGCGTGTCTGGGAATCTGCATTTGTAATAGGCTTTGCAAGTGATTCTTAAGCACATTAAAGTCTGAGCACCACAGATAAATGGCACACAGGAAAAAAACTCTAGACTTGGGTCTTTCTTAAATAAACTGCTGAATTACATGGCATCTGACTAAAGGCATCATGGGTGGTAAAATCAGGTCATCTCTACAGGGCACATCTGAACGTCTCATGAGAAGGCAGTTGCAGCAAGGGCTTGCTTCTCCTTTCAAGTATCTAGCCCCACACACCAGGAACAGTTAATAAACATTATAAGATTTCCTGACAAATCCATCTCATTTTGCTCTGTCACTTCCTAAACCCCCTGTGTCAAAACCAACACTTTAAAAACTCATTACAATTCTCATCCATTAATTCCTATGAATTACACAATTTGGTTTAGCAAACATGCATTAAGCATTTAATTAATATGTGCTATGCATTGTCCCTGGCCACAAGGAACTTATAGTCTAGATCAGCTCTGACCAATGGATTTACTATCAGCTGCATATGTCATGTTAAATGATATAATAGCCATCTTTAAAAAAGTAAAGAGTAAAAATTTTTTAATAATATACTTTAACCCAATATATCGAAAATATTATTTCAACATGTAATCAATAAAAAATTACTAACGATATATTTTGCATTTTTTGTACCAGGTCTGAAATCAGTTGAGTACTTTACACTTACAGTACATAGCAACTGAAATGAGCCCCATTAAGTGCTCAGTGGCCACATGCAGTTAGTGGCTTACAGGATTGGACAATGCGGGTTGAGCAAGAAAGGTGGACATGTAAACATAATTTCTAGACCCAGGAGACTCTTGACATTTGCAAGGAGCATATAAAAAGTACTTCATGAATCCCTGAGTTTGTAAATTCTGCTGTAAGAATATAATTTCCCCTGTAAAATACAATAAAGCCTATGACTAACTAATATTTCCATTCACGATTCTGCAAAGGAAACTATTTCTCTGCTTCTGCTACAAGGTACTTATGAAAGAAGCCCAAAATGAATGGTATCATACCTCAAGCATAGCTCAGAGAAGACTTCCTAAAGCTCTGCTTGTGCCCACCTTACTTTGGGAGACAAGCCAAGAAGAACAAGTATCAGGTTGCTTATGGACTGTGAGTGCCATAAGAAAAAAAACAAAAACAAAAGCACCAATATTGTTCAATTCAACACAACTTGACCACGTGAATGTCTGTGTTTCATTAAACTCTGTCTCCCCAAGGAAGACAAAGCAAATGTGCCAGTAATAATGAAGACCTATTCAAAGAAGTAGGAATCCAAGAGTTAACAGATCAATGAAAATCAAGTATCTAATTTTGATGTAACAAACTTGAGGGTGGGTTGGGGCAAGTTAGTGAGGAGCAGGCTCTGTGTCTAAGACAAGATAAAAGAGGGAAAGATGTCTCCCTGCTCAGAGGTGGGCCTGCTGCTGAGGTTAGCACCTCTGCTTCCATGACACTAAGCCTACCAACCTAATCCTCTTAGCCTTTTCCCGGCTACGCCTTGATAGGGTTGCAATATGTTCACCTCCTGCTCCAAGGCCATTAAAACCACACCTGTTCTCAGCCACATGTGGCTTGACAGACCATCTTGCCCTATAGGGAGAACAGGGAGGAGGGGTACTTTTGTTCAGATTTGGTACTTCCCTGGGTTCTATGCAATAATTATGCTCATTTGCCCTCTATGCTTTTCTTACATGCTTGCTGTGTTGAGTCTGCAATTGTATCCACCCATGTGGACAGGCTATAACTGTTCCCCTTGTTTTTATTTTCTATAGCCATTGAAAAGCCATTTGGAACACACCGGACAGCCAATACATAAGCAAAAGTCTGTTTCTAAATACCCCTTAAATATATTTTTTGACACTGCAAGGTTCACAGAATGCTAAAGCAAGCCTGGTTTAAACAAAGTTTGATGCATTGCTACAAGGGAGAGAGGTCAGTCTGTCCTTGGCTCCTTAAACCCTGATACTGGATTCTTCCGCTTGGAGACAGAACGTGGGAAAGTTTTTTCCTTCCATCTAGGCTGCTTTCAGCAGCACTGAACATTTGTTCTGGCCCAGAACCCTTTTATATGAGCTTACTGAGTTAGCTGATAGCACCTCCGATTAATTTGTGCAAAGATCCAACATTCCTGAGCCCACCCTTATACAGAATAAGGGTTAAGATCAGTAGTTACATTTCATCATATCAGTACTCTCAACCCACAAAAATATTTCAATGAGTCTCCTCTTTAATCACGTTTAAGTGTGTCCTGTTTCTTGCCCAGTTTCATATCTCAAATTTATGACCTTCCCAACTTTAGCAGTTGATTTTTCTCTTCCATCGGCGAGCAGCTTTTCTGTTAGTTGGAGTACTCGCTGAAACTGAGTGCAGAATCCCTTTCTCCCATGTCTGTACTGAACGAACATATGGTAAATTCTCTTGAACTGCAGATCTGAGCCAATGCCAAAATCTGTCATTTTCCTCTCTAATGTATTCAAAATTTCTATTTTTTACCTTAAAATTGTCCCTATCTTAGAGCTCTCCAGTTCTGTTGTGCACACCGGCATTTAGTCTCCTTTGGGAAGTACGCCATTTTTTCCTCCCTGGGAAGCACACTTTTTAAGAGAACAGAACAGTCTTACAGTGACATGAGTGCAAAATGGTAAGTCCAAATCATCCCATAGTAAAATCATGCATTCCCAAACACCAGCTTCGTGGCACCACATGTCATTGAACGAGACGCAAATTGTTCACATTCCAACATCCCGGAAGCCAGGATATGTCCCACTACTGATATCCTGTCAACTGTCTGGCAGTCGTTTCTCTTTCTTCATGGGACATGAAGATCTTAGGAGCAATGCTAAAAGATCTTGATCTTATGAGCAATGGTTTCTTAACTTGATGAAACACAGAATAATTCTTTCAAATTAAACCTCAGTAAAATGGCATATCACTACTTGCCACAGACTTTTGGGGCTATTTGTGTATAATAGAAAAGAGAATCTGAAGTCAAGGAATGCCACGTGTTGTCTGTGATGCGGAATGAGTGTCACGACAGAGGAAGGAGTTCAGGGCTAGAGGAACAGAGAGGAGAGGGCACAGGGCTGGCTTCCTTCAGGCCTTTGGGCTGAGTTTCTAAGAATCAGTAGAAGCTGGCCTTCTGAAGGTTAAGAGTCTGTGTGTGTGTCGGTGGGGGTGGGGTGCAGTGGTGGTGGTGGTATTATTCCAGACAGAGAAAAAGCAATGAACAAGTTCTTCCACAGTAGAACTAACTGCATGGTGTGAGCACGCAACCGACCATAAGCAGCTGTGCATTCCTGTAACTTAAAGAAGGACGATGTTACTGGGGAGACACGGGGGTCAATCTCTGAGGCCACGTTTTGTCACTTTCAGCATTTAGATATATTGTGTAGCCACTGGAGTGTAGACACTCAATAGTGTTTATTAACATTTAGTGAGCACCTTCTATGCCCTGTCTAGAGAGTTCATCTTTGATTATTCATAACAAATGCTGTTGGAAGCCTGTGGCATGTCTCTTAGATTTAGCTTCCAATTGCATGATACTAATTTATATAATTTTCTGCTAGTTCCGTATTCCCACTATCTCAGAGATTCACTTCATCTAGAAATATTACCAGTTTCAAGATTTGGTTTTCTTTGGGTTTATTTCTCTGGTGCAGTCTCAGAATTAATGGTAAGTCATATAATTTAGAGCCTAGAGGAAATTGAGACACAATCAAATGAAGCCCTTTCCTTTTAAAACAGGGACCTATGATCAAGAGAGGTCGCTAACAGGCCTGAGAGAACAAAGCCATTTAGCTTCACAGCCACGGCTTCGATGCAGGCTCCTGATGGCTTGCCTAATAAAAGGGAGAAACACAAATTTGTTAGAGCTTCTAGGTACCGAGTTAAAAAATAATGTTTGTGCGCTTCTTTTGCTCAAAGAATTTTTCATCTTTTTTCCCAGAGGTCTCTCTCTAGTCACTTTCTCTTATGTTAGTAAATATTAAAATAATTTCTGCAGAAACGGGGGAAAAATTGAAATCGTCCTCCAGGCATAATTAACTATATTTATTATTTTTTTTAAAATCTTGATTCATCAGATCATGGTCACACAGTTGAGAAAGAGAGATCCCTGTGGAGGGTGGGAAGTTGAATTATCTTTCATTTTTTGCAAAGCTAAACATTAATTAAAATAATGTAATTTGGCTAGTTTTTATGGGTCTTTTTACTCTCTCTCAGCACAGATTTTGTTAAGGTTAGGATTATTTGAGCATTCCATAATGGATTCTGTTTCTAATTAAGTTTTGTGTCTCCTGCAAATGATTTTTTGACATTTCATAAATTCAAAAGTAAAAGTGAAACATTATCATGCTTTAATTTTGTGAGTCATGCTTTAATTTTGTGAGTCAGCAAATCTTACAAGGGGAAAACAGAATTCTAACCTTATTCAAGGCAACTAGAAGATGGATGAGTTTTTATTTAAACCCTACACATGTAAGTCACTGTTAAAATTTGAATTTTCTGTTAATGAATTGGAGACTTAGGATGGTTTTAAATGATCATTTCATATTTGAAACAGCTCAGGTATTATATACAGGCATTCATTAAACTTAATGACTCCCAAAACCTATAAAAATCACATTCCCAAAGTAAAATTTTTTAATGACAATATAACTTGTCTCCCAATATGCTGCTCAATATAAAATAAACACCGGTAAGCCCATGACCATGCCACAATATTCAGCTTCCTCCAAGTCACTTCACCTACCTGGCTTTACTTTGCTTATCTGTAAAATAGTAGAGTCGACTAGGTGACATCTAGAATGACCTCAGTCACAAAAACGATAAAGCTAATTTTAATTACTTTTAGATTCATTTATATATTAGAGAAAGTTTAGAGATAACGAACACATCTGTTTTAAAGATGTGGACACTGGGGTTCTAAAAATGGAGAAGACTTGTCCAAAATCAGGTTAAAGATCAAGTTCGCACAGAGGCATGCTGGGATTGAAACACGAATTGCACCTGGTGCTTTCCTCAGTCACTTCCTCTATTGTAAGAGGTGTTTCTCACATATCAAACATAGCATATCATAGTCTAAGAAACAAAAAAAAATTTCAAGGTATTCTCAAAAAGGCTTTCATCCTTAACATTTGTATTAGTTGGAAATATTATACCCTCAAAAAGCAAACTAACAGCACAATAAAGCACACAACTCAAATTGCTCACAGGGGGCATGATCTAGGTCTCACCCTTCTTTCTCTTACTGGCAAAGGATGCTCAAGAGTGAATTTTGTGCTACAACAAAATTCTGGCAACAATAACAGAGAGGCTGGCATTTGAAAACAACAAACCTCCAAGAAGTACAAGAGCGAATAATATGAAAATGGATTAGAGGACTGGAAACAGAAAAAGAGCACATAGGTTGTTTTTGCTCAAGAAAAGGTTAATTTGGAAAACCTGTTGTATAAATTACATTCATCTTTGACTTTATTTAGGTTGGTGTATGTAAATTTCAAATGTCAATTAGCATTTAGCATATGGAGTTTAATAATCTCTAGTGCTTATGGTGGCTTTTTCTGTAAAAGCTTACCCTCAAAAGGCAACGAATGAAGGAACACCCTAGTCAGACAAAGGTCCCAATCAACTTCAGTACAGAAACATTACATCCTTCAACTGCCAGCACAGAGCGATATTAAAGGATAGGAATAAATGCTTTCCTTCATTTATATTTCAAAACTGCATTTTATAGTTGGGAACCAATTACCCAATTATAAAACCTGGAAGGCTCTTAGAAACATTATGTTAAAGAATGACACCCAGTTTAACTTTTTTTAATGAAAGAATGATCAGAGCTAAGTTAGCTTCATCATCTAAGGTTGTGTTTTCCAATACAGCAGCCGCTAGCCACAGGTAGCTACTAAGCCCTTGAAATATGGCTAGTCTGCATTCAGATATGCTTTAAATGTAAAACATACATACGCTGGATTTTGAAGACTTAGTACCTCTCAGAAAGGTGAAATACCTCATTTATATTTATTTATATTTATAAACATTACACGTATTTGCTGCTGATATATTTGTTATGTTTAAATTTTATATCATTATATTATGTATTATATTTACACATTCTATTTTATATTTCATTCTATTTTATATATATATATTATATATGAATTTTTGTATTTTGTTTTGAAATAATATTTTGAATATATTGGGCTAAATATTATATATTATCTAATTTCACCAGTTTCTTATATGTTTTTTAAGTGTGCATACTAGAACATTTTAAATTACATATGTGGCTGCCGTTTTTTAATTTTTTTTTATTGAACAGCCTTGGCCTATGGCATTAAGCAAATCAGCAAAGAGCTAAAAATTAATTCCATAACTTAGGTCACGAGTATTCTGTACAGATGCAAATACCTTTAAACAGTTCATTCTCCCCAGAATCTCTGATAATTATTGTCAAAAATGTTACAAAAATAAAATCTCAAATGTATACATATATGTATGTATATGAAGACTATATATGTGTGTATATACATATATAATCCTTTACAAAATGGTTGCACTCCATATTTTCATAGGTTGCTTTAAAAAGGTCCAAATCTATGTACAAAATGTACTATTTGTTTCAAATCAGATTCATGTGAGTGAGAAGTAGATGAACAATCAGGCCATTAAAAGTGAAAAGATAACAATTTCTTTCTCTCTTTGTATATATACATGCACATATATACCTATAAATATAAAATCTATAAATATATTTATAAATGTAATACAGTATATATAACTTATATACAAATATATAAAAATAAATAAGTGGTTAATATGTGACAGAAGAAAAGAGTGTGAATATAGCAACCACAACTCTATGAAATTACACATTAGCATAATATCAGCAATCAGAATAATTAGGGAGACACTAATATTTACAAGATTCTTTTTTTTTAACATTAAATTCATCATAAAGCATCTTCAAGAGATGATCAACTAATTTCTTGTCTCTACAGGATCACTCACAGCTAGGAGAGAATATAGATCATTTAGTCCAATCTCTTTTCAGAGAGGAGGGAACTGAGGCCCAGGTCTGAAGAAAATTTCCCACAGCGCAGAGCAAGCCTTTTTCATGAGTCTTAAATGACTGAAATACACAGACACCAATATGGGGTTTATAAAATGTCTATGCTATGCACAGGTCCTGTAAACAAATCACCACAGCTCCTTTCTCTGGAAATGGCATATGTTCAAGGACTGTCTCGGTCAAGTTGTGGCCATCAGAACGTGTTTGAGTTTGAGCTGGCTTAAGGACATGGGATGAAGGCAGCCCAGGAATGGGAGGGAGAATCAAAGTGAGGACCTTAAAATAAAAATCAGCAGCAAAGGTAAGCAGACAGCAAGAGAAAGCACTGTATATTCACGTACCAACCAACAGAGCCACCTTGCCTATACTGGGTCATCTGGTTGGTGCCACTTGAGAACTAATATAAGATCCATTTTCCAGGTTCTCTCTACTTTCTCAAGGAGGAACCTTAACGGGATTAAACAGCAGCAATGCTTGGAGTAAATAAGGCACAAAACTGGTTATTTCGATGGGAATCAGGAAAGACAGGGTCATTGAGCATATACCTGGCAGGGCAGGTCGCAAAAGCAGGAAGTAGCTCAAAGGCACACAACTCCAGGTCAGGAGTGGAGAGATGAGAGAAGCCGGAAGCAGAAAGGGCGGAGTGGTTTGGCACTAATGAAGTTGACGTATTTCATGACGACGCCCATGCTGCCTATGGCAACACCGAGGAAAAAGCATTAGCTACAAGGACACTCAACTCCTGGCCTTCAGGGAACAAGCAGCAGGTAGAAGAAAACTCCGCAGGGCAATGACAACCAGTCTCCCTCCTCATGCACTGTGGGGAGCCATGGCCCTTGGCATGGGCACCCCCTCTGGTAGCTTCCACTCCTCATGCACCACTGCTCACTTCTTTGGAGCTTGCCAGTACCAAGACTATAACCACTGCTGTTACTTCTAGAAAGAAGGGATGGGTCTCACCCCCTTGCCCCTTCCCACCTTAGTCCATCTATTATCCACTCTCTTTCCAATTAATCAACCTCCCTTTCTGCCCTCAGCCCATGATCTTCATCCTCTTTATCACTCCCGGTACCATTCTTTTCCTTCTCTTCACCGAGTTCTCAGCCCACACAGTCTGGGTCCTTTCTCCACCACACCAGATAAAGCTTCTCACTCTGAGCCCAACTCAAGTCCTCCTTTCGCTTCACCTTTCACTGAGCTCCCTCCCCTTCCTTGATGTCTCAGGAAACGCTCTCTATACTTCTGTATCTTTTCAATGGTCTTTGTTACCTCCTCTTCCTTCCCCTGTGCCCACCTCTTAAATATGAGTAATCGATAAGGTTCCAACCTTGGTCATCATCTATTACACTTTACTTGCTCTGTATGTGATTTAATCCACTTCCGTGGCTTTGACAACATCTGTGTGTCTATGATTTCCATAATTAAACAGCTCTCCAGAGATTACATACAGGACAGGGATGGAAACGTGGATCTGGTGGTCTGGGGGGAAGGGCAGTGTTCAAATTTCCATGTCCCTACTGTATCATCACCTGGATTGAAGTCCCATTGGCGCTTCTAATACAGCACATCTAAGCTTATCTCTTAACTACATGTTCTCCTTTCTATATTCACAGTCAGGACTTAGCCGAGGCCCCCAGAGGTAACACTCCCCCGGTATGTGCCCACTCCAGTATTTTACACCACGGCTTGAACTAGGACTGTATTATGCAAATCTAATTATACCACCCTCCTACCAGAGAAAATTCTGAGCTTCTTAGCACAAAACCCAAGCCGTTTCATATTCTAGCCCCCTTTCCAAAATGTTTTCTTATACCTCACACAGAGCCATTCCTCCTGGACCTTTCAGAATGCTAGAGCTTTGTAAAGTTTCCTTCCACTTGAAATGACCTCCCCTCCTTTATCCAATTGGCCAACTTACACCTTACTTCAAGAGTCTCCTCAAATGTCACCTCCTCTGGGAAGCCTGCCCCAAACCAACATCCACCCAGCCACCTCAGGGGCCTCCCACTCCTGTCCTCCCCACTGAAGAATTAACCACCCCGTCCTAGTGGTTCCTTGCACACCCATTACTCTCCTTCAATGAGCTAAGTACATCTCATCTCCTGCACTAAACGGCAAGTCCCGTGAGGGCAGGGACCTTAACTGGTTCATCTTTGCCTCCTTGTACCAAGCACAGTACCTGAAAAAAAGCTGGCTTTTAGTAAATACCTGTGTGCTGGACAAAGAGCAATAAGTATGTGCTGCCATTTACCGAGCACGTCACACATGTGAAGCCCTTAACCCCATTATCTCATCTCCACACCACTACCATGAAGGGGATACCACCCCCTTTTGCCTGTGAGGAAGAAAAAACTTAGAAAGGTGAAGGAGTTTGCCCAAAGTCAACAACTAGTAAATTCAGATCGGCTTTCAACTCTTGAGCTCCTGTTTTAAAACACTCCTCTCTACATCTGGATTAGAGATTAGATAATGGGCTTTTGTTTCTATAAAAACGGTCTCTCCTAATCAGGCTCAGACCCTGTGTTAGTCCCAAATCCATTACCACCATGGCGCGTGTGCACAACGAAACCTGCTGATGGACTGGCTATCAGGGTTCCTACAAATAAGGAGTGGGGGAGCATTTATCACAATTAGCTCCTTGGTCTCTGGCTTAGGATGTACTAGCCCAGAAACTTGCAGAGAAGGCTAGATTTCCCCTAAGTACCATTAGGTTTCAAACACCAGTGCGCATGCCCTATTCTGGGAAGAGAGTAAAGGGTGTGAGAGGTTATGATGATGGTAAGTAATGGAAGAGATTTTAACGTTTGCTCTGGGGAAGAGCCTGAAATACTTTCCAGTCACTCCTTGTACAAATACTCCCACACCTAGAATGAGAAGATCTTTCCACTCGCAAATCTAGACTCTTGGGGTACACTATATAATCAGTGGCCCATCACTAACCACATATGCCTCCTATTTCTCTCCCCACAGTACTGTATTGCATTCAGTTATCTTTTTTTCAGTCATCCTCTCGTAACTTCATGTGATTTATGTCAAATGTATTATAAAGTAGACCTCTTGAGTTTTCTCTAATTCTAATGACTTTTTACATCAGTCCCCTATTTTCTGCTAAGATGCCCACCGCCACGACTATCCAGCACATAACTGAAATGAGACCTGTGCCATATATTTCATCTTGTCAACTCACAGATGATCACTTACCCAGGGTCACTCAGCTAATAAGGGATACACATGCACATTGGGGCTCAGACATGAGGACTATTTATTTGCCAGTATTCTCCCCCCTGTATTCTCTCTCTTTGTACTCCTGGATACTGTGTTGGGGCCTTTTTCCATTCCCGATCCAGCCAAATTCCTACTGATCGTTTCAGGTTCAGCTCAAGGGCCACCTCCTCCATGAATTTTCTTAGGTTTTCTCTGCTCTCTCTCCCACCTGGGTGGGATGCCTCTGGGGGGGCTTCATCCCTCCCTATTGTAGCTGAAATGTAATTGTCAGCTGACTCCTCCATCTCCCTTCCTAGGCTCTAGGCTCCCCCAGAGCAGGTAGGGTCTGGGTCTTGTCTTGGGATTCCCAGTACTAGCCCAGAGCATGGCGCATGGCACAGGCACAGCATATGCCTGCTCAATATTGGGTAGTGATCCCACTTCTCTTGAGATGGTCAAAGGCCTGGTGAATGACGTCATCTGACTTAGCAGGCGAGTCTTCTCATCATGAGCAATGCCACTTTCTCAGCTTTCCGTAAACTTGTTCTCTCTCACTAGGGTTACACTGGGACAAGTAGTTACCATTAGTTGAGGAACTGTCACTTCTCAGTCATTGAGATGTACGTTTTGTGCATGATATGCTGATCCTGACAACACTGCCAAGCAGACATCATCCTCATTTTATGGGTGAAGTTCAAAATCAGTTCTCCTAAGTAACTGGTCTACAGTCATAAAGAAAAAAGGCTTTGCTTTAAAAGCATGTATAAAATACTGTATTATGTACAGTCATCCCTGCCCTGAAGAGATTCATTAATATGTGAAATTACACACACACACACACACACACACAGACTTATTTAGAATCTAGTGTAGTGAAAGATGGTCATCTTGGACTTACAGAGGGTCAAGGCAGTTCTACCATATACATTATCCAGGACATCTCAAACCTATAGTCTTAATTTTATCACACAGATAGGGATTATAATACCTACTTAATCGTATCTCAAAGGGGGTTGAATACGCAGCTTTGTTAAGGAATATGGAGGGCATAGGCCCATCTTAGAGCACTATGATGGAAAAAGAGTGTTTTTCAAAGAGTGTAGAAGGACCCTGGACATCAGAGACACCTTTAACAGGAGATGGGAGAAACCAGGCTAGGAATCCATATTTAACAAGCCCTTAAATGATTCTATTGGACAGAAAAGTTTGATAAATACTGGGTTAAAACAATGCTTCTCAAACTTTAAAGTACATGTGAATCACTTGAGATCTTGTTAAACTGTAGACTCGAATTCAATGGGCCTGGTGGGTGAAGGCAGGTTGAGATTCTGTATGTCTAACAAGATCCCAGGAGACGCCAATGTTGCTGGTCTGTGGATCACATCTGCATGGCAGGGGTTTGGAAGATCTATCCCCACTAGAACAAATTAGCTTTGTTCCTGGACCACAGAGTGCACCCTCCCACAAAAAGCCCAAACGATCAGTCTTGGTATAAAATCCCTTGAACTACTCAAAACCAAATTGGACCGCCTTCCCTATCACAGGGAAAAGGCAGTAGCATCCTTTTTAGATACAGATAGCACAGTAGCATGTGAAAGAATAATGACTGCTACTACTTGAGTCATATTTACTGTGCAAAGCATTTTCTATATAGGTGAAAATTAGTAAATAGAAACATCATTTAAAATGGAGTCAGAGCTGGAAAGGATGTCACTCAATGCACACTGCTGACTCCAATAGAAGAGACATACCCTGCATCTCTGAAAAAAAGTGATATCACTTTACTACCTCAGCAGGAGGAAGAAAAGATTCCTCCCTGCCCAGCGACAGCTCAGCTAATGGGAGGTCGCCATAACTAAGCTAATGACAGCACTGTACAAACTTTCAGTTTCCTCCAATGGACTGTTTACAACAGCACCCCAGTCTATAAAAGAGCATTCCTCCCCTTTGTTTCTCTGCACTTGTGTGTGGTTTACCATTAGACCATATGTCCTAAATTGCAATTCTTCATTGTTTCTGAATCAACGCATTTTCCTGGAGCAATATCTGGCTATTTGTTAAAGGTCAATATATAGTATCTCTAATCCAACCACAACCCCACAAGGTGGATATTTTTACTCTGTAGATACAGAAATGATGTAGAGAGCTTAAGTAACTTGCCCAAAGTCATGGGCTAGTTAGCTGTTGCATTTGGAGTGCCAGTCCTGCGCCATTGGAATCCAATGCCTGTGTGCCCTCGGCACATCTTCCTTGGGGCTCGATATGGTTGTGATATAAAATGTGACAGCTTGGGGAAAAAAAATGAAGGGAAAAGTTTCTCCTGTATCAGTCTTTGAGTTTAAGGCTCTGCTGAGGCAAATTCTGGATGGGGGTGAGGATGGGAACATAGATCATTAATTAGTGACCTTTGTTGCCTAATGAACAAAAACATGCAGATAGCAAACTTGTCCATGGTTCTCATAACTCTGACAATGTGGATGGAGTGAAAAGGGCACTAGAGACCAGCACAATGACCCTAAATGTTGCCACCTATCCTTAGGTTTCTAGCTATGAGGCTCAACCAATAAAGAAGAAAACGTCGTCTTGATCCATGTGGCCTATTAATTTCCCCCGCCTTCTCCTGTATGAGGTTTCTGTAACTTTAAGGTTCATATCAACACAGGTTTATCTGCCATTTCATTTCACAGTTGCCACACCTCCCTGCCTCTGATAAAATTGTCTGCCCCTGAAAAACATGTACTGCTAATCAAATGCCTTGAAAATGCAGCAATACTTAAGTTTTTCTTTTGGGTAACAAAATTTTCTGTATTTTTCAAAGGGTTGGCATGGAGAGAAATGCATAGCAATAAAGATGCTCATAGAAAACAGTCAGCTAGATACTCAAGTGTACCAAAGGTAAGAAAGGCAGCTATGAAATAAGCTGCCCAGGCAGGTACCATTGAATATACTTAGCATTTGAGAACCTATGGGTGAAGTATCCACAGTTTTTTTAACCTCAGGTCTCTCCGCTATTGTAGTTTGTACTCAATAGCTTAACTGCTGTTTTTTAAAGATCTTTTATCTTTAACATAAACAGTACAACTATTTCCCTATGTAATACAAAAAAAATGTACTTAGAAAGCCACAGCTCCTGCAATTAAATATATACCATGGCGATCTAAAATCAGTGACATCTGAAGTATCAAAGATTATAAACTGATTTTGCCCCTATGGTTTTCACCACGCAAAATGTTTCTAAAAAGAAACTAGTCTGAAAATCCACTTAAAAGTATGTTTAGAACGTATGTGTTTTAAATAGAAGGTAAGAAACTGAGTCTGGAGCCACTAATTTCAAACTACTAAGCATTTATCTTAGTTCACTTCACAACCCCCAGGAACAGTTCAGATCTTAGAAAATCTAAACTAAAAGTCGACGGAAACGAATTTGAGAGTTTTCTGGACAGGCTTTACTGAAATGTTTAAACACGAACATGTTTGCAATGAGTCATAATTTATGGAACCTTAATGGCCAATGCCTTATATGCCTTTCTTCTTACATTCAATACTATTCTCACACGGGCGTGTGATATATTTTCCTGGCCCTGATCATTTTTATAAAGTTACCAAATCTCAGTTACTAAAGCAGCTGATTTTCTCGTGCTGATTTTTAAGGCTATCTAAACAGAAGAGAACCTGATTCCCCCTTTAAACTATACTTCTCCCGAACCAGGCAGTTAGTTAAATGCTTTTCACCAGCAAAAGAGTACAGTACTTTTAAGACCCCCAAATTGAAGCTGGGGGGCCTAGAGGGCACTCCAAGTAAAAAGGCAGTGGCAAAGGTTACTGGGACGTCGCGATGGGCAGAGGCAGACATAATAACAGGATATGTTCCGCTCTAGAGGAAGCAGGAGCTGCAATAGCCCCAGGTCAGGAAAGGCGGAGTCAGCAGCACCCAAAGGAAACGGGCGCGCCAGGGTTTGCAGGGACCTGGCCTGCTTAGGGACTCTTGCTCCAATCGGGTCCGAGGCTGGTGAACACCTCGCCCACAGAGGACCAAGCTCAGGCCTCCCGGCACTAATGGTTATAAAGAGGTATACCCATCTGCTCCATGCCACCTCCGCCAAAGATGGGCAATGGAATGAAAAGAAAAAGCAAACACCAAGCGCCGCGGCAGGTGAACTTGTCAACAAGTCAGC
>NW_017731788.1:1521268-1599397 GCF_001890085.2 Hipposideros armiger
GGGGTGGCGTGGGTGGGGGTGCTGCTGGCACTGGGGCAAGAGATGGGGCCGGAGCCTGGAGCGCGTCCCTCCCGCTCTCCCGGGGACTGACGTACGCTTTCAGGCGCGCGCATCCTCCAGACCTTCCCAGGCCCGAGGGAGCAGGCGGGGGAGGGGAAGGGGCTGTAGCGGTTCCCGCAAGGGGATCAGTGGCAGGAAGAGGTGACCCGCCTGTCACCCGCCGCCTGCGGAAGGCAGAATTGGCTGTCCCAGGCTGGCGCCCCCGACCGCCCCGGCTGCCGGGCGTCTCCCGCTGCAGCCTGCAGCCCGCCCGGCGCGCCCCCGCCCCGGCCCCGGAGGGCAGGTACCTCGGAGCCCCGGCCCCCAGGAGCCTCCCGGCCGTGGTCGGAGCGTCCCTCCAGCTCCCTCATCCGACGTCAACGTCAGCAGAAGGCGAGGGAAGGGGGCGGGGGAAGCGCAGGAACCGGTCCTTCCTGCAGCGGTGGCGGCCAGCCGGAATAGCAACCCGCGAAGCCGGAGCGCGCCGCAGCGCAGCGCAGCGGCCAGGGAGAGCGGGCGCCAGCGATTGGGGCGCCGCCACCGCCCCCTCTCCCTTCCTCTCACCTTCCAAGACGCCCGGCGGGGTGAACCTTCCCAGCAGGACCCCAGGATGTGTAGGAAGGATGTCGCTATGGCCTCACCTTGTTCGGGGCGGGTCCAGGATGGGGGGAGCGAGTCTCCCTCTCTCTCCTCCCTGGGGTCTTTCCTCGACCCCCATCTCCTGGGGTATCTCCTGCTCAGCTCTGCCGCCCAGCATGACCCCACCCCTGCTGTCTCTCAGGTGTTCCACGTGTCTGTAGCATTTGCGTCACAATGACCTGGCCGACAGGTGGGAGCCCTAGCAGAGCCCCACGGTTCCCTCTGTGCCGTGCGTAGTGCGTGCTGCTTGTTTTCACTATAGATTTCTGTGGCTTTAGGGGCATAAGACTTCATGACTTCAATGTCAAGAAAAGTTACAGAGGCCTGTACCTGGAAATCAAATTTGGGCTTAAACGAAAGCAGGCTGTGTGGAAAAAACTGTGTATATTATGTATATAATTTTATAATGTCCATATAGTTATATTACTTTTCTACTTAAGTTATTGATACTTATAATAGTTTAATTTTCTCTTATCTTCGTCATTAGGAAAGAACTAAACCCTGTTTAGAATACCCTGCAGTGATCAAAAGCGTGGGAATAGGTGCTTCCCAAAATTGTCTATGTATATACTGAAAAGCAATCCCAATGTGCTATGACTCAATCCCTGGTTATGGTATATATTGAATAGTCACTGATTGAAATTTAACTGGATGGAATAAAAGATGGTTATTGAATAAAGATGCAGCCAAACCTGAAATCCACAGCTGACATAAATGGGCTTCTTGCTGTGTTCCAGGCACATGCTATATACTCTACATTTAATCCTTACAGCAACCTAATACTGTAGATGAAATTATCATTCCCATTTTACAGATGAAAACACTGCCCAAGGAGCCACTAAGGCATTCAGCTAATAGGACATTGAGCAAGAATTTGAATCCAGGGTTGTTTGAACAAGAGATTTAGGTTAATCTCAAGATACAAAGGATCCTGGCTAAGATGATGGATAGAGAGAAATATATAGGAGAAGATGTTGTCATTTTTATAGAAAGGTAATAGTATAGTACAGCTCCAGAAATGTAAATAACCTTTAAAGTTGACATTATTGTTTGGGTACATGCATTGGGGATTCTGTTTGTCATGGATAGGTTTGAGCCTGTCCCAGTAAGGCACAAAATACAGAGCTGAGCAAACATCAAGTCCTTAATACATGTTTATGACTAAACAAATGCTGAATAAATGTGGTCTACAAAATAGCGAATTGTTGAAAAGCTGAGATTCAGGAGAAATTTTGAAAGAGAAAAACATTGTTCCTGCATTTGGCTCTTATAAGAGGCATTCAGACTGACCTATTAACAACAAAAGCTAAATGATTCTCCTGTTTGTAAGAAAGAAAAACAGAAAAAGAAACCAAAACAAACAAAAATGAAATCCTTAAAATAAGAAAAAAGGCTTCCTTGCAAAAGGACAGTTAAGATATTTTGTTTTAATATATGTGATTCCAAGAATCATCAACTTATGTGTAAAACCTCAGAAGTTTGAAAGAAAAAGAGATTATTTTTTAACAAAATGAAGTGCTATTTCTCACATAGTAGGTGCTCAATAAATGTTGGCTGAATGTATCAATGAGTTAATTAAAGCAGAGAGAAACAAATCACAAAATTCTTTGACTTTGTGTTCTCTTTTCCACCAGTGGTGATTTACTACTTACATGAAAATGTATTATAAATCCTGTTTATCAAAGACTAGCTTTGTGACATATATTTACATTTGTTACAACAATGTCTAAAAGTGAACAGATATGGACACACGCACTCTCTGGTTAACATGGAACTGAAATTCCTTAGGCTCCCAGAGAGTTTAAGATAAAGCTTTAAGTAACTTTTCATCATTATTAATGTTGTCCTAAAATTTAGAGTAATATTTGAGGAAGAAAATAAGAAGTTCATGCTCGTTCTATTGGGTCGTCGGGAAAGTCATGACATATTTTTCTATGTTTTCCAATGCAAAAATGCGTCATGACTTTCCAGACAACCCAATATCTAAGCCACAATGAGTGCTTTCCTTCCCATTTAAAAAACTGCTCTATCTCTACCACTTCCATTTGTTTCTGGGTATCAAGTTGTTGTTTTAATCTTGCAGAGCACCCACCAGATGTGTTAGTAAGGACTGAAACGATGTCTAAGAAGAGAATGGCTATTGAATGATGGAATCTGAAATTAAGAAGGAAATAATGTGCATTTTCTAGAGTGGAACAAGATGACAAAGAAACTTTTCCATAAAGAAAAAAAATCCTTATATATTCAATGCAATGATTTTTTATTTTTATTTTTTTTATTTTTTATGGTGGCTTCCCAGGTTCAAGGTGTGCTAATAGGACCACATGAATTAGGAATTCTGTTAGGCTGCCATTAACAGAGATTTAGAATAGCAGAGGATACAATGAGGTAAAGGTTTATTTTATCTCACATTAAAGCAATTGAAAAGTAGGCAGTCCAGAGCTTGTATGGCCTCCACTAGGTATCAGGGTGCTGCCCTCCTCTCCTTCCATTCCACCATTCTTAGCAAAATAATATTGCTTAAAGGTACATCCAAGCAAGGGTGTGGAGAAATAGGAACCTTCATACATTGCTCATGGGAATGTAAAATGATGCAGCCACTTCGGAAAACAGACTGGCAGTTCCTCAAACGATTAAACCTACAGTTACCATCTGACCCAGAATTCCACTCCTGGGTATATACTCAAGAAAAGTGAAGACCTATGTCCACATGAAAATTTGCACGCGTATATCTGTAGCAGCATTATGAAGACTAGTCAAAAGGTGAAAACAATGCAATTGTCCTTCAGTGGATGAATAAATAAACAAAATGTAGGATATCTGTATAATAGAATTGTATTGGGCCATGAGGGTGAAATAGTGATACCCGATGAACCTTGAAAACTTTATGTTAAGTGAAAGAAGCCAGCCATAAAAACCCATATAGTATATGATTCCATTCATATGAAACTCTAGGATAAGGAATTCTATAGAGACAGAAAGTAGATTAGCAATTGTTCAGGGCTGGAGAAGGAAATAAATAAATAAATATATACATACATACATACATATATATATATATGTATGTATATATTTTGTATATGTATGTTGATATATATGTATGTATATATTTTGTATATGTGTGTTGATATATATATATGTATGTATATATTTTGTATATGTATGTATATATTTTGTATATGTGTGTTGATATATATATGTATGTATATATTTTGTATATGTGTGTTGATATATATATGTATGTATATATTTTGTATATGTATGTTGATATATATATGTATGTATATATTTTGTATATGTATGTGGATACATATATATATATCCACATACATATGCAAACTGTCATCTACGTTAATACAACACATTTAGTGGACTGTTGCTATATAGGTTGAATATATATTTTTAATGCTATGAGTGCTCCTTGTGCTCTCAGCCAACATGAGCAAGTGAGGCTCTCCCTCTGGTGAATGGCTTTATGATGCACACGAGTGTCCTACTGTTCATTCCGACATGTTTATAGTTTTCTACAGCTCTGAAATCCTTTCATTTTCTGACGCATCTTGGACAGTATCATATATACTCATGGTACCTTTTCCTAGAGTAAGGATGCTAAGATAGAGCTTAAACTATTATTATGATCAATGTGTTTAATAAGAGCTATACATATAAATCTCTTCAAAGCCCAGCTAATTAAGAAGAAAAAAAATATCACTTTTCCTTCAGTTGCCTGGAGAATACAATTAGATAATCTATAAGAATAAACTGAAAATGTGGTGTTTTAAAAATTATTAAATTTATTGTCTGATTTTCATGAATCATAAAATCGTAAAGAAAGGTTCAGCTCAATTTTACTGGCAAAAATAAAGTCATTTATTCCCTCAATTGTGTAAGATTTAAAGAGGAATTAGATATATTCAAGAACATGGACTAAGTATCTTGACCGAGTTTGGTTTAATTCTTGTGATCAGTTATGCACAGCAAAACAAAGCTTCTATTACACTCTCAGCAGAATTAGTTATGTCTTTAAGCAAATTTGTGTGCACATGTGAAAATAGAACAAATGTTTAATTAAGAGCATTCACTTTTGTTAATTAAATTAACTTCCTTTCCCTTCAAAATTGAGGCTACAATGAAGAGAGGAGGCTTATTTTACACTGAGGAGAAAGGTAATTATTTTCATTGCCACAGCAGCTTAAATTTCTGAATAAATAATGCAGCTCCCCACCCCTCCACCCTCCAGTGTCATTCATTGAAACTTATTCAAGAAAAATCCTGGAAACTTATTCAAGAAAAATAAAAAAGGGACACCTATGCACTACAGGTGGAGAATTCTCTCTGTCATGTGTGTAATCATGTCATCTAGTATAATCCTGCTCTGAGTAGGAACTATGCTGGGGTTTAGGCAAACTTTAGCCTTGAGTTCATAGCTGTGCCTGGTCTTGGCAAACATAGCTCATTGGCCAGTAAAAGAACAGGTAACAGCTATGTACGATGTCAGAGGGGTTGTAGGTTGGGGGAGGGGGTTATCACTTTGTGAGGGGTGTAAATATCTAACTATTACATAATAATACTAAAAAAACAAGACTCAACTGAATGGTTAGGATGGAACTCTCTAGGTCTTTAATATCTCTTTCTCTCTGTCTCTCTCTGCAGTAAGAACTCGTGCAGATAGTAAAGGTAATTCAGGTGAAGCATTGGCCAAACATTTGGTGTAATCATGGGGTAAGAGGCTGAGTTCAAACTATAACCCATATATCCTAAATTCCCAATCAGATACAACTTTCCTCTTCTACTTTTAATCCCATCACTAACTTGCTTTGGCAGAGACTATTAGTCATTTACCAATATTTATTCTCCATTTTTTATAGTAATATAAATTTGAGCTGAGCATGTTGTTGCACAGCTAAAAACTATGTTTTCTAGCTTTCTTTACTATAAGGTGTCGCCATGTGACCAGGTCCAATAGGATGTGACTGGACAACATGCATGTAACATTTGCATCATGCCCTTGAAAGAAACACAGCCTCACCTTTTCCTTTTCCCTTTCCCACTGTTTGCATCACCTTTGGCCATGCAGGTGAAGACAATGCTTTGGGGAAGCCAAGGAGCCTGGATCCCTGACCACTTTTGATCTGCCTTACAGCCCTGGTCCTCCTGCGTGGACTGATTTATGAGAAGGAATGAAGTTCAATATTGTTCAAGCCACTGTATTTTTTTGGCATTATCATAGCCCAGACTTTATCCTAATTAATCCATGTGCCCCTTGATGTAAAATTAGATCTTCTTTTCTCATGAGGTTTGTGTTTTAAAACAATGATTTTTAATCTGTGGGTCACAGGACCATGATGGTCTTTGATGTTAATACAAAAGATCATGGAATTTGAATCCCTAATAGGTAATGTCTGCAGACAAAAACCTGGTTGACAAATAATGACTACAATTTTTGAGCTATGTATGATGTGGTTATAAAACAAAATTTATTTAAAATTCATTAATGAATTTCTTGAAATGCAGATATGTTGGTGATGAATATTTTAGCTTTGTACATCTGAAAAAGTAAGCCTTTTTCACCTTTGTTTTTGTAATATTTTTTTCTCTGATAAAGAATCCAGGTTGACTTTTCTTTTTTAGCACTTTAAAGATGTTGTTCCAGTGTTGCTTCTACCTTACATTGTTTCAGATGCAAAATCATCCATCATTCTTATCTTTGGTCTTCTGTGTGTTTTCCACCTATTTGGTAGCTTTTTAAGATTTTTTTTCCTTATCATTAGTTTAAAGAAGTTTTATTATGGGGGCCGGGTGAGTGGCTCAGTTGGTTAAGAGCTTCCTCAAGAGCTTGAGCAACAGGGTTGCTGGTTCGATTCCCGGTCCGAGATGAGCTTCCTCTGAGCTGCCAACAGGTGGCCGGATGGCTCAGCTGAAAAAAAAAAAAAAAGTTTGACTATGATGTCTTTGGTGGTGTTTTTGTCTTATATTTTTGGGTTTGTTGAGCTTCTTGGAGCTATAGGTTTATAATTTTAATCAAACTGTGAAAAATTTCATCCATAACAAGAATAGCCAATGCAATATTGAAGGAGAGGAACAAAGGAAAGAAATGGCACTCTCTGACTTCAAGACTTACCCTAAGCTACGGTAATCAAGACAGTGTGGCACTGGCAAAACAGTAGATGAATAGGTCAATGGAACAGAATAGAGAGCCCAGAAATAGAAACTCACAAATATAGTCATCTGCTTCTTGACAAGGAAACAAACACTATCCAATGGAGAAAAGGTAATCTTTTCAAGAGGTGGTGCTGGAACAATTGGAAATCTACATGCCAAAAAATGCATCTAGATGCAGACCTTACACTTTTCACAAAAATTAACTCAAAATGGATCATAGACCTAAATATAAAACACAAAACCATAAAATTTAAAAGATAACAGGAGAAAATTTAAATAATGTTGGGTTTGGTGATGACTTCTTGGATACAGCACCAAAGGCACAATCCATGAAAGGAAAAAAACATGAGTAAATCGGACTTCATTAAAAATTAAAACTTCTAGGGTGGGCCATGTGGTTCAGTTGGTTAAGAACTCACACCTGAGCAACAGGGTCACCAGTTCAATTCACGGCCCTACCTGAGCTGCTGCTAAGCTGCCAACAGGTGGCAGGATGGCTCAGCTAAAAAAAAATTAAAACTTCTGTTCTGCAAAAGGCACTGTCAAGAAAATAAGGCAAGCCACAGACTGAAAGAAAATATTTAAAAAAAATATCTGATAAAGGACTGTAATAGAAAATATGTAAAGAAATATTAAAACTCAACAATCAGAAAATTAACAACCCAATAAATAAATGGGCAAAAATTCTGAACAGACACCTCATCAGAGATGATATACAGATGGCAAATAAGCAGATAAAAAAGATGTTCAATATCGTACATCATTAAGAATTGCAAATTAAAACAGTGAGATACCACTGCACATCTATTTGAATGGCTAAAATCCCAAACATTGAAAACACAAAATACTGGTGAGGATGCGGAGCAAAAGAAATTCTCATTTATTGCTGGTGGGAATGCAAAATGACAGTCACTTTGGAAGATATTCTAGCAGTTTATAATATAAAACTAAACATGCTCTTACCATACAATCCTGCAATTGTACCTGGTATATACCCAAATGATGTCCACACAAAAACTGCACACGAATATTTATAGAAGCTTTATTCACAAGTGCCCCAAATTGGGAGCAACCAAGATGTTCTTCATATAAATGAATAGATAAACAAATTGTGGCACATCCACACAGTGAAATATTAATCAGTGTTAAAAAGAAGTTTGTGATTAAGCCATGAAAAGACATGGGGAAACCTTAAAAGCATATTGCTAAATGAAAGCAGCCAGTCTGAAAAGACCACACACATAACATGTGATTCCAGCTGTATGACATTCTGGAAAAGGCAAAACGAGAGAGACAATTTAAAAAAAAATCAGTTCCCAGGGGCTTGGGTGGAAGGAAGCAAGAATACATATTTTTTCTGAATATTCAATATTTTGAGTGGAATTTTGTCTGTTTTAGTTATTTCAGATGGGAGCATACATCTGATCCCTGTTATTTCATCTTAAGCAGAAGTCCCCCTATTCATGAATTAATAGTAACCTTGCATTATGTATTTTCTTGATCAGTATATATTCTATGTATTACTACTATTTTGTACAGGACAGTCTAGGGATTTTTTTGATATTGAAGAAGGGTCCTCATGAACACTGCAACTGAAATGTGGGCAATGGTCAGGGACAGGCAATTCATAAAAGGAAAAAGAGTAAAACTTTAAAATTACCATTTTTCAATGAAAAAATTTTCAACTTAAAACATTTTTACTTATCGTATCAGCAAACATGAAAAACAATGCTCAGGGTTAATGAGGATATGGGAAATGAATACTATCATACACTCATAAACAGAGGGTAGAAACAAAAGTTTTCCAGTTTTATTGAGAAACAATTACATACATCACTGTATAAGTTTAAGGTTTACAAAGGTGGTTTGATTTACATACATTGTGAAATGATTACCACCATAGGCTTAACTAACATCCGTCATCTCATATAGATACAACAAACAGAAAGGAAAATTTTTCTTCTTGTGATGAGAGCCCTTAGGGTCTACTCTCTTAACAACTTTCCTATATGTCATACAACACTGTTAACCATAGTCATAATGTTGTACATTACATCTCTAATACTTATTTTTCTTATAACTGAAAATCTCTACTTGTCACCACCTTCCTCCAATTCCCCTCTGCCTACCTCCATACCTCCACCTCTGGTAATTTGATCTCTTTTTCTATGAGTTTGGTGTTTTGGTTTTCTGCTTTTTTTTTAGATTCCACATATTAAGTGAGATCGCTCTGTATTTGTTTTTCTCTGTCTGACTTATTTCACTTAGCATAATGACTTCAAGGTCCACCCATATTGTTGTCACAAATGATAGGATTTCCTCATTTCTTGTAGCTGAATGTATGTGTGTGTGTGTGTGTGTGTGTGTGTGTGTGTGTGTGTGTGTGTGTGTGTGTGTGCACATGATCCCACATGTGTGCACACATGCATTAGTCTATTTATCCATCAGTGGTCACTTAGCTTAGAAACAAACAAAAAAAATACNTCTGTCTGACTTATTTCACTTAGCATAATGACTTCAAGGTCCACCCATATTGTTGTCACAAATGATAGGATTTCCTCATTTCTTGTAGCTGAATGCCTCATTTCTTGTAGCTGAATGTATGTGTGTGTGTGTGTGTGTGTGTGTGTGTGTGTGTGTGTGTGTGTGTGTGTTTGACATAACTTCTTAGTCTATTTATCCATCAGTGGTCACTTAGCTTAGAAACAAACAAAAAAAATACACTTTTATGTAACGCAATTTGGCAATACATACAAAAAGTTAATTGTGCATACCTATGACCCTGCATTTCCACTTTTAGGATATTTTCCTGCAGAAATAATGTGCAAAAGTGAACATAAGATGAGCATCACAACACTGTTTATAGCATTAAAACTTTGAAACAGCAAATTGTCTATCTAAAGGAAAGATTAGTTAACTAAAGTATGCTATATTTATATATGGGAACACTGACGACTTAAAAAATGAGGTCAAGATGTTTTTTCTTTTTTTAAGTGAAAACAACAGCTGTACAACACTGTGAAATACGATTCTGTTTAAGTAAATATTTTATATATAAATTAAAGCATACGTTTCTAATGATACTAAAATGTTAACTGGCTATCTCTGGGGAATGATCTATTTTGTCTAAGGTTGGAGGTTGGGGGAAATTGCATTTTCACTTACACTTTGGTAAACTTGGCTTTTTTTTCACAGGGTACATCTAGTATTTTACAATTTGCAGGTTCCTCTGCTGGTCTAGAATCTCACTTTAGGGTAGTGGTTCTCAAACTTCAGTGTGCCTGAGTAGCACCTGAGAGGCTCATTAACAATGTAACAATGAGGCTCATTAACCTCATCCCACACCTTGTAGATTAACCTTTGTGCTGGGACCCAGGATTGTGCCTTTTAAGTTATCTCCCTAGGTTATTGTGATGCACACTAAATTTTGAGAACCATTGCATCTATGGGTCCAAGAGGCCAGTGTAGCTTTGGTAAAGGAGCAAATACTAGGGGAGTGCTCACAAGGTCCAGAAACAAAACTCTGTAAGAAACTGTGTTCCCTTGAAATGGCTCCCACTGTGGGAAAGGTGGGCAGAACATATGTTCTGAGGACAGGGGTGGGCGTAAGGAGACAACGATTGCTCAAGGGTCTACCAGCGGGCACATTTTCTCAATGACCTCCTTCAACTGTTGATAAGTTTGAGGCAGTAAGACCTGTCAACTTTTGCTGCGAATCTCAGCATGGAGCCTCCTGGGTCACAGAAGATACTGTAAGTACCTACTGGTTTATGTTGAGGACATACTCCTTCCCTTTTCTTTCTCTGTCTTCCTGTCCTTCCTCAACCTGACCTTTTCCCATCTATTGTCTTTTTTCCCTGGTTTGTTGGTTTGTGGTCCACTCTTGAAGAAATATCCATCTAGAAACCAAAAGGAAAAAAATCTGAAATCTGAAATCATATCAATAATAATTAAATCCCTGAATTAATCTTCAAATTGCATCAATAGCTCATTAGATAATTCACTTTGGTTAATTTTTTTATTGTTATGTATAATTGTATTTAGCCCATCTTTAGTTTCATGACTGCTTTTATTTCCAACTGTTTATTTTCATGTACTAGTGTTTTAACACATCAAGGCCTTTGATTTCAGATAAACTGTGTTCTTTCTGTAAAACACACAATAAATGATTTTGCACTAAAATATGTTTGGTTGGTAGGAACACAGAATAAGAATGAATCATTGCATTTTCATATTCAGTATTTTATGTCCTAAACTTGTGAACTGTTAATTTTTTATGTTAAATCAGTATTGACTAAGCATTAGCCTCAGCAGTGCTTGAAGCCAGTAGAATCTTAAACTAGACTTTTAAAAAAGCTAGATTTTGATAAAAGTTGGGAAATCGATTAATCTTTTTCCAAAATGTTTTCATAAAACTGCCATTATATAGTATATAGAACTCTGTCCACTTCTCCTCCACTCCCTGCATCCACAGACAAGGTGTGGTCTTTCTTGTGATTTGAGCACTAACCGCATGGCTAAATTAGTGCTGATTAAATAAGAGCTATAATAGTATCTGTACCATCTCTACCTTTGTTTAAGCACCATTACTTTTTACATAAATTATAGCAATTACCCTTCCTTCTGACACTACCTTCCCAATTCATTCTCTAGCCTGAGGCCATGGTGATCTTTCTAAAGCACGAATTTAATTATTTCTCTCTTTTTGCTTAAAATCTGCCATTAGTCCCCTGTGCAGTGGTTATCTGCTGTTCTGACCACCCAGAACTACTTTATTCATGGAAATGAGATTCTTCAATTTAATATTAGAGTGAACATTTCCTTCCTGGGGAGTAGAAACTGAAAGAGGGGCTCAAGAGTGGTAAGCAACCATGTTTTTTTTTACCACGTGTAGGAACCCAGTCAGCAGTGAGGACGAATGTAGTCAATCCAAGGAGGAAAGCAGAGATGAGAGAGTGGGAGCAATCTGCTGGTATTAGAAGTCCAGCTTCAAGGTGACCCTAACCCTTGACTGTACCCCTGTCCTCAACTAAATGATAATGACTTAGTCAGCTCTTTGCAATTCTTTGGGTCTTTTCCTTGATCATAAGATGGCTGCAGCAGCTCCAGGCAGCTTTTAAGACCTATGTGAGCATCCCAGAAAGGGAAGAAGGGGGCAACCACTTTGTTGAAAGGGCCTGTTTTCAGCAGGGAAGGGAAGTTTTAGCTGACTTCTTAGATCTCATTGGCCAGAACTGGGTTACATGCCCAATGCTTGACTCATGATTATGAAATGCAATTACCTTGATTCAATCCCTAGCTGTCCTTAAACCAATGGACCTGTGTCAATTTTCCGAGGTTCTATTAGTGAGAGAGGAAAGTGGGGCTGTTGCATGGGCATGGAACTATGTCTACCACACATAGATTTCCATTATCTTCCCTATGGTTCTGCCATTTCCATCGCCAGCACCATCCTAATTCTAAGAGCCAGCTTTACATGCTCTGTTCTCTGTGGTTTCTGGGCCTTTGCACATAAGTTTTTCTCTGCCCAGAACAGTCTCTTTCCTTCATATATCAGCATCTTGGTCTGCATGGCTCCTACGTCTTCCTTTAGGACTCAGCTTAGATATCACTCCCTTTGGAAAGTCTTCCCTGACCCCCAATACCTAGCACCCTCTTGTTAGACCTGTCTTAGAACCTGTCAACCTATATTGTATTTTCTGTCTACCTGTTTATATCCCCTATGAGGTTATAAACTCTTTGAGGACTTATTGACTGGGTCTCCCTTCTCTATGGCCTCACATAGAACCTGCATATGGTAGATGACGAATAAATATTTGTAGAGTGAAGTGAACTTCATTTTGGGCACACTTAAAATCAACTTGGGTTAATATTGTTATTATAGGCTAATAGAAATATAGGTGTTAATTTACTTCTGATTTTTGTTAAAAGGAATAGACAAAAGAGTGATTTGTTAAAAAATTCCTGGTAGACATTTACATTTAAAAATCTTGGCTATGGCAGCTTCCAAAGAAAGAGCGTAGCAAAGGAGCATTTCCTGCTTAGACACAGGGAGATTTATTCTGCTTGTCTTGCACTAGAACTACAAGTTTTTGAATTGTCCTTAAATAGTTTTTCAGGTGGTCAGATTTCCGCATATAGATTCATAACATAGAAACCAAATGTAGCTAAGTGACAAACTTGCTTGAATTTTTTAAGATTCTATATCTCACTCTGCAACTTCTTGCTACTGTTTTATTAGGAAAAAGCAATAATGTGAGATGACTATCCTTTTTGTAATCAAATGAAATTTAAATAAAGAAGGAATGAAAGAATGAAAGAAGTGGGAGAAAAATAATCACCAAATTTGATTAATATAATAGAGAACATTTTGAAACTTTAGCACTTAGAAGTTATAGACTGAGTTTGTAATTTATATGAGGTAATGAAACATTCATTCATAAAGTTTTAAAGGAGAATTCACCAGGTAAAGTGAATTAGGGGCCTCTGGGTTTAGATGCAGTATTGCCACTTTGGATATATCATATGCACTGACTTTTTTTCTGGCTGATGACCAAAAAGCTGCCCGTTTGGAGTGGAGCCCAAAGTGAGAAAGGGTTCTCCAGCTAGCCCATGCTGCAGCGTGAGCAGCTCTGCCCTGACCAGTGGGCCATCAGAAAGCTATATGAAGTCCATGACAAGCCCCAATAAGACCATCACAGAGGAGACCCTTTGTATTTGGGAAAATGCAAAGGCCCCTTCAGCAGATGACCTTTCATTTTGGGAAATGACTCCTGGCTTGTTGCTAGGTTCATGTAGAGATTGAATCACTCAACCATCTGGCATAAGATAGCCATATCACCTTGCTGCCCAACATGAAATGGTGTTGTCTTAGACACTTAGCCATGAAACCAGGCATTTCCAGCAGTAATCAACATCAAGTAGATTGAGAAGGAAGAGAGACCTATGAGGCTGAGTCTATGAGAAGCCTGAAGACACAGGTAGATTGTGTGAACAGGCAGTTGTTGCACTCCCCTATTCCTCTTTTTTCCTTATGCCTCATGGGGAGTTTCCCATGACTAGGGGACCAGGGATAGAGTGACTGCAACCTGGTGTACAGATGGCTTTACATGACATGCTGGCACCAGGCAGATAAGAAGAAGTGCTGCTGCTCTTCGGGGTGGCCCTGAACTACAGGTGAGAAGGAAAATGCTTATGATAGTTACATTGAGAGCAGAAATTTTATTGTCCACTTTGTCTAGAAGGAAACATTTTTATTGTCTATCTTACTTCAGGTCAGGATCTGTGCCCACTCTTGAACTATTATTTGGCACAGAGCTGCTATTCTAATCTGCCACAAGTAAGGCAATTGGAATGTATCACTGAAACTGGGGCTGAGGACCCCCTTGTGATGCTGGACTTTAACGCTTTTGTTGCTGCATTGTGGGGAGGTCAGAGATGTCTCTGAGGGAAGGACCAGAGTGACCTGGGCAATGGTGTATACACTGGGGCAAGGAGCATGGGACAGTGGCAATATTTTAGAGATGGTTAAGCCTAAACGAGTACATACTAGGTTATTTTTAGTCCTGATCTGACTAGAAGGTCAAGGACTTGGAAGAATCAAGATTGGAGAATTGATGACAAGGAGGTTTTAGGGGAAGGTAGACGGACCATTCAGAATGGGCCCAGAATGTGAGACTATCTGCCCATGTGAATGCTCCCTAAGAGGCCATTATTGCAGAAGAGGTTCTTATCACCAGGAGAACAAAAGGATTCCTTCTATGGCGGTCAGTCATCATTCTTCTCCAGCTAGTCTTTTGGTTCATGGACATAGCAGCTATGATGACCAGAGTGGAGGTGATGCTTGTACTCAACAACATAAATTACCTTTCATCAAGACGATTCTTACACTGTTAGCCACAGTGACTAGTAATATACTTACAGGGGACCTGGTTTACAGCCCTGTGGCAGATCAGTTATTTTGAGTTGGGAAACCCCTTCATCATGGAGGAACAGCAGCTTATCATCACTGGAATAGTGTTGATGGGGATTTGCTTTCTCTGCTTACATGCCTCTAAAGCATCACAGGATTCCATACGTAGCATCTGACTAATGACCTCACTGCATTGCAACATAAGCAAAGCAATAGGCTAGTAACTGCCTTGCCTTACTGTGTAAAATAGCCAATCGTTGTGATGCAGCTGGGCTTCACTGAAATGACCTATTGGGAAATGAGCCACAACATTACCTAAGATGTAGTACCTTGTGATATTGGTGTGCTGTGTTGTAGGACATAGAACATGAGTGGAACCAGTGACCAATACACTTGATATGGTTTTCACAGCTGGAATGAAAGACAACCTAAGACCTAGGGGTGAAGGCACCTCTTACAATTACATCTACTCTTTCACTTTCAGAAATTTTGTTGTAATTCTTTAAAATTATTTAACTCTTTTAGCCTAAAGAATTCAGTACTCGGTGGAGGACTGCTTCATCCAAGGGTTAAAAAAAATGTAGGCTTTATTGAATTGGTAGCTGAGACTGCCACCTGGACTTGTTGGATTCTTTGTGTAATCAGGGCAAAGATCCTTGGCAAGCTGTGGTGTTGGCTGAAAGCCAGGAGAACTTGGAACAAACAGAGAAGGGATCTATCTTATTTGTCAGCAGCAGCCTGAAGAATGGAGGGCTGTAGCTTGTACCAGTATTTCCCTGCTAAGTATGCTATTTATTTTCGTGTTTCCTTTTTAAATGAGAACTATAATAATTAAAAATTTTTTCCTTTTTCTTTCTTCCAGGGGTATATAATATTATTTAAGTAATGGTTGAATTTACCATGTAGCCCATAGGCTGTAGAATACTGAGGTGGGATTGTGACAGAACTGAAGGGGAATGGATATCACCCACAAGTCCTGGACTTGAAGGCCAATATCTCACCTCTGTATGCAGTGGCTGGAAATGACTTTGATTGTCTCCCATTGCAGTTATGTGAGGATCGGTTGGATCATGTGTTATAAGTGCTTCTTTTGGATATGAGGGGTGGGGGTGGTAGGGGAAATGTGTGTGTGTGTGTGTGTGTGTGTGTGTGTGTGTGTGTGTGTGTGTTCTGAGCACCAGAGAGTGCACTGTAGCAGATGGCTTTGGGGTAGCTGTGTGGTCAACTGGGATCTATCCTTTCTCAGAGAGGTTACGTCTTTGCACACAGGCCTCAGGAGATCACATCTGTGCTATACGATTCTACCTGGCCATAGGTACTTGTCTGGGAGTTGCTACCTGACTATGTTCTGTATCCCAATGAGTAACGTTTGGAACGGTAAGACACAGAGTTGGGAAGCCATTTGATCCAAATCACATTAGTAGCAAATTCTAGAGAGAGATCTGTAAACTCCTCCAAGCTCTAAAGCCTCCCCACTTCTTATCCTTTTGATTGTCCTTCACGCCTTCCTTTGAGTTCGTAGAATGCTCTAGAATCTTTCCCATATCTTCCATTTTTGTCATGCAACCAAAGAACATTAGTTGACAAATACAGAAATGAAAGCCTGCCTATGTATTGGTTTTCCCCACTATCCAAAAGTAGAGAGTTCCTATGAAACCTTTCAAAAGCTGAAAGGACATACAGTAAAGAAGCAGTTACCATTAATTCATATGTAATATTTGGTGAGCATTCCAAGACTCAAAATTCAATGCGTGCACAATGTCTTTATTTTGTTCACTATGATTGAAATGCTCGATTACGTCGAGTTTTAGGCTTTTCTGATACCTTAGGGACGCACAGAATAAATCGAAATAAAGCACAGATGCTCACAGACACAGTTCAGAGCTACGGGGCCTTGGTGCTGGGATGCTGAGTGTCGTTCCCGGGGAAGGAGCTTGGTGGCGCCACTCTATCTGCTCTGGGTGCTCGCTGCCTCTAACAAACAGTTCGCTGAAAACGCTGAAGGCTAGGTTTGCTTTTCACCTTCGTTTTGTTTTTGTTTTTGTTTTGTTTTGTTTTGTAAAAGCAGAAATCCTCTTCGGATTTTTTTCAGCGAGTGAAAACAGGTACTTATGTAAGTTTCTCGTAAAGGCCAAGTACAGGCCTAACGCAAACTTTCAAAAAGCACGGCACACCTGTATACAGTGATCCCAGACGGAGTTGCTCCATTTTAACTAAAAACCATCAAGTATTTGTGAAGAAGAAAGCGACAAGAAGAAAAGAAGACTTCCAAGCTAACCTCTTTCTTTGTGGGGTTATACTGCACTCCTTCTTTCCTTAATTCTTTGGTGGAAAAACTCAGCATTAATTACTGGAATCAGTACATTTATTTTTCTAACGTTAAAATTTGGGTCTACAAAGGAGACGGCATTGGAAGGGATGAAAAACAGCAAGCGATTTGTAATGATCAGTTCTTTAAGGTAGCCTAGTGTCGCCAGTTTAGTGAGAGAACTGGTTCAGGTGAACGGAAGTGAAGGTATGTAGCCCTGGAGTGATGGCAAGCAGAGGATCACAGCAAATATCAATACGGAGCCAAGTTCACTGCCACTGGGACAAAGATAGGTGGTCTGGTGGCAGTGGATACAGGGCAGGAAGAAACTTGCCAGGTAAGCAAAATTACATAATGGTGGCTTTAGGTATATTATTTAATCAAGTCCCTCTGCCTGTTTGTTTTCATTCACTGGCCTTTCTAACTTTCTTCTCATTGACATTAATATCCTCTATTATATATGATACAGTGGTTCTCAAACTTGAGTTACCCCAACAATTACCTAGGGGGTGGGTGCTTGTTAAAATGCATGTAACACACAATGTGATATATAGATGATGTAGTACAGAATTGTACACCTGAAATCTATGTAACTTTACTAACAATTGTCACCCTAATAAACTTTAATTAAAAAAAAATGCATATTCTTGGGCCTGCCCTTCTGAGGTCGTAATTTATTAGGTTCAAGGTAGGACCCACGTAGCTCTACTTTTAATAAGAACCAGGATTTTCAAAGACATTTAATCATTAGTTGAGTTACCATATCAATTATTTTTTTAAAGCCAGGACACTTTTGAGACTGAAATGAGTCGCTTCTAATAATTACTCTGGAATGACAGGTGCAAGGCAGCGCTCTCCCAGGCAAACCATGATGCGGCCATTGATCACATTTGAGAAGCACTGCTCAGTGAAATCAAACTTCATAATAATTCAAGCAATTCACATTTAAACTGATTGTAAAATAAGTCTTCATTATATATGAGAAATTCTAGGCCGCAAGAAAAAATAGATGGAAGTCCACTTATTTTTCACGTGGGAGGCCGCCGGCATACTGTGTCCCAGAAAATTCGTATAACCTTTGATTGGCTTGTTTTGCCCAGTGATTTTTGAGATAGTTCAAGCACTTGCAAATCACAAAAATTCTTTCCTTCTTCTTTCCCTTCTTCCATCCACCCTTCTGTCCCTTCCCTTCCTCACCCATTGATTTATAAAATATTGAGTAATTCAGAAGACGGAGAGAGTCAGAGGCTGGGAGAACACAACCACAGACTCTCATTCCTCTTACTATCCAAAAAATGCAGAGACCGTCCATCTCCTGCAGCTGGTTCGATTTACTGCTGTTCTGGATAGATATTTAGCCCAACATTATTAAAAATAAAACAGAACTAAAAAAACCCCATGCATTTCACTTTCATGCTTCATTGGCAATTAACCAGAAACACTTTAACCTTGAAGGTTTAAAGGACTAGTTATTTCGAAGTATTTGTAAGCGATGTTTGACTGTAAATAGGAAAGTGTGTCTCTTTTGTCCGGCATGTTTGTCATTGTGTTTAGAGTCACTCTTGTGAGTGAAGATAAGGTATCACTTTGTTCCTTTCCAGGCAATTTTGGGTTTGCATTGTAGAGAACAGATCAAGTGTGTCAGAAAAGTAGGCCCCTGGCAGGGAGGAGGAAGGCATTAACTATTTCACTAATAAAAAATGGTATTGGCTGCAGAAGTAAGTTAGCAATCACACTCATGGTGACATGGACTAATGAATGTTTCTTTAAAAATTCCTGACCTTTTGAATAATTTGCCTCATAGAAAATGATCCCCCTCCTCAATTTTTCAAGTTAAGTGTTTTAGTGAGCTTGGAAAAGCTTTAGGATGTTTGTTTTTTCTCTCCTTTATCAAAAAGAAAAGGGAATTATTTAGGAAGATAATATCATTCTTTGATCTTTGTTGATACTATGCCATCTTATAGACTGTTTTAAAAGACTTGGAACAGCATGAAGCACTTTGATGAAGAGTTACATATTTTTTAAATAAGTGATTTTTTTCTTTGACCTTTCATCTTTTATATACTAATTACTGTAAGCACAATTTTAAAATCATAAGTTGAAATTCTTTATTTAGATTTCGCTCTCCTTAAGGAATTCAACAAAAAAGCAAATGTCAACTCTAAATAAACCTTTCTTATGCGTAGGCCATACTATGCTGTGTGTATTTTCTGTAAAGTAAATGTCACTTTCAGCTTTCAGCTGTTAACCCACATTATGCCAGGAAATTTCCTAATGGCTCTTTCAGACATTTTCTCTTTCTGTAAATTTATTACTGTGAAACTAATTCCTTCCTGACTTCCTGCTATGTTTCTCTGCTATTGCATTATTGTTATTTATTGTGTTGGAATAATTTATCTTTATAAATTAATTTTGTCTTTTTATTTTTAATTTCTTAATGTTTTTTTTTTCTTAACCTATACTAGCATTTTTATTATTAATTCCTTTCTGAAAGGGCATTTATACTTAAATGAGATTTATTGTTTGCAAAAGTTAATTAAAATTTCCTCTTTCCTCAGTACATTAAACCTGTAATTATTCTTGGATTTTAATATTTCCTATTAGTTCAAATCAATAATAGGGAATAAAAAGTTCATATATTGATATAAATGATTTTTACTCTATCTTTCCAGCCGCTACTTGAACATTATGTATTTTATCATCTTTTAGATTCCTTGAATATGAAAACACATTCTCCTATCTCTTCTATGTCAAGTTAGTTATTCTGTAGTTCTTTATATATATCCCACGTTTGTGTTATTTGTTTTCTGTTTGTTCATTCAGCTAGACATTTATTGAGCACCTATCATGGGTCAGACACTGTATTAGGTTATATTTCTTTGTTATTATTTCTTTCCACTTGCAATATTTTTGGATATTTCTAACACTGCTCACAAAAAGTATGCTTAAAACTAACGTTTTTACTCTGATTTTCAACCTTATTCTCTTGCATAGTTAATTGAACTGTGGTATGTTTATAGATCTAGGAGACATGACTACGCAGTGAAACCATCTATTCCTATGGTCTTTGTGCATGTATAAAATTTCGTTGAGATCTATAAAAAATTACAGAAAGCTTGATGACTTTTATTGACAATAATTTTATTTAAAATGGCACATTAAACACACAAGTGGATATAAGCCCTAACTTAATATCATATATTATGCACCAACTTGGTCAAATCAATAAAAAAAGCTAGGCACATGAAAAATTCTTGGCAGTCATGTTAAAATCATTCCATTCACTAAATATTGACCTTATCCAAATAAAGTTCTGTTTTTTAAAGTTTTTATAGATTACTCTATGAGACAAAAATTGGAAATACATTTAAAATAGACACTTTGCTCAGATGATTTAATTAATTGGAAGCCATTGCTATCAGCCAGCTCTGTTCAGTCAGGTTTGGTAGAACAGAAGGTACAGTATAGAGCAAGTAAATGCACCGAGCATCCTGGAACAGCTAGCTGTGAGAGGAAGTCTTTACTTTGACCTCTGCTGCCCTCGGTGCTCACATTTTGCCTGCTTGGACCCAGGTCTGGCCAACATTTATGACTTGTGATTTAGAGTAAGAAGTATATATTTAGCTTGTTTTTTTTTTTCTGCAGAGCTCCTAAAACCATAGGAATTTCCTAAGTGAAGAGACCCCTAAAAGTGCCTTTTGTTATGTTAATGTGGTGACTCTGTCCTACCCCTACCCCAATGGTCCAGGAAGGGTGAGGAGCTGGTGGTGGGACCAACTGTGCCTATGTAATGAAGCCTCCCTAAAAATGAGGGGATTCAAAGAGCTTCCAGTCTGGTGAACATGTGGAGATTTGAGGATAGTGGCACACCTGGAATGGGCACATAAGCTCCACGCCCCTTCCCCTACGCACCTCTTTCATCTGGCAGTTCCTGAGTTACATTCTTTTATAATAAACCAGTAATCTATTGTAGTAAGTGAAATGTTTCTCTGAGTTCTTTGAGTCATTCTAGCAAAGTAATCAAACCCAAGGAGAGGTTTGCGGGAACCTCTGGTTTATAGCCAGTCTGGTCTGAAGCACAGGTAACAACCTGAACTTGCAACTGGTGTCTGAATTGAAGGTGGGGGTAGGGCGAGGGGGCCAGTCTTATAGGACTGAGCTCTTCACCTGCAGAATTTGGTGTTATCTTTGGGTAGATAGTGTCAGAATTGAGTTAAATTGTAGGACACCTGGCTGGTGTTCTGAGCATTATTTGGTGGTGTGGGGGGAACACTCTCACCATACACATATGTCTGAATTGGTCTCAGAACCATTTTACACTCACATGTTAATAAGCTTTATTATAGGTACTGCTGAGAGGTTAGGATATGCAGGAACAAGATAATTTCTGTAATGGCCTGAAGGTGAACTGATCAGATGAGATATGAGCTAAATGTCACAGAGAAAAGTTGTCAATTAATGGTGGATGCTGGACCTGGAAGGTCAAAAGGACTTGGGACTTGAACTCTCCATTTAGACTACTGCAAGCTGTTGTTAATAGAAGTATCTGCCACTCAGCAGAGGAAGCTAACTGAGGTGGGGTGAGGGGCTGGGGGTTAGGGGGTGGGGACTAAGTAAAAAGAAGAATGGAGATGATAAGCAAGAGAATAAGGAAAGGTATGTGTGTGAGAGAGAGAGAGAGGGGGAGGGAGGGAGAGAGAGAGAGAGAGAGAGAGAGAGAGAGAGAGAGAGAGAGAGAGAGTTGATAAAACTGACCTGGCATCTTAAGATGACTAACCATAGAGCTGGGCGGTGTATGTGTGGAGCTGGGCTCCCTGTTACTCTCTAGTCGTGACTTCCTGTTAAAACTTTATGGTTCCAATTTCTGGGAGAAGGATTCATATAGAGGGCCATCTTGGGAAGAGGTCACTTTTCTTTTTGCATGTGGACGATCAGCTGGAGCTCCAGCCGGAGTGTGCGTCCTCACACTGCTGTGGTGGTTTTATTTCTTTTTCTTCTGAATAAACCCTCTTTTGGTGAACTACCTGGAGAGTTGTTTTGTCCAGTCGACAGAGTCAGAAGAACCTAATTAGAATATCTAAATAGAACCTTGATCATTACTTCTGACACAACATGAAGGGAAATTTAATCTGTTCCTCTCACATGGTAGCCTCAACCAATAGGGAAGAGGGTTCTAGCATTTTTGTTTTTTGTTTTTTCCATGAAGGGGAGAGAGCTTTTTCACATCTAACTATACACTTATGTCTGTCCATAAGAGACAATGGGATAATGTGATGGGTTAGACTCTCTTGTTAGTTGAGCCACAGTTTTACGACTGGGCAGAGTCTCTATGTAAGGCCATAGTTCATATTTGGTGTTCAGTTTTTACTGTCCTCTACTTTCTTAATCCATGGTCTGGTATGTTAAGACAGCCAGAGCGTTTTTCCCATGTGGGCAGTAGCCCAGCCATATTCTCTGCGTTCTCTTTACTCAGGTGGCCGTCTGACTTAGGCTGCTGGCACACAAGCCGGTGAGGGAAAAGATAGCTTCGTATCAGGCAGGGGGACAACGCGTTCTTCTTTGTTAGATCCAGGTACTTCCTTTGCTCTGTTACTGCAGAAGGGTTTGTATTGGTCTCTTCTCTCATTGCATCATAATAATTCACCCTCTGATGTGAGAAATAAAACAGCAGTTTAGTATGGAGGAAACAGGAAAATGATGTAGGTCTTCTGGCCTCAGCTGTGTTTGCCAATCTACCTTTCTTTAGAACTGTATCATACAGTATTAGATACTTCCCAGAAAATATCAAGCTATACTTTCTTTTCTATCTGCACTGATACGTTTACTCTGAGTGGCAAATACTGGAGGGAGGCAGAGATGAGTGGCACCTGCCTCACAGTTAGCTTTCATTTCATTATTTCAAAGAGAAGATAAATTTAAATATTTAAAAATCATGTTAGTCATTCATATGTTGGAGCTTCTGTTTTTAATAATGTGAAAAACTGTTATTAACTTTTATTGGGCCTTTTTCATAATGTCTATTTTGTTAGTTGAATTTCTATTAGAGTAGCACCCATACAATAAAAGGTCACAATTAATTCCAAAATCCTGAGATACAAAATTCTAGTTCAGTTCTGTCTCCTTCGTTGAACGAATATTTACAGAGCACCTGCTCTGAGCCAGGGAGAATGCTGGGGACACAGTATGACTCACCTCAATCGTGAGCAAGGACATAGCCTTATTTATGCTAGATTTAAGGTTTGCAGTGCTCTGTGGAAACACTAACCCTGTTGCCAGCTCAATAGGATGAGATGCAATTCTGAGCACTGTTTAAACATCTGATATTCTGTGTTTCAGCACATTTATCTTCCACAACCCAGCGATGAGGCACAGTCCCAAAGAAGCCCAGGCTCTGCTACCTTTCTGCTTGGTGGGATCTCTTGCCAATCACTCTTTTTATAGGCAACTCTATCTTTTCCTCAGTTTACAACTGTTGTCTAAGCTAGGCTTATATATCTTTGTGGTCACCGATGTTCCCAGGACTTAATATTTTATCTTTGGAAGTGTACCTTCTTTCTGAGATTTATTTTTCACTTGCATTTCCTACCTTTTGTTGTTGAAAACATCTATAAAATTTATAGGCTAGATCTTTTTTTTCCCTCTCTTAAGTTAGTTTTATGCCTCCCCAGAAGATACAGCTTATAAAGTCACTTGCAACTGAGGCTAAATCATTTTTGTTTCTAATCCAATACCTAAAATAATGTTCTAGCTCCCTACAGACTGTTGGGATTAGTTTTCTTAGTTTGATCCATGTGGCTTTTGTTTGGTAGAATTCGAAGTGCTTGTGAACATAAAAGTACCTAATACAAGCAACTCGTTATTGAACAGGATTAAATAAAGTGTCCTGTGTGTAGTTACCAAAGTGATGCTTAATGGACTTACTCAAGAGCAATCATGGCATTTATAGCTCGACATATTGGATAATTCAGACTGCAGTTAGGAAAAGCCACTTCTCACCAAATGGGATTTAAAAACTTCTATAGGTGTCCTATTCTGAATCAGATAATCTAATATTTGAGCTCTTTTCCTGGGAAATAAAAAATGAGAAAAATTGGACATACAAAGTTCTGACAATTAAGTTTGCAAACTTGTTGCAATGCTGTTGCTAACCTTTTTTGATATCAGAGGGATTATTCATTATGAATTTGTACCAACTGGACAAACAGTTAACCAAGTTTACTATTTGGAAGTGCTGAAAAGACTGTATGAAAAAGTTAGATGACTTCAACTTTTCACCAACAATTCATGGCTCTTGCATCACGACAATGTACCAGCTCACATGGCACTGTCTGTGAGGGAGTTTTTAGCCAGTAAACAAATAACTGTATTGGAACACCGTCCATACACACCTGATCTGGCCCTCAATGACTTCATTACCTGAAAATAAAGTTAATATTGAAAGGAATGCATTCTGATGACATTCAGGACATTAAGGGTAATAGGATGACAGCTCTGATGGACATTCCAGAAAAAGAGTTCCAAAATTGCTTTGAAGGGTGGACTAGGCACTGGCATCAGTGCACAGCTTCCCAGGGGGGAGTACTTCAAAGGTGACCATAGTGATATTCAGCAATGAGGTATGTAGCACTTTTTCTAGGATGTTTTTGCGAACTTAATTGTCAGACCTTTATATATATGAACTGATGTATAATATTAGTCATTTCCTTCTCAAATGTGTTTTTTTATGAAAAGGCATATATGTATATGAATTTTAATATGTCTACTCATGGGATATTTGCTAGCGATCCATTTCCATTGGCATTACGAATGGGTGATCTTCTATGCAGGTGGACTTTGATGCAGAACAGAGCAAAGAACAAGCATTTTGACTGTAGGACTCACTATATAGAGAGTTTTCTCTTAATGAAGCTTATTTCTAGTTGGATATATTGGGATTAAATATGATGGTTACTAAGTGCTCAATAAGTCATATTAGAATGAATGTATGAATTAATCAATGAACAAATGAACTTGGAAGTAGAAAAATAAAACTAATTTTGTGTTCTGCCTCTAAAAATAATTTCTAGAAATAGACAATTTAAATTGTTCTTAGAGGTCAAATCTAGTAAGAACAGGGATAAGGTTTAAGCAGAGCTATAACAGTGCATCTAGGGTGGGGATGAGGTAATGAAAAATGTACAGCGATTTATTGAGGACTTACCCACACTATGCTACAAACTCCCACAGATGTTATCTTCCTGCAATCTCATAATAACCTTAGAGATGAGGCATCACTAGCCTTGTTTTATAAGGGAGTATACAGTGACCCCAAAAGTTAGGTAACCACCCAAGATTATACAGCCTATAAGTAATAGAACCCAGATTTAAATTTGGCACCATAGCTAGTGATCTGTTGATGATGGCCTTGTCTGGATTTCAATATTCTGCTGAAACACAATGAAATCCCCACAGCTATAAGGTGAGTGTAAGCATGAGAAATAATGAAAACAAAATGCATAAAGATTTCACTCATCAGGGAATTATAGGGATTTAGGAATATAAACTAGCCTAAAAGATATGAATTGCAGAGTAATTCATTTATTAGTTTATGATTTATTTTTTTTCATTCAGTGAAGATTGATTTGGTACCCTTCAAGTATCATGAGCCCATGCTGCTCACATCTGGCATGGGTCTAGGGTGGCTCTCTGGTACCACGTTGCATTTTATTTGGCTCTCTAAAGTGAAATCTGTTTGCAGGTTCTGTCCTTGAATTCACCCACAGAAGCTCATATGGTAATTTGCCTCTTGATTTGCAGCCAGGGGCTTCTCAGTTAATAAGAGAGGCGTTGGAACAGAGAGTGAAGATACAAGGGATCCATTTCTGCTGATAAGGCCACCCAAGCAAGTTTTCCTGAGGCTACGGTAATCTGGAAGGCTGTGTTTCATTTATTAAGCACAGAATCTAGAAGCTCTGTGGCCATATTGCAAAGATAAGCTAATGAGCACATATTACCCAATAACAGATGCTGAACTAGCTAATCTTCCCTTGGCATTGGAAGGTGGCCAAGGAACCACCAGGTGTTAGAGACAGGTTTTCTTGTCACTTGTCTAACCAGTTGCCTGTGTACTAAGTGCATCAGATAACAAGTGAAATCCCTAAGCCAGATTAAAACTTAACCAGTGAACCGTGGAGTACAACAGAGACGTAAAACGAGCTTTGAAAATGCCAAACTGCTATAACATACTTGTTGCTATTATGAGTCTACCGTGGACTCCAATGGATGGGTTACATCGCTGTTCAGTAGGTATTAAAATCTCACAAAGCGTTTCTTATGGATGGCTGGGTAGTACAGAGCAATACCTCTCTAACTTTAATATGCAGATGAGTCCCCTGGGGGTCTTGTTTAAATGCAGGTTCTGATTCAGCATGTCTGGGCTGAGGTTTGAGATTCGACATTTCTAAAATGCCCCCAGGTAATGTTGATGCTTCTGACTCATGGACCACACTTTGAGTGGTATAGATGTAAAATTGAGGGTATTATCATTCCTCAATTCATGGGAATTTATGAAACATTTTGCCTAATATATATACAAAAATTAATAAAAAGAAACTTCATTTAAAATGGAGTTGGGAGGCTAGAAAAGAGAGCTCTCACACAGGGTCACTCAATGCATACTACTGACGCCAACAGGTAGAGGCATGCCTTGTATATCTGACAGGAAATGATACTCCTTTACTACCTCAGCAGGAGAAAGAAAAGATTCCTCTTTATCCAGTAACAGCTCAGCCAATGGGGGACTGCCAATAATTCAGCCAACGAAAAGTCACTAGACTATGGGCTTCCAGTTCCCTCCAGTGGGCTCTTTGTTTACAACAGCCTGCCTCAAGTCTATAAAAGAGTGTTCTTTTCCTTTACTTTAACCTTTGCATGGTTCACCATTAGACCACCTGTCCCAAATTACAATTCTTTGTTTTCCCCAAATAAACCTATTTTCCTAGAAAAACATCTGGCTACTTATTTGTTAAAGGTCAAATAGAGATAGATATAGATATATAAGATATTTGGTGCAGGACTCAGGTATAACAGCAAATTATCTTTATTTTCATCTTTCTTGCCCCTTTCATATTTACTCAGTAATTATTGAGTGCCCCTGGGTAAAAATTTCCCCAGACCCCATAACTTTTCTGTTTTTGCTTAAGTAATATATCGTTCTACTGTCAATTAAGATCATGAACCAGGCTCAATTCAGTAATTAGATGTTGGGACCCAAGGTATTAACTAATTTAAGAGGCAAACCTCGCTCGACTCCCAGTGGGCTTACTTCTGCTGCAAGTCTGCCCTGGACAGACCCCCTCCTTAGCCTTTCTCCATTTATCTATCTTGGGCCTTTTGGTTTAAAGCTGATTTTTTCCTCATGGGGCACTTTTGTGAAGGCTTTGTGATTCCAGGCATCGGGGACCTCCCTCCTGCTTTTCCATTGTTATTGGCTGGCAGAGCCATTTGTATTGCAGGTGGCCACTTGGTGCTCCCGCTTTGGATCCTAGGACTCTGACCTCACCGTCAGCTTCTTGGTGGTCCTCCCTAGGATCCCATGGGGCCAGAGCCTTGAAAGCCCTCTCATCTGCTGCTCACCTCTGGTCCTCAGGAAACAGTCTAGTGTCCTATACCATGAACAACTCCGGGAATGCAGATGTATCTGCCTGCATAGCCATTATTCAACTATTTATGGCTCTCTAGATTTCCTAGGCAGAAGGAAGATGGCAGGCCTGAGGTCCCCAAAGTTCAGGAATGCACCCCTCAGGATGGCCAGGTGGACCCACCTGAGTCACTCTCAACAGAGTGGGGGTGGTGGAGACTATAAACATGGCCACAGCTCTTTTAAGAGTGCCCTCTTCAGAAGTACTTCTTCTCCCTCTCTCAATCTTTTCATATTCTCAAAGTGGGTCAGAGGGTTCAGAAGTTATGGGATAGATTTTCAGAAATTTCTTTGAAAAATTTTTTTTTGCAAGAAATGAATTCTTTTTTTAATTGTTAAAGTGTAGTTAACATACAATATTATATTAATTTCAGGTATACAACATAATTATTCAACATTTATATACCTAAAGTAGTGATCGTCATGATAAGTCTAGTAACCATCTGTCACCATAAAAAGTTATCACAGTATTATTTACTATAGTCCCTATGCTGTATATTACATCCTGTAACATTGATTTTAAGACACATTATATTAAAGCTGTCAAAAGTTAATAATAAATAAAGAACTCTCAAGGCAGCCAGGGGGGAAAAGACAGTAACCTACAAGGAAAACCCCGTTAGATTATGATTAGATTTCTTAGTAGAAACCTCACAGACTAGGAGAGAATGGAATAACATGTAAAAAATATTGATTGAGAGACAATACCAGCCAAGTATATCCTTTAGGTATGAAGGAGAAATAAAGGCTTCCTTAGACAACAACAACAACAAAAAGCTGAGGGACTTTACCACCACAAGACCTGCATTATAAGAAATGAGGAAAGGACCTGTTCTGCCCGAAGTTCTTTATATGAAAGTTTGGTACCTCATTTTCAAATGTCACTCTTGTTATTATCATTGTAACAGAACATCAGTGACCTAAGTTTAGTAAGAACAACACACCATGAGGTAGGCATGATAAATTTCTCCATTTTACAGGTGAAGAAACTGAAGCACAGAGAAATTAAGTTAAAAACCGCTGGATGTGAACCTAAGAAATTTTGCTCTTGAGTTTGTAATCTTAACCACTATGTAGGGTCTCTTGTAGTAAACTTATAAATCTCTGAAGGCAATATAATGATATATCCAAAAGAGAATATTAAATAGCAAGTGATATGTTAGGCATGCAAAGTAAAATCTTTGAATAACAGTTTTTGGTTCTAGGTCTTAATTATTATTGTCTTAAAAGATACACCCTTGGGTTGCATTTCCTAGTGTGTGTTCCATGAAACATTAGGCCCATGGTTCCTTCAATCATTCAACACATTTACTGCATGCTACACGGGAAATTCTGTCCCTCCTGAAGATCTGCCAACTACTACCATGTTACAGATTCTAAGAAATCCTGTAGAAAAGTGTATTTAACCTCAAATTATTTGATATTGCATTTGTTTTGTTTAACTTTTTGGTAACACCAATAATATTCTTTGGAAGTTCCAATGAACTGGCTTTTGAGAATTTTGTAATGGATCCATTGATTAATACAGAGATGAATGAAAGTGTATCTACTAATTATATGTATATTTTCCTTCCTTCGGCTATAAAGAATGTTTAGTTTGCAATCACCTTTTGTAGTTATTTAACAGATTTCCCCAAGAACATTTAAACCTAACTTGGAACTAAACCCCTTTATAAATAACACTGAAAATAACAAAGTAGTAATGTGTTACTATCCATTTGTGTAAGATGTGAGGTTTGGCGCAGTGATTCTCAACCTTATGTGCACTCTAGAGTTGCCTTTTTAAAAGAAATATCTGATGCTCAGGCTGCGGCCCAGGTGAATTAAAGTAGAAACTCTGGGGGGTAGGATCCAAGTGTCTCGAGGTAGCCTTTGATTTGACTCTCCCACAGTTCATGTGATAAATAACCTAGATGCTTGTGTGAATTCAAATTTCCTTTGAGAGGATCAAATTATCTCATACTAACAGATTGAGTCTGGTTGAAATAAAATGGTTAAAACATGTAAGATTTCCTTTCTTTAAAAAAGAAAACTAAATACATACTACTTAACGTTTCCACATTATGGCAATTATCTAGGATATTCCTTATTGAGGTCTTATCATTTATGACCTATTGTGTAAGCCCTCTCTTCTCATCTGGCTCCTATTTGTCAATTTTATATTTCCAAACTGCACTCTACTGAAAATAACAAAATTAAATCAATATAGTTATGTTAATGGATGTAATATGCAGCTCATTTGAAAGAGGATGGCCATACATATTTTCATAAGTTCTACATTACTCAGCTCATTGACCAGAAATGGTTAATGATATAATGCTGGTATTTGTGAATGTCTGAGAGTTCTGTGGATGGCACCTTAGAGATAAAAAGCTACTTAACGTGCATGAAACTGGAATGAATGACTGTACTGAAGATATTGAAATGATCTTTAATGTCCTGTTTTTAGCAGCAAATTTTATTCAAACTCATCGACTATTGTTAGGACTTAAAAAAAAATCAACTATGCATTTTTGCTCACACAATTCCTTGTCATTTTGTTTAATAGTGAGCATAATTCTGTTTGCCAAACAGAAAAGCAAATCATGGAGCTATAAAAAAACATAATGCCCAAATCATGTGATTTAATAACAGTAAGCCAGGAGTAAATTTCTACTTGGGATTTTCTTCCTTGGAATCTCAGTTGCACACACTTTGGTTTTTCCTTTAATCCTTGCCTTTGTCTCGTATTGCTTCTTGGTTAGAGATTTCCATTTGTAGTGGGAGAAAGAGTACTGGTGGTTTCTATGTAGTGAGGGAACTTCCAAGATATCTTCACAATATCTTTAGGAAATAGAAATTTGTTACGTTTTCTCCCTGAGAAGGCAGTAAAAGTGGTGAGAATGGGAAGGGGAAGTAGGAGATAGGAATGGAAAAGAATTGCTTGTTGGAATATTGAAATGAAGGTGAGGATCCAGGAGACTTTTTGGAGAGACAATAGATTTGTGCAAATGAAAGACCACTTGCTCTTCTATAGAGAGAAGCCAAATGACTAACAATAAAAGATAATAACATTTAATCTTCTTTATACTTACTAAAAAATAGAGAAATTAAGGAATAAAGTAATCCTAGGTACACCCATATAGTAAAAAAATCATTTGTAAATTTCAGATATTATCTGTCTGAAAAGAATACATTTTAATTGGACTTTGATTGGCAAGTTCTTCACTATTTCCTTTCCTTTTGTGAAGATCTGTTTCAACTGGCAATACCCAAGAATGCAGCATTTTAAAAAAGGAAAAGATGAGCAAATGCTATTACCTGGATCTTATCCATGTTATACAGACAACTGTTTTGATATAATTCTTCCTAGTTGTAGTTTACTAACCTAAAGGGCTTCATTGAGCTGGTTTCATTTTTTTTTTTTTAAGGAAAATACATAAAACAGGAAAACACTAGAAAGGAAGTTTGAAGATTCCAGCCTGAGATCTATCTCTGTAAATAGGTAGGAACTAACTGGAGCCTTGGTTTCATTAACTGTCCAGGTGAGATGCCATATGTCTCTGAGACGTAAAATTTTATGACTTAGCCAAGCATATTTGCTTAAACCAATGGTGACATCTGGTGGCTGGATATGCTAATAACGGCTTTAGATCCCTTCAAAATTTACCAGGGCTTAGTAAGGCTTTTTTTTTTTTTTTTAATGGCTGCCTTTTCCATTTGATAATGTTCCAAGAGCCAGATGGAACTTTTATTGTTCATATTTGGTCTCTGTAATTTTTGTTTTTATGATTTTAAGAAAAATATGATTAAGTAGGTGAATGAACAACATGTTTTTCAGTGAAGGACAATTTGATAATCTTTTTCTTTTAAACGCAATACTTTTAAAAAAAAGCTCTAACTTCCTCTGATTCTGGACCGACCTTTCTGAAGCAGATTATGCTATTGCCATGCAGTTGCTTGGATCAGTGCACGCTGTTAAAAGATAAACTGAGGCATATGAAAACTTTTAAGAGTTTACTTGAGCAAAAATCAATTTGAATAGACTGTCAGGTTTCAGCCAGAACAAATGGTAAATATTCCTGGCAGTATTAAACAACCTCTTGGGTGCAAAAGGTGTTCTCAAAGAAAGTGCAAAAGATACTACTATCCTAAAATCCAGAGCCACTCCCAAAGATAATCAAAAGAAAGACAAACAATTCCCCTGAGAGCTGGTAACAGTCAGTAGGACCCTGGCTGCAAATAGGATGTAGCCCACATTTTTGTACAGTCATATCTAGCTGCAAACGGGGTGCAAGCCACATTTCTGTTCCACCATATTTTGGGGGCCTCTAACCTGATGGTTGCCAAGACACATTGTCAGGACACAAAATGAGACTAACCAGAAGGCAACAGCGGTCCCTGGGAGAGAAAGAATCAACAACCAGTGGGTACCCAAAAGCAAATTCAGGAGTCACAATTCAAAGATCTAATTCTTACACATATGTATTTCTTGCCTGCCAACCTGAATTTGCAAAGGAAGAGACAATGTGAAATTCTATCTTCTTTTGTTGACCAGGTACCACAGATACAGATCTGGGAAAGCTGAGGTAGCTAAGGATTCTACCCCATTGCTGGCTTCTGCCTATTTTCCCAGGATCCCGTCTGCAGGCTCTGGAGTGACTAGGGTGTCCCAGTGGACCTCATCCCAGTCACCAGAAGCTGTAGAAGAGGAAAAATAAGTTTCCCTCTATTTTTTATAGTGTTTAGCAGAGGCCCCTTTTTCTGTAGGGCACCTTGTAAGCTTATCTAGGTTAAAAGTTCTCTACTGTGGCTACTGTAATTCAAGATTATCTTTCGTAAGGCTAACCTGCTTATTCAGCCTTAAAACAAAATTTTATTCACCTGAGGCCTCACATTGGTCCAGCTTAAGTCGGATCCAATTTGACCCTGCATCCAGTCCGATTTCCAAGTTGGACCCAGGCTGAACCCTAACAGGTCTGGTTTCTCAGTTGGAACCATTTGGTCCCTGGGCCCAGCCCAGTTTCTCAGTCGGAACTGTTGAACCCTGGACCTAGTTCAGTTTCCAGGATGGCCGGTCTTGTTTCCAGGTCGGACCGGGTCAGACTCTGGCGGGTTTCCGGACCCATTCCAGAAAAGGAAATGTTCAAATAAAGCCTGAAAGGTCTTGATGCAAATGTGGCGGAGTCAGGATCTGAGAGGGACTTGCCCATCGTCTCAGCGAGAAAGCATCTAGGAGCTCTCAACAGGTAACCTAGGCCTGGCAGCTCGTGGCTCCTGGGGCTCTCCGGGGCTCCATTGGTTTAGGAGTCTGACCCCAGAACTGTTAAAAGATAAACTGAGGCATATTAAAAATTCTAAGAGCTTATTTGAGCAAACATTGATTTGAGTTGGGCAGCATCCAGTCTAGCAGAGAGAAAGGAGCTCTGAGGAGCTGGACAAAATGAAAGACTTTTAGGCTGAAAGAAGCAAGAACAAGGAAGTTATACTAGGGGAAAAGCTGGCTGGTTACTGCAAGACTTCTCTCTTTCAGAAGGTGGGGGCTCATCAGGCAGATGACCTAATTAGTGCAGATCAGGCGATTCCTGATTGACTAGTTTAAACATTTATTTTTGGGAAAGCCCAAACTGTAATTAAGTCTTGGTTTGGTGATGTGGGGCTTAGCATAAGCAACTCCATTTTGAGCCTGTCGTCTTGTTTTTTTAATAAGGCTTAAACTTAGAAATCAATTATAATAGCTTGTTTATTCTCTCATTTAACTCCTACTCTTGTGTCACCCTCTGTGCTGGACCAGCAGAGATCCAGAAACAGAAGCACACCCCTCAGCGACTCTGGTTTAGAGCCTGGAACTGACAACACACCGGCCTGGATTTGGGCTCCCTTTTGCAAATATAGACAGCAGCAGGGTAAGTCGCAATTTTCATTTTGTTTGCCATTATTTCCTGGTTTGCCTTTCATGGTAGTGAGGTCCTCACCCCACCTGCTGAATCTCAACCCTCTTCCTCTCAGACAACTCTTCGCTTCTGTACACGAAGGGATGAATGAGCAAGCACACTTTTATGGAATGCTTAGTATTTCCTTCACATTTAATATGCACAACTTACGATGTGTAGAAACTGGACATTCCCTCTGTTGCACCAGCACCTCCAGCTTAGTCCTTCTCCCAACTACCTTGCTGACTCAGAATTCCACCTTTCCCCGTCTCTGCCATAGTGCTCTATCTTTTCATCGCAATTTAACATGATCTACGAGCATCATCTTCATTCATTTGTTTATTGCTGTTGTTTTTTCCTGAGATGGGAAACCCAAGTCTCAGGGCATTTAAAACAGTTTCCCTGAAACTTGAGTAAGGGGCAAAGTGAGGAACCTAACTGAGGCCTTTGGACTTCCTAGTCTGGAGTCTTGACAACACACCCAAACTGCCTTAACCCTTGGAAGGGACAGACTCCCCTACGCAATTGCTCCTTGTCAGCGCCTCTTTCTTCAATTACTGTCTATAGTTTCTGGGATGTTTGTAGATGAGAGAGAGTGTACCCTTATCTACTGGGGCTTGTGAGACAGGAAGTGGAGTCATAGGCAGGTATATATTTAGTTTAGTTTCTACAGAAACACTGACAGATGGTTCAAATAGAAATCTGAATTATTTATAAATGACTGTAGGAAAATATTTACTCTAGAATCTCTTAACCATTTTATACTGGAATCATTTATAGTCTTTAATATTTAGAGCTGCAGTTGGCCTTATCATTTATTCATTTGTACATTGAGTCAGCAAGCCTTAATCCAGCAGCTACTAGGGTGATGAACCGGACTAGGTTGTTTTCTTAAGCATTTATGAGTCAAAGTAAATTTGATAGATTTACAGCTGTGTTTAAAAAATACTGTTCCCTCATTCATGTTTTCCTATATAGTCTAGGGGGAAGATGAATTCTGGAGCACACAACAGTGACATAGACGATGTCCTCTTATTGCTCCCCAAATTCTAGGGTATGCATGTGTCAGCACCTAATACGGCCTGTCACACGGTAGATGGTCAATATATAATTGTTAACTGACTGCCATCTTTCTGCTTAAAATCCTCTAAAGGCCTCCTAGTGTACATATAATAAAGTCCCATCTTTTACTCTGACCTTCAAGCCCTGTTTACCATTCTAACCTCACTCATGCAGCCCCATCTGCACTGGTCTTTTTAAATTCTCTCGTGTCCAAGGACTTTTGTATATGTTTTCCCCTCTGCCTGGAATACTCTTTTCTCTGTCCTTCAGATCACAGTTAAAATGTCCAGTTCTGAGAAGGCCTTCCCTGACCTCCCTATTTAAGTAGGTTCCCCCACCATTCTCCATTTCAGCACCTTGTTTGTTGTTTTTGTAGAATTTACCTCAATTTTAATTATTTATTATAGATATTTTAAAAATTTTCTATTTGCCTTTGTTTCTTTGACAGCTAGCTCAGGGCCTGCCTATAGTAGATACTATTGGGATAGCAATACAGAGATAGGGCAGTGAATACGTAACCATGAAGTGAGATTGCTATGTGTCCTTTTCAAATGTCTGGATAGAATATGTGGGAAAACAATTTTTTTTTCTCTCACCACTGTGGACCTCAGATTCTCTCTAATCTTCTGGAGTCATGTTTTTCCATCTTCTAAAGGGTTAAGAAAATTTCTTCTTGGTCTATGGACCCCATAATTCTGGTTTCCGATTTTGTAGATAATCTCTCTGCTATTAGAAGCTTCATTTTGTAGAAGCAAAGGCACCAGTACTTTGTTATAGCAATCTGAACGGAGTGAGACACCGACCATCCTCGCCTCTTCCACTGTCATCCCTGAGTCTAAGCCCCCCGTCATCACTGGCCGGGACTATGCCTGCCCTCCTACGTTTTGTCCTCTGCGTTGAAATCAGAGTGAGTTTTAAAAAATAAATCAATGAGTCTGTCCTAGTTACAGTCCTGGCTCTGCTATATCCAAGAATCTGTGAGGATGTTATAAAATCTCTCTGGGTCTCAGTTTCCTTGTCTGTAAAATAGGGATGGTAACTGCATCTATCTTATATTCATAGGCTTGTTAAATGAGTAAATGGTTCATATTTGTAAAGCACTTAGAGGACATGATTTAGTCCAAGTACATAGTCAGCACTATGTTTGAACTTTCATGTATAACTAAAACTCCCATTGCTTCTCATTACACTTAAACTCCATACTCCTTCCTGTGAGCCTCTGTGACTCTACATTATCTTGTTTTCTGCCTTTATCTTCAAACTGGCTGCTTATGACTTCTTGCTCACTGTTCAGGCATGTTGGCCTTCCTTTCTGCCTTCTGGTCTTAAACCCTGCTTTTACCAAAGCTACAACATTTTTCCTCCGGAGCTTTGTTTAGTTCTCTCCTCACCAATTCAGACGTTAAAACGTCTCTTCTGAGAAGCCTCCCCTGGCCACCTTGTCCCTTACTTCTCCTCTACCTGTCCCCCAGTTGTACTCTATTCCCGTATCTCTACTGTTTTTTCCTTCAGAGCTTTCTTAACCTGCAGTTATCGTATATATTGATTTATTTACTTATCTCCTATCTCCCACACTCCCAAGATGTCTCTATGATATCAAGCACTTTGTCTGGTTTATGTTTGTATCCCTAGGACAGGGGTCGGCAAACTTTTGAGACGGAAGAGCCGCCAGGGGTCAGCAAACTGCGGCTTGTGAATTCTGAAGTGAACTGTGGCTCTGAAGTAAAATTGAAAATGAAAATAAAACTATCATAGTTTTTACATAATGGTGATTATGTAAAAATATATTTATGGCTCTCAAATAATTTTGAAATTGTTGTGAGGGACAGGATTGGCAAACTTTTGAGATGGAATGTACCTGAAGAGCCGCATGTGGCTCGCGAGCTGCAGTTTGCTGACCCCTGACCTAGACTATAGAATAGTGCCTGGCATCTAGTAGAGGCTCCATAAATATTTGTTGAATAAATTGTAAAGTCTTATAAGTGCAGTTCTCCATATGGTGGAATTATTGTCATTTCATTCTTCTTGGCTAATGTATAACATCTATGGTGTAATTTAATTTTCTTAAATTAACTATAAGCACTTACCTGGGATTAAGTAAATTCCAAACTTATATGATTATATTATAAGGAATTGTTTTGACCTCTCATAGTTGCATGTTTCAGGGTTTTGGGGTTTTTTTTGTATTCTCAGTGCCCTGAGTTGTTTAAATAGGTCTGCAGTATAGTTTTTTTGGTTTTTGTTTTTAGTTAATACCACTTTTTAAAAAGTATTATGTATAAATGCTATCTCTGGTCTTCCCTGATAGATGCAATTTAAATTCTTTGGAATAGTTGGAGAAGATAAAGAAAGAAAGGGTGACATACTGAGTTAGAAACATTTCCTCCACTGAATAAGGCTGGGGTGTTCTCTTATAGCCTAATGTACTTTGAGGAATGTATATTCTGATTCATGGCATATTTTATCATTTTGGTAAGAATGGAGTGTAGTGATGACTTATGCAGTATCATAGATAAAATTGTAAAGAAATATGAAGGAGAGAGGCATTCATCCTGACTGAACAAGGCTTTATTCATAATAGTGGTGAGATTAATTAAAATAAATGAGAGACCCATAATTTCTCCACATCAAAATCCAGAGGGAAGTGCTGGAACAGCTATATTATCATCAAGTACATACTCGAAGGGTTGACTGCTATGAACCCTATCTTTCTGGAAAAAAATTCAGTGGCTATGATCTTCTAGGGTTTTACTTTCGTTCTAAGGATACACTTTGTTGGTCTTGATGGCCAGGCATCTGTCAGAAGTAGCCCTGAAGCAACATGAACCAAGAACTGCCCAGAGCATTATCAAAGGCTTCACTCAATCAGGACATTAAGGAGATCATATAAACATACTCCACCCTCCTCCCAAGGTCTAGCCCATAATAAGAATGCTTCCTGGTTGCATATAAGTAAGTCCTTAATTCTTCCAAGCCTGGTTTATGTGTGTTTGCCAACATTTCTTTCTTTCTTTCTTTTTTTTTAAAGGGTGACATACTGAGTTAGAAACATTTCCTCCACTGAAACCATTGAACTGGTCACTGTTAGCTATTTACCTAGAACAGTGTGCAATTTGAAATAGAATATAGACCATTTTAATAAGCCCATCAGAATGTTCTATCTCTGACCTCTAACCAGTTGCTAGAAAATTGGAGTTTCTATTTTATTTATTTTTCTGATGGTTGGATTTTTAATAAAAACAGATTATATCTATACTCGCAACAATACATGTAGTTAATTTAAACAAATCTTAAGTGATGTGGTGGACAGAGCTTAAGGTGATCCTCCAAGGTTTTCAACTTCCTGGTGTCCATGCCTTTGTGTAATACCTTTCCTTTCAATGTGGGTGGTACATGTGACTTGCTTTTAACCAATAGAATATGCCAGAGGTGGTCACCCCATGATTATGTTATGTGTCTGCATGGGATAGACGTAATCGACCCTCAAAGAGGGATTGAGCCTTCTCTGAGGTGACAGACTCTCTTGCTGGATTTGAGGAAGCAAGCTCTTCTGATGTGACTTTCTTTTTGGAGAGGACCACCTGACAGGGAACACACAGTTCCACAATCACAAGGAACTAAATTCTGCCAACAACTGAGTGAGCTTGGAAGAGAACCCTGAACTTCAGAAAGGAATTTGTCCAACCCACGCCTATGTGGTCATTTAATCTATGACAGAGGAGGCAAGAATATACAATGGTTTAAAGACAGTCTATTCAAAAAAAGGTGTTGGTGTTGGAAAAACTGGACAGATACATGCAAAAAAAAAAAAAGAAAAAGAAAAAAAAAGAAACTGGATGACCTTCTTGCACCATATACAAGAAAAAAACTCAAAATGGATTAAAGACTTAAATGTAAGACCCAAAACCGTAAAACTCCTAGAAGAAAACATAGGCATGAACTCTCTGACATTGCTGTTAGTAATATTTTTCTGATTTATCTCCTCAGGCAAGGGAAACAGAAGAAAAAATAAACAAATGGGACTGCATCAAACTAAAACGGTTTTATACAGCAAAGGAAACCATCAACAAAATGAAACAATCTACTAAATGGGAGAAGATGTTCACCAATGATACATCTGATAAGGGGTTAATATCCAAAATTATGAAGAACTGATACCATACCACTCAATACACAAAAAAGCAATCCAATTAAAAAATGGGCAGAGGATCTGAATAAGCATTTCTCTAAAGAGGACATACAGATGGCCAATAGACATATGAAAAGATGCTCAACATCACTAATCATCAGAGAAATACATATTAAGACCACAATGAGATATCACCTCACACCTGTCAGGATGGCTATCATCAATAAATTGATAAATCAACCAATAACAAGTGCTGGTGAGGTTGTGGAGAAAAGGGAATCCTCGTGCACTGTTGGTGGGATTGCAAATTGGTGCAGCCACTATGGAAAACATTATGGAGTTTCCTCAAAAAATTAAAAATAGAACTACCTTATGACCCAGCAATTTCATTGCTGGGTATTTATCTGAAGAAATCCAAAACACTAGTTCAAAAAGATATATACACCCCTATGTTCACTGCAGTGCTATTTACAATAGCCAAGATATGGAAGCAACCTAACTGCCCATCAATAGACGGTTGGATAAAAAAGTGGTACATATATACAATGGAATATTACTCAACCAAAAAAAAATTGAAATCTTACCATTTGCATCACCATGGATTGACCTAGAGGGTATCATGCTAAGTGAAATAAATCAGACAGAGAGACAAATACAATATGATCTCACTTATATATGGAATCTAAAGAAAAAAATAAGCAGTAACAACAGAAAGACATTACAGTGTTGTGACAATTATCCAACAAACAGAAGGAAACATCTTGTTCTAATGAAACATACCTCATTCTGTTTCGACTTATGAGGAATGAAGTTGGTAATAGTAAGACCTTGAAGGTATAACAATATGTAAAATAACCTATGCTTCTCAACAAGACATTGCTTTTCTGACTCTGTGCTATCAGTGGATATCTTTAAAAAACAGTCTCTTTGGGATTGCTGCATGCTGGCTGAGCTTTGCAGTTCTTAACTCTTTGCCATTTGTTTATGGGACCAGGAAGGTAATGTTGAGTTTCTAGTTTTAGTTACATTTTTAGTGAGATAAGTTACTATGTAATAAGTACTCATGTACTAAATATAATCCATTTGCTATAAAAATTAAAAGATCCATTTTTATAACAAGTCCAATTATGTGATTATAGAGGAAACATACAGCATGCTAATTTAATTTTTTTTTCTTATTTACACATAGATATCATCTGGGACTTTAGGGGTCGTGACAAAAAAACAAATGGTAAAGCAAAACAAAACGAGACAAAAAAAAAACAAGAAAAACCCATAGCCCAGCTAATACCTTGATTGCAACTTTGTAGAGAGGACCCAGTGGGACTGTGCTCAGACTCCTAATACATACTGATTTTGTTCACATACACAAAAAAGTCATTATAAATGAATTTTGTGATGTCAAATAGAAGTTAACCACCTTAGATGTGAGAGTTACTATGTAAGAAGGGATTTTTTGCATTCTAAAATAAATGTAGGAAACATTGTGATATGATATAGGGCAGGTGTGGGAAAGGTATCTGTGCAAAGTAAAGTCAGAAACAAATTACTTGGGGAGATAAGAATTTCTCTCGTAGAATAGAGAACTTTGGAAGAAAAGTAATCCTACTGGGAGTTAGTTGTATTGCTTTTGCACATGGAAAGGAGGATCCCCTACCATCTCCAACCATTTCAGGCGCCCCCTGGGTGTGGAGAAGGGGTGGGAAGGGAGGCCAAAGCCAGCAGCCCACTGAGGAGAACCCATTCCTCCCATTTCTTGAGTAACACCAAGTGCGGAGGAGAGAAGCCATTTGCATTCTGTTCTCCAGGCTGGTAATCACTAAAAAGGGTTGATGGGGACCTAATTATTTCTGTGGGGGGTGGTTAAAAACCTGGAACTTGGAAGGGGAGGACAAATTTTGGGGGCTGAGGGGCGGGGGACAAGAATACTGGAAGGGGCAGGGTTAAGGGGAGATAGAAGCAAGAAGTGAATGAAGCAGTAGAGGTTGGATTGGTGAAAGAGGGTGATGTCCTTGCAAGAACACAGGAAAAATCAGGTCCTTCTTTCTGTTCCACAGGGTCCACACCCCACATCAAAAGAAATGAATGGCCCCTTGGGTGAAATGAAGGAGTGAGATATCTAGACCAGTGTCCACAGTGCCGGAATCCCTGATTCCCTTCCTGTATTTCCAACCTCCCAACACACCTCCCTCCAATAAAAAGGCATCCAGTGTGGCTGGCTTGGTAATTATCACCCCTTCAGTAAAGATGCTTCAAGGTTGCCTGTGGCTGTTATGCATTGTGGCCACCTGTGCCTTGGAGGGCAGCTACCCATAGACCAGGCCTGGCTGGAGAAACAGTAAGTGCCTTCTCTTTACCCCTGATAGTTAAATGCCAGCTCCTTAAGTCTTTAACAAAGGAGCCTTCACACAGTTCCAGGTATAACTGAGAGCCCTAAGAAAACCACTAGAAATCCAGCTGAAGATTTTCTGTACATCAGAAACTGAGAATAGGAAATATGGTCTGCCCCGATACCTTCCCTCTGCTCCCTCATGGAGCATGGGGTCTCGTAGAAACCTAATCTAATGAGGCTGACCTAAGAAAAAGAAAGCATTGCAGAAAAGAAAAAGGGCCCAGTGTCTTCTCCCATGCAGCACAGAATGAACTTCCGTTAGTAAACAACTAAAGACATTTCAATGAAAGCAAATGATTCGGTTGCAGATCATTCAAGATATATGTCAATATTCAAAGAATGAGAGAAATTCCATTTAGAATCATTGATTGTCATCTTCTGAGGTACGCAAATGTGGCAAAGTTGAGTCCTTAAAGGTGGAACTTCAGCCCATCCCTCAATTCATCTGTGGCCCCACCTTGTCTTCAACCTCAGCCTTTTGAATCTCAAAATCAGAATACATTCATCACTTGGTAGAAAATGAAAGGTGGAAATCGGATGGTTTGTTTTTAGGTAGTGTCACAATGTTCCTGCTTCAAAGTAGTCTCCTCATATTGGTCTCATCATATTATATTGGCATCAAAATGGCTGCATCAAAGCAGCTTCATCAATAGATCATATGCTCAAAATAGAAAACAGACACATTACCTGAACACAAAAGTAGTTGTTACACCATCTGCCCTTGAGAATATGCCTCACTGACATCCATGCTAATTAAATCAAGTCGATTAGAACTCAGCAATGACCTAATTCCATGGCTAGAACATCAACAGCTGTTGGTTTATACCAGTTATCAGGACTGCTACTAAGCTGTTCAAGTAATTTAGGTGGCACTTTCCAAACAATGTAGACACATTTAAAGTGGAAATACTGTGGTAAGTGACTCATGGTGGAATAATGAGATCAAACATAGTAAATAATGTCTACAAAAGGAAGAGAACATGACAAGAGTAAAATATCTTAACTGAGTTATTAAAATTCTTCAGATGAATCAATTCAATTAACAACTATTTATTGAGTGCCTACTATGTACCAGGCATTAGGAGCATAGCAGTGAACAAAATGAACAAAAAAATTCCATACCTTCATGGATCTTTCATTTTGGCAGGAGGGTCAATAAAAACATTGGAAATGAAATATGTAGCATGTTAGAAAGTGATAAGTGTCATGAAGAAAAACCATGCAAGAAAGGGGAACATTTCACTTCAAATCTATCAGCAAATTCTGATAGTTTTACTTTCAAAATACATAGTCAGAACCCAACCCTTTTTGCTCCTTCCATCACTCAGGCCAAGACATCAATATGTTGAGAGCAGAAGAATGCAGTAGCCTCCAGATTGGACACACTGTTTTAACTTCACCCCTTTCAGTTTATTCTCAATACAGTTTCCAGAGTCGTCCTGCTAAAAAAAAAAAAAAAAAGGTGGATCATTTCATTTATTTCTAAACCTCCAGTGGTCATCCAGAGTAAAAGCTCAAGTCTATCATAGTTGTCAAGGCCCTGCATTATCTGGCCTTTGTTTTTTGTTTTTTTTTTTATGTTCATTTTTTCTGACTCTTCCCTTTGCCCCAACCCCACTGGCCTGCTTGCTGTTCTTTGAACACCGAGCATCTCCTGAGGCCCTTTGCTCTTACTGTCCCTCTGCCTAGAAATGAACTCATCTCTTCTTTCCGCCTTGGTTGTCACCCACTCTCAAATCGCCTCTGATGTCTACATGGGGCTGTGCTGATGGTTCCTTCACAAAGCGGAACAAGCAGGAGATTTGACCCCGGTTATCACTCTTCATAGATTTTGCCTGCCACGCTATCAAGCACCATGTGCCACATTGAAAGGTGACAGTATGTGTTACATCTTGTCTTGTTCTGTTCATCACTCCTATCCAGTTACCTTACTCCTAGTTTTATCACTTCACCCTCTCCTTTCTCATTGGATGGATGAGCTTTTCTTCCTGGATCGTGCCCTTCGCTGCTTTGCGCTGAACCCTGCCTGTCCGTCCTGGCGATAGCCACTTGAACTGCCTTGGGAGTGCACTTTCCTTCTGACTCAGCTCCAGGGGGCATTTCTAACCAAAGGCTGTCACCAAGCCCACCCGTGCCTCATACTTAGGAGGCAGGATTTGGACATCACTAGCTTGAGAAGGCAACTTCCATTTTAATGTTAGTAATAAATAGGAAAATGGGATCCACCACATAAAATTTTACCTTAGAACTGTTAATGGCCCTTAGGATGGATTAGAAGCTCTTTACTCAGCTCTTCATTCTAGAAAAAGCTTTCCTTGTCTCATCGCCTCCATACTTTGGAAGAGGAGGAAACGGTGTTTTGATTGGGTGTTTAGATGACTCATCAGGTCTTTAATGGGTTATTAATGGATGTGCTCTCTGCAGAGACCTGCACTTTTCTTGTCTCTCTCTTGCCCTACATTGTAGCAGTGATAAATTCTGTTATCTTTCGCCCTCTTGGATCCTTGCATGTTGTTGGGTTGGGACAATTTGATTATTTCTAGTTTCCCATTATTCAAACCATAGCATCTTAATTCCTCTTTTATTTCTAACAGTCAGTGTTTCAATTGTCTATTGATGTGTAATAAATCATCTAAAACCTTAGTGGCATCAAACTAAAACCACATTTTTACGTCCATTTCTGCTGTTAGGAGTTTGCACAGCACACAACAGGGATGGCTTGTTTATGCCCCCTAGTATCTGAGACCCCAGCTGGGAAGAAATGAATGGCTGAGGTGACTGAATGGCTGGGGACGGGAATCACATGGAGGCTTCTTCCCGCACATGCTCGGTACCAGGATTGGGAAGACTCGAAGGCTGGACTGAGCTGGGACACTGTGAACTGGCATTTCTCCCTGTGTTATCTACAGGTGGCTTGGCCACCAACAACATGGTTGCATTGCACATTAAAATATAGTATAATACTATCTAAAATAGAGCTGCCAAGTGATGAAAAGTAGCTTACACAAATTCTGGGTTCCAAAAGCTCTTAGGCCCTAGTTCAAGAAATTGTGACCCTTATTTTTACATACAATCCCAGTAGGAGTGCATCTCATGTTACTTTGCCTATGTCAGATTAGATAGTTGAGGCTGACTGTTATAGGCAGGTGGACTGATAGGGAAGTAGCTGTCAGGTTTGTATGTATCAGCGCTGCAGATTCATTTTTAATCATTTAGAGAAGGCACATAAATCATCATTGCATCTCAGAAAGGACAGTAGTGTGAAGTACTGAGTGTAAGAATCACTCAACACAATTCATTAGCCCTTTAAGACAGTGCAGTGTGGTAGGGGACCAATTTTAAGGACTAGCTAAGGTTTTGTAGGGAGACACTCTGGTTCACATTTCTAGTTCTATTACCTAAGAGCTGTGCTGCCTTGGTTCTATAAAATGGACTTATCAGACCCGTCTCCTAGTTGCTGTTTTTTATTTGAAGAGATGGGGAGATTAAATGAGGTAATGTCTGAAAGCAGAGTGTGGATGGTAAGAGCTGATAAACCCTTGAACCATCTCTGAGAGTCCCGCTGATGACCCTGACTTATTAAGAGAAGGGCATGTTATAATACGTGCACTCATTTACTTAAAGAAACTAGGAAATGGGCCATAAATATTATAAAGGTTAAACTTATAATAATTATACAGTAAAACATCTGTATCAGACAAGGTCCTGACAGGGAACAGTACGTTTCAAATTGGGTAATTTGCAGAGAGTTTTGCAGATGTGTGGCAGGGTGTAGGGGAACCAGTAGGTGACGCAGTAGAGAACCAGGTAGGAAGGTATTGGCACCCCTAGGTTTAACGTGAAGGCATGAGCTTACCAGGAGTTAGACACAGGCGATGTAAGGAGGGCTGCTGAGACCTTGGGTAGAAGAATGCAGCCACCCTGTGGGGAGCCCTCAGGGCGGGAGGGGGAGGAATAAATACTTTCTGGAAGCCAGTGGGTGAGGCAGCCTGCTGACAAAGCCCATGCATTAACCTTCTGGGGCCACCAGAGTGAACAACTGTTCTTTTTCATCTCCCAGACGAGGAAAGATGAAAAGATCAACAGTATGCAGTTTGTAAAATTTAAAGCAGAATTTGTGCAAAGAACTTACCGGGCTTCTCTGCATGGGTTTGTGTTTGCTTTCCCCTCTCTCTCCACCTGTTTTGATTTTCTGTGGCTGAGGCACATGGTGATTTAAGATGTGTTTAGCATTTAGGAGTTTCTGTAGCAGGCTGTTTAATGCAGACATTCTTCTTGTGCCTATACTGCCATCTTCACTCCACAGGCCTATTAGGTGCTAAGAACTATGTTAGAAGCTGTGGGAAAAATAGGCTAAGGGGGAAACTAGATCCTTACCTTGCAAGAATTTACAATATATTTAGGAGATAGGACAAACCCACGATAGGGAGCAATTCAAAATGCTGTATGATTATACATGTAGTAGGAGTTCCAAAGAGGGTCATCACTCAGGACCTGGTACAGAGGAAAGCCTTCTTCAAGGGGACAGTGCAGGTGAGCTGCACATGAGAGGTGGGTGAGGTAAAAAGCAGAGCATTCTGGGTGATCAAACCACATAAGCAAAGGATTGGCACTGGCCAGAACAAATATTACCCATAGGCAAGGTGGAACCACACTGAGAGAGGAGGTCAAATATGGTTTAGGAAAAAACATAAACTGCCTGGGAATGAGGTAGGTTTGTTTTTTCAGTTGTTTCCCTGATAAATCTGGAAGGAACATCATGGAAGAGATAAGAACAATTTCTAATGTTGACTTTTTTGATTAACATAGAATATTTAAATGTAGCCAGGTGAATCCAATAATTTTAGTCACTTTTTCTAACTGCTGAATTGCAAGAAGATGCTGACTTAGATCTTAAAATAATGAGGTTGTTGGATTTACATAAATTAATAAGGCTGCAGGAATTTAACTGATTCAAACATCTCCCTGAGACTGAATAGTTCATTAACTGACAACTAAAATAGAATTAGAAATTCACAATATCACCACACTTGGGGCTATGAAAACGATTGTGATATATTTCAAGGATGTGACTTTCAAATGAGTCTTTACAAATAATCGTATGCATTGCTATCATTTGTTTTTTATGTAAAATAAGTTCCCCACTCTTGGTGATTTTGTGTTATTCGGATATCTGTACTGAATTTTCAGTGCCCTAACTTGGCAGTTCCTTAATTTCACCTTGGCTAAATTCAAGATGGCTTCTTTCTTTCATCTGTACCATTAGTTGATTTACCAAGTCCACCATCCTGTGTCATGAAGGAAGAAGGAAGGTAAAAACTGAGGATTCACTCTACTATAATCTCCAATAAACGCAGTGGAAAGAAAATAATGCCTGTTTAGAACCTTCTATCTACCAAGTCATTTTATTTGTATGATCTTACTACTCTCCATAGCAACTAGATGGAGGGTTAGTATCCCCATTTTATAATTTGAGGAAACTAAGGCTTAGAGAGGGTAAATTGGTTAATGTCATAGAGCTACAAAGAAATGGAGCTGGGTTTGAACCAGGAATCATCCAGCTGTTTATCCCAAACCTCACTGTCTTTATTTTAACATAACCTAACTCTTTGTTGAATTAATTCCTAGATGCTCACAACACTTTTTGTTAGAATCTCAGAAATATTTCATAGGCAATGATGTCTCTTACTTTGGGGAATGCCAAAGCTACACAAAAATACAGAACTACACTTATTTCCTACTCTCTGCAACCCAAAAGGGAAATAGGGCCGAAGCCTATGTTTTCTTGAATGACCTAGAAAATGAAAGGAAACACTGGAATACAATAAGGGGAAATTTACCTTCTTCCACTTTTTCTTAATTTTTTCCCTCTGAGAGCCTGAATTTTTTTGGGGGGAAGTTATGATTAATAAATTGATCAGTTTCTTTGTGGTGTGTGTTATACATTTTTATATGGGAAGGGTAAGACAGGCAAAGGAGAGTTTCAGCTTTAACTGGGAAGAGACTCATTCCGGTTGGCCTGTAAAGCAAGTCTCTTCAGATCTCTTGACGTTCCGGTACCGAGTGCCTAGTTTGTGTTGACTATGGTGCAGATGGTCTGCACCATACCAAGGAAGATAAAATATGGCCCTTGTGCTCAAGTTGTTTTATTCTAGGTAGAGCTTAAGACAATGCATATGAACATCCTCAATTTTTGTGTGTGTGTGTGGAAACATGGTATAAAAAATAACAAGAAACAACACTAAACATTGGAGAAGAAGAAAGGGAAATAAACTGGATGATACAGGATGCTGAGATTTTTTTTCTCTTTTTCTTTTTTTGCCCCTTGTCACCTTTTCTTTTAAATTGTGAAATAGAGCACATACAGGAAAGAGCCTGAAGCATAAACAAGTAGCTTAAAACAATATTTATGTAAAAACTACCCAGGTTAAAAAAAAAAAAAGAGTGTTGCCTGCTTCTCAGAAGTCACAGCATGCCTCTTATCAAAATCCTTTCCCTGACCCAGAGGTGATCCTTCACCTGAGTTTTGTAGTTAGGATCTTCTTGCTTTCTTTTGCTTTATAGTTTTATCTGTGAAGAATGCATTTTTAAACACTATTAGGCTCAATTATTTTTTTTATTTAACTGACTTTAAGCTTTATGTAAATCAAATCACATGGTATGTACTCTTAATTAGTTTTATCTCTTAAGTACTTGATATTTTTGTTGCTATTTTCAATCGTGCTTGAAGAGTTGTTTTAAATAATATTTTGAGTGAAGTATGACATCCATACAGAAAAGTTACCAAAACAGAAGTATGCACCTGAATGAATAGTTATAAAAACATACCCTGGTTACTAGTTATTGGATCAAGAAATAGAACATGACCCCATACCCCAGAAGCCATTCTCATACCTTTTACCGTTTTGATATCCTCTCCTTCCCCAAAGGTATTCCCTAATTTGACTTCTACCTCTATAGATTAGTTTTGCATGTTTTAAAATTTTATATAAACAGAAGCATGCGGTATGTTTTCTTTTTTATTTGGCTTTGCCTCAACAATATATTTTTGATATTCATCCATGTTTTTGCATGTAGCAATCGTTTCTTCAGTTTCATTGCTTAGGAGTGTGTTTTCTGGGTCACATGCATATGTGTAACTTTAATAGATAATGCCAGAGAGCTTTCAAAACTGTTTGTACCAAATTACATTACTACGAGCAGTGGTAGTGAGATTTATGGTTGCTCTAATCTTTGCAAACACTACGTATTGTCAGCTTTTAAAATTTTATCTGTTCTGGTGGATGCATAATGATACCCTTTGTGGTTTTAACTTACATTAAAGAGTTGAGCATCTTTTCACATGTTTATTGGCCATTTGCATATTCTCATTTATGAATTATCCATTCAAGTCTTTTGTCCATTTGTCTGGCATTGACATTGATTTGCAGGCATTCCTTATGCATTCTGGATACTGGCCCTTTGTTATTGGTGTTGCAGATATATTCTCTTATCATGTGACTTGCTTTTTTACTGTATTAGTGGTGTCTTGATAAAGAAATGATTAATTTTATTGAAGTCCAATGTATCAGTCTTCCCTATATGGTTAGTGGTTTTTATGTTAAATATATCTTTGCCTACCTCAAGGTCACAAAGTTGTTTTCCTATGTTATCTTTGGGGTGATTGATTGTTTCACCTTTTACATTTAGATCTACAATCCACCTGAAATTTATTTATTTTTTTTTGTTTTGCTGTGAAGTAAATATCATGTTTCATTGTTTTTCCATATGGATATGCAATTGACTCAGCATTATTTTTTGAAAATATGACCCTTTTCCACCGATCTACAGTGGCACTTTTGTCATAAATCAAGTGACCATATACATGAGTTCTTTTCTAGGCTCTTTCCCCCTCACTTGATCTATTTTTCTATTACTATATCAGTAGCACACTTAATTCCTATAGCTTTATGATAAGCCCTGATAGTCAGTAGAGTGAATCCTTCAACTTTGTCCTCTTTATGCTTGTCTTGGCTATTCTTGGTCTGTTGCAATTTATAAAAACTTGAATGTCAGGTGGTCAGTGTTTGCATGTGTGTGCACGCACATACACACACACTGTTGGAATTTTGATTGGGATTATGTAGAAATATAGTTTAATTTGGGGAGAACTGATATGATACATCCCTGTATTTATTTAGATCTTTAATTTATTTCTAAATATTTTATCATTTCCTGTGTAGAAGTCTTATATGTCTTTTATTATATTTATCTCTAAGTATGTGACTTGTAGATGCTATTGTATAACAGATGATGCTGTTTCAAAAACTTCATTTTCTAGTTGTTTGACACTGGTGTAGAGAATTAGAACTGATTTTGGTTTTATATCCAGTGACCTTGCTAAATTCACTTATTGATTCTAATAATTTATTTGGACATACTTTAGAATTCTCTACATTCTCAATTATATTGTCTGTGAATGATGGCAGCTTTATTTCTTTGAGATTCCCCTTATCCAAGGGTGGAGCCTTTTGAGATCCTACCCTAAGGCAGAGGGTGGGTGTTCTAAGAAGCTCCACAGCTTTGATGGGCCTTGGATTCTTAACTCTGGTCTCCCCAGCTGCTCTACTTGTGGGATTTGCTGCTAATTGTTCAGTTTAGCATCTCAGCTATCTGTTCCAGGCAGACGAATGTGAACAGGCAAAAGCAGCCCACTGCCTCTGGGCTCTTGCCTCTTTGGCCCAGTTATTCCTCACTCTCTTATTAACCCTTTGACACATTTAACAAGCAGTTTTAAAAACTATCTCATCCAGCATTTCCTAATTTGTTTTTAGTGGAAAGATTGGTGTTGATTATCAAGTCATTTATCACCAAAAGGAGAGCTTTATTTGATATTTTTCCAAGGCAGCCTTGGGAGAGAGAGGGTGCTGAGCCTGAGGACTAAATTCTGATGTCTGTTTGGGAGCAGAAGGATGAATCATGGGTGAAGGGGCTGAGAGAGCCATGGCAGAATGACCTGCTGGCTTTGGCTGTGCTCTGGGATCACAATGATCATGAACAAAACCAAAACTATGTAACTTTGTGTACTGGACACAGGTGTAAGGAGTATTCATGGGTCCACATGGGAACTTCTTTCTTATCTGCGCTAAACAGAGTGATTGGAGTTTGCCCAAAGCTGCTTCTTTCTCAAGTGTCCATTTTTATTTTCAGTTCCTGGGACTATAATATCACATAGGAATCAGTTCCAAGAAGTAACATTGAGTTCTAAATCAGATAGTTTGGACAACTAGGTACGGTCATGATAGAAAAGGCCTTCTACATGTTCCAGGACCAGGGGTATCATTTGTTAAGTAAGCTTATTTGTTTTAGAGCATTTGTTAAGTCAGATTACAAATAGTTGGCATACAGAAATAGCTTTGTTCTATAAATACCTTACCTGAAATGGTATTTATTAAGGTGGATTTTAACTATAGTAATTCTGGGCTGGGTTTTCCCTGTATAGTATGCATTCCAATGAAATTCCAGCTGAAAACTGATATAAAACCTTAAGCTAAGCAGCCCGCCCTAGCAGAGGCTGAACCTGGGTGTGCATCTTTACTGAGCCTTCTTGAAATGGTGTTCCTTCTCTTGCCTTCCACTTTTAACCTGTTTGAAAAGTACTATTTCATTAGGAAGTATTACCTCTTTTCAAAAATTTCCTATACACACATACACACACAAAATGATAAAATCTATCCTTCCCTGCTTGTAAAGCTGAAGCATCAGCAATCAATTTAAATTTCACTTGAAAATGGCCGAAGGCCTCTGGGAGTCTCTGGTTCCAACTGCCATCCAGCTTTAGTTAATTCAGGGACACTTGAGCATTAGAGGGTCAGCTTTTTCTTTTTCTTTGCTCTCTGAGAGTCTGGGACTTTGTACATTCTTAATTCACTGTTATGGAAACATTTGCCGTGTTGTTTGAGGCAGCATTTTAAGGAAAATAAACATTTTTGATAAAACTTACCTGCTGTAAGTTAGAAACAGTCTGGCTTAGGTTACTATGAATCCCATGCAACAGAAGTATCTGGATGAACTGCCACTGCTAATATTTTTCAAGTGAGATCCAAGCTAAAAACTGTCTATCCTATTAGGATTCTTGACTAGAACCTACCATTTGCACCCCAAACTGGAAATGAATCTTTAATCAATAGTTACCAATATAATATAAAGTAGTTCAGCCTGAGTGCAGAAAAATCCTTTCAGGCTGTAAGAGCAATTTGAATAAAATCAAACTATCAAGTATAAAACGGAGTCAGTAACAACAGCAACAATCACAAAAGGCTCAGACAAACAAAGCTTCCATGAACCTACTGGTGAAAGTATTTCCTCCCCTTCCTGTACAAAATTAATTTGATTAAATGGACAAAACCTTGAAAGAAATTGATCTTGTGCACTGCACTATTGCCTAAGAAAACCCCTCTATTTTATATGGTGGTGAATACACATAAATAATAAGGGAGGTCAGAGGAAAATAGAATGTGTTTATATTTTTAGTTGGTTTAAAAGGGTTTACAAATATTGTGGGCTTAAAAAATAGCAAATATTCTACAGTCACACTTTATGCTGTTGGCCTCATAGTTCAACATAAATTGGAAAATCCTGGATGTACTTTTTGTTTGCTATTTGTACTTGCAGAGTATTCCCAAATAAACGTTTTCAACAAGGAAGACTAACCTAATGTCATTAGAAAGAAGAGAGACATGACTCTCAGATTTAAGTGCCTTAAATGGCAATGAAAACAATAAAAAGCATTGGCATTGCACCTTTAGAATCAAACTTTAGAGAAATGTGTATAAGGCACAAAGTGGTGGTAAAAAAGTCCCAATGTATAATTTCTTTGCAATAATACTCTGCAATGTCAAAATATGACAGGCATTACTGTTGTGCTATATTGAAATACCTTGATGCAATATGTTGACATAGCATTCTTTTTCATTGAAGCCAGATTCTTAAGGTTTACCACCCCTGTAATCTATAGAGATATATTGGGTCTTCGGAAAAGTCATGATACATGTTTGCAACAGATGGCACTAGTTCATTTTTGGAAGTACTAAAGTCATTCACATCTATGTTACTGCTATGTCATTTGACAGCTGACAGTTCTAGCTTCATTCTAAAAAAAAAATTGAGTGATGTGGTTGAGTTTTGGAGATTTTACAGCAAGTTGTAGATGGAAGACCAAACTGTGCATTTTTGCTATATTTTACTCTTTTACTTCCATAAAGGGAAGAACATGCATCAAGCTTGTGAAAAGTTGCATAAAGTTTATGGTGACAATGCTCTACAAGAATGTCAGTGCCAACGATGGTTCACGAAGTTCCGTGCTGGTGATTTTGATCTCAATGACACTCCTCAGTCAGGGAGGCCCTCCGAAGTTGATGACAACAAAATAAAGGCATTGATCAAGTCAAACCCACGTTACACGACACGAGAGATTGAAGAAACATTGAACATCCATCATTCAAGCATTCACGACCATCTGAAGAAGCTGGGGTATGTAAGGAAGCTCGATATTTGGGTTCCACATGAACTCAAAGAAGTTCATTTGACAGCACATATAAACATCTGCAATATGCTCATTAAACGTGAGGAAAACAATCCTTTTTTGAAGCAACCAATAACTGGTGATGAGAAGTGGATTGTTTACAACAGTGTGGCGCGCAAACGGCCTTGGTCCTGACGTGATGATTTGCCTCAAACGACATCGAAAGCAGATATTCATCAGAGGAAGATTATGCTCTCAGTGTGGTGGGATTTTAAAGGTGTTGTGTTTTTTGAGTTCCTACCAAGGAATCAAACAATCAATTAAAATGTGTACTGTTGGAAAATGGACAGTTTGAATGAATTTATCATCCAGAAATATTCAGAGCTTGTTAATTGTAAAGGAGTTGTGTTCCATCGCGACAACGCGAGACCACACACAAGTTTGATCACCCGTCAAAAATTATTGGAGCTTGGATGGGATGTGTTGCCACACCCACCATACTTGCCTGACCTTGTGCGGTCAGACTTCCACTTGTTTCGCTCTCTTCAAAACTCGTTGCGTGGTATTACGTTCAATTCAGATGAGGCTGTAAATCAGCACCTTGTTCAGTTTTTCGCAAATAAGGACAGGTCCTATGAATGAGGAATTATGAAGTTCACTGAAAGATGGCAAAAGATTATCGAACAAAACAGGCAATATATTATTGATTGATCTTTGTTCTTTATATAAATAAATGACCTTTGAAAAACATAGACAAAATATGTCATGACTTTTCCAAAGACCCAATACTTCAGCAATGATTAAAACAGCTCCATTTGGAGGGAGAGTTGAGGGAGGAAGACAAGAATTGGACATTCAGGCTCTAAATAAGGAAAACAGGGTAATTAACAACTCCAAGATCCACATAAATGCCAATGTCTTTAGGATTATAAACCATTACTTCAGATACTCAGACAACTAACTAGTATTTTTATTACTTCACACTGTCTTCCAACTGTTTATTGGCCAGTGTTGGGCAAAGTAAAATTTGAACACCCAAACAGGCTTTCTTCCATCACTGCAAAATTCCACAAACATGCTTGAGTGATGTCTTAATATGTATAACTAGAAGACAGAAGAAAGAGGCTAGGGGGACTGCTATACGACAGTCACTCGCGATATAGGGGTGACCAGCACGTAGTTGTCTTCATGGAACCTTGTCTTCGAAGGTTCCGTGACGAGTTGGGAAGCCAGATAGGTTAGCAAATCATTGTAAACACATTATACTGGGCACTCACTACAAAAGAGATTTGTACAAAATAAAGACATGTGGGGTAAGTGGGGGTAAGGAAGGCATAGGGAGCACCCAGAAAGAGGTGCCCTTGAGCTAAATACCTGAGGACAAGGAGGAGCTCACCAGGCAGGGAGGGAAGAGAAGGCCTTCTGAGAGGCAAGTATATGCAGACCTGGGATTGATGAGCAGATCAGAGCCATGCATAGAGCACAAAGTGTGACACTGGGACAACTGGTGGGAGGGCTGGAAAAGGCAGGCTGAGGGTGGCAGGCTCAGGATTCAGATGTTGTCCTGTATACCAGCAGGGCACATGTAAGCGTTCTGAATGGGAGCATGAAATGTTTCCATTTGCTCTTTAGAAAGACCATTTTCTCTGCCCCGTTGAGAGCTGATTGGAAGAAAGAGGGTTGATTGAGAGGCCTTTGCCAGAAAGCAGGATTTGAACCAGGACTGAGTTGTGGTGCAGAAAGGTGTGAAGATAACTACCAGATCTTAGACTGGAGTTATGGCAGTTTATTTCACTAGGATAGGAAATACAGGTTTGGGAAGGGAGGTAATTAGTTGAGTTTTGGACTTGCTGTGTTTGTAGTCCTGGGTGATATTTCAGTTAATAAATGACTGTGTAGAGGACAGGTAAAGGGAGGCATGACTATGTTTTGAGAATATGTAGACTTAGAGATTTATAATTTTAATTGTGCTTAAATTTCATAATCTCATTTAGTTCTTACATCAGTCCTACAAGATGACAGTGTTTTTCCAATTTCAGAGTTGAGGAAATGAAAGACCAGAGAGGTTACGTGACTTACTCAGACCTGCACAGCTAGGAAGAGTTGGTGCCAGTACTAGAAAATGTGAATATTTTGACTTATTAGCAATATTCTTTCTACAGAACCACACAAACGTGTGTGTGTGTGTATGTGTGTGTGTGTGTGTGTGTGTGTGTGTGTGTGTGTGTGTGTGTAGATTTAGAGATTGAGAGAAGGAGAGGGAGTGAAAGGATATACGAGGTGAGATCAAACAATACAGTGAATGTTTAAATAAAAAAATTATTACAGTAAAAGACACATTGTCATTAATCCCCCTCAAAATACTCCCCCTCATTTCAAACACACTTATCCCATCATTCTTGCTACTTTCCAAAGCAGTTCTGGAAATCCTCTTTTGTGAGTGTCTTTACTTGCGCTGTCGTGTGTTTCCATGTCCTGAATCATTTTGACTTTGGGGATGAGCTAGAAGTCGCATGGTGCCAGATTAGGTGAATAAAGTGGTTGAGGACACACTCTAATGTTTTTATTTGACAGAAATTGCCATATACCAGAAGTGATGTGTGGCACAGAGCATGATGGAGGATGATTTATGGAACACTTTAAAACATACCTCTCAACCGTAGCTCACAGTGGACTGACTACACTGAACAAGTTGAAACTTGTCACACACACTGTTACTAAGGTTCAGCGCATCACTTCCCATATTGAATATCCCTGCCTTTCTGTTGGATGTCACGCAGGAGCAGTATTCACCATATTTGTTGATCATAACGGAAAGCCTCCGTGTCACACATCGCTTCTGGTATGGCAATTTCTGTACAATAGAGAAAAAATAACGCAAAGCAAAATTTAATAAATTTCAGGGAACAGAGAACCGACAGATTCTTTGCTCTCAAATGTATCATTTATGCCTTTCAGGCATCCATCCTTTTGTTTTGCCCAACTTTTTAAAAAGATCCTTAGCTTTCAAACTTTCAGTGAAATGCCATTTGATGTATCTGAAGGGTCCTGGAGGCTGGAGAGGTAATGGAGCCCAGAAACCCACTGTACCATGGTCAAACACAGTGTCAGAGTTACAATTTTCTTGCTGGTAGTGAGCTGAACTTGCTCCATGGTCCAAACCAGACCCATGATATGATGCTACTTGTCGCAAATGACAGCAACCATGAATGGCATAAATTCAAGGCTTACCCCTGGGCTGGGGATCCACTGCGGCACAAGCATCAATGCATGAGTTTGAGTTTTCCCTTTGAGAGACACTGTTGATAGGACACAGGACATGGGCAGAACTCTTAGCACCTCGTGGAATACAGTTCCTTCCATTGTTAGGTTTAGTGGGGACCAAAGTACGTGAATTTTCAAAGTGCAATGCCCAATTTTTACCAAATACTGCAGCCATCAGACCCTTCCAGGCAAGGCTCTTCTATAGCACTTATGCACTTTTCAGAAAATATTTATTTCTGCTGGTTCACCGTTGCTGACCAAGGATTAAGTGGTTGCTGTTCTGTCTTTTGGAGAGGAGCAAAGATGACAACCAAGCATAGGTACAAACTTAATGACCCCCTGGTGGTCTGCCTACCATGGCTGTTAAAAGCAGGCTAATTAATTAGTTCCTTCCAGAAATATTCATCTAAATCTGTACTAGCCAAATCAAAATATCTTCATAATATAGCTTTCAAGGTGCAGAGACAATGTTGATCCTAATGTTTCTTTCCCCTTCAATGCCATGATTTTTTTTAAAGCCGTTTCAGTCAGATATACAAAATAAATTTTAAAAAGTCTGTCAAACTATTAAATGCATAAGTAATAGCAAAAGAGTTAAAACTCTGCACTTGCAGCAGACTCAGGGTCATTACTTTTGATGAATGTTTTCCTTTTTAAGAGGCGTAGCTAATATAAGTAGACCAAAGAGGGTATTTAAAATATATCCATATATTGCCTTTTGTTAAGATCTTTAACCCTGGAAAATCATGTGCATAATCATAGCTCATTATCTTAATTAGATCTGTCCTACATTATCTCACAATTTATTTTCATTACTTCATAGATGATCAGCCTTTCGAAAAGAATGTGAGCAGAATTTTCTGATTTTTACTGTGATAGTGTCTGTCTTCTCTTTCAAACTCTATTTAGATCGTTGGGGTGTTATAATGGTGATGCTATATTTAATTAAAAATTACATTAGAAAGCTATTAATATTCATTCTGATGAATGAACTTAGGATTAACTCAAGAATTAAAATCTCTATAATGGCTAATGAGGTGAACTATGCTGGGATGCCCATAAAAACAGAGATGAATCATAAAAATGACTGGAAATCCGAAGCTTTTCTTCCTATTGTCGTGCTGTGTGTTCAGGCGGCAGGCCTCCTCAGTAACAAGTCACTTCAGCATATGCTTGCCTCTGACCAAGAGTGTGATGGCACCTGATGTTCTTTACCCACCACCCTACCCTCAAGCTCTGACCCCTTCAAAGGGCTCAAGATGATGTTGCCAGGAAGTTATGCCTTCTTTCTCTATCCCTCTCATTCAAGTTAAACACATAAGAAATAGCTGTGTTTAACTTGTCCATTAAAATGGGTTTATAGTCGTTTGTGGTGGGAATAAGTGTTGCCCTTTTAGTTTTCTGGTTCGTAATATATTAATAGATTCTAGAGAAAAACTACAGTTGAGGAAGGCAGAGTTGTAGCTACTTATACAAAATAGGAATGGAAAATTGCAAAATAAAGGTTATCAGGAACTGTTTGTGAGGACTGTTCTCTCAAGGGCATGAAATATTGAGACAAATAAGTACATTGTGGGGCAAGTGCTAGGACCCTCTGGGGCAGGTTGGTACTGTAGCGGGGAACAGTTATGTGACAGCGCAGGCAATTAGGATTATGGAAGTTCACTGTGGGAGAGGGCTTGACAGAATGCTCATGCGCAGAAGGCAAGTCGCAGCAGAGCAGGACTGGGCCTCAGTAAGGTTACCACAGCTGAGAGACCAACAGTCTTTGTGGGCCACTGTTGGTGAATTTCTAGATGACTGCTTCATGGCAAATGTGGGCGAAAAAATGGAGAGCAAGCCAAATTTTGTTGTATTCTAAAAGTATCCTTGGAAGAGATGATAGTATAGTGTGATGGAAAGAACTCTGACCTGAATCAGAAGTAATTTCTAGTCCTACTTTGCCTATGAGAAATTAAGCAAATTGCATAACCTCTCTGGGCCTCTGACTCCTTCTCCCTGAAATTAGGAGGCTAGAGTAGACAATGATCGCTAATATCCTTCCAACTTTAGAGTTCAGGGAAACTTACAGAGAGTATAACTGAGTTTCTCCCATATAAGCAGTATCATGATAAAAGCAATAATCCAGGTATGGTGGATTTATTGCAAAAATGGCCCCAATCATTTTTCTGTCAGTATCTGCCTCCCTCTCATGACTGTAGATTTTCCCATCAAGAGGTGGAATCTATATCCATATCCCTTAAATATGACCTGGCTTTGTGATTTGTTTTAGCCTACATAATGGGGTGGAATTGATGGTGTTCTAGATCTAAGCCTTGGCCTCAAGAAGCCTCTCTCTCTCTCTCTGCCCCCCACCCCCTCACTAAATCTCCCTCTCCCTCTCCCCTTCCCCGTTCCCTCTTTCCCTCTCTTTCTCACTACCTCCCTCCCTCCCTCTCTGGGATCTTTGCCTCCACTATGTGGACAAGCCTAGGTTAATTCTCTGATGTGAGAAAATGGGGCAGAAAGCTGAGTCATTTCAGCTAAGGCCACCTAGTTCCACAAGTCCCCAGCTGACCTATTGGCTGACCACAGACCCATGAGTGAGCCCAGAGGAAATGAACCAAGCTGAGCCCAAGTCACCAGAGCCGCCTATTACATCTAGACTTGTGAGAAATTATAAGCGATTCTTGTATTATGCCAGTAAGTTTTGGGGTGTTTTTATACAATAAAAGCTAACCATTCATGAGACATCCCTGGCTCTACCCTCCACTCATTCACCCACAAATTCAGGCCCTGGTAAATTTCTCTGTCTCTCTCTGCCTCTGACTATTTCTTGGGGTCCTTAAGCAGTCTTTCCTAAGTGTTCATGAAAAGGCTGATGATCGGCCAAATAGCATCCACTGGATCTTACCACCCTTTCTGCTGGACCCTGCTGTTCCCACTGGCCTGTTGATGCGGCATTCATGGCATCCACTACTTCTTCCTTGTACTAGCTGGTCCTCTGGCATTAACAAGTGCTTCAAGGTGTCAAAGCTTTTTTGAGAGGAGAGTGGCGAAGTTCCAGAAATGCCTTGCTCCTCATTTTGTGTTATTCTCTGTTACATGGTTGTCAAATGTCTAGAAGACACCTAATGTCTTGAAGAAGTTTCAATTAAATAAAATGTAGGTTTTAGTCACAGCCTTCGGTATTCCTAGGGCTGAGAGACTGGGCCAGGGAAAGAACTGAGTGATGATGCCATGCTGAACATTTCTTCCCTCCAATGATGAAGGCTTTGCTGGTGGGGTGAACTTTGTCATGCGCAACTCTTCCTTCCTGAGGGTGAATTCTTTCCTAGAAAGCACCTTTGTACTCACAGTAAATACACTTCCGTAGATTTGCCACGCCATTATATGAAACATACCCAGTTGTGTTGAAATCCTGGCCTGGGATGAAGCTGGGATATCCCATTCCAATTGTTTTGACACCTGCTTCCTGTGTCTAGAGAGAGGAGAATTGGGAGCTAAGAGGTAGTTACTTAAGTGTAACTTATACATCAGCTGTTTCTATCAGCTGCAGTGCATCTGAATTTGCACATCATGTCAATATTTTCAGTTTTCACTGTAACCCAGAAAGCAATGGAAACTTTTCAAACTCATCCTTCCCCATTCATTTACACCAAAACTTTAGTCATCAGCATAAACCCTGCTAAAAATTTTGTGGGGAGAATGAGGATGGGGTTATACTGCATAATATATTTAGGCTATGCTGTGATAATAAATAAACCCCTGAATCCTAGTGACTCTGTACAAATCATATGTATTTCTCCCTCATGTAGAGTCTGATGCCCTCCTCCATCTTTTCTCCCCCATCTTTATTGAGATATAATTGACATTGTGTAAGTTTAAGGTATATAACGTGTTAATTTGATGTACTTACATTTTGGAAAATGATTACCACCAGTGTTAACTACCACCTTCATTATGTCACATAATTACCATTTTATTTTTGAAGTGAGAACATTTAAGATTTACTCTCCTAGCAACTTTCAAATATACAATATAGTATTATTAATTATAATCACTATTCCCCTCCTGCATTTTATAGCTACCCCATTTGGACCACATAACCCACAAGGTCACAAGAGCAGGGAAAGGGCAGTAACAGGAGATTTAGGTGGGAAGCTAAATATCCCTTTTGCTCACTTTCCGCTGACATGATCTGGTTGCATGATACTGCTTAGATCGGTGCATGGGAGCTTGGAAATGCGGAAAAACACATGAATATTAGTTAGACACTTACAGTCCCTCCACTGTCTACCTTTCTACTTGTTAACTTTTCAATTACTCCTTCCTTCACACACATAGGTCATCTCAACCCAGCCTCAGGGGAGACATCCTAAAGTCCAGTCCCATCAAGCTCTTCAGAATACGTGGGCCTTTCTGCCAGGTGTGCATGAAGCTCTTCATGACTGGGTGACCTATGAACTGAAAGGAAAATTATATGAACTTCTTCCCCTCCGCTGGATATACATTGGTAGAAAGAGGCAGGATAACCTTGGTACACATGCCCATCAGGAAATGGGAAGACCAGGAACGCAGCAATGATGAAATCCCATTGGGAAAGCATGGTGACGGCGCCTCTAAAGGTGGTGAGTATTCCTGGATTAGAACTTAGTTCTGAGCCTCGAGCGTTCTTTCATTTGTTGTGCTCCATGCCCTCTGAGATATTCTTTCTTTTCCGATATTCTCTTCAGCCACTGCTGAAGTGTGTGTTGGGGAACATGGCCTCCTTGGGAGCTGCACTATTTTGTCAGTGACCTTCTTTCTCATGGAACGCTTGAGACCCAAGAGTTTCAAGTCTCAAATGTCAATGGTTTTTTTTAGTTCAGACTCATGATTTCTTTGGCAGTGCATTTCCCTCACAAACATAGTAGGCTTCTGATGTATTTGCTTCCAATAATCTCCATGTTCTAGTAATCACACTAAAGTTCTTTTCCAGACAGAGTTCTAAAGTCTGCTTTGTTCATTTCTTCTCACGTCCATGCATTTCTCTGTCAACATTATGGTAAGTACCTGAAGATGTCTGAACCATAGGTGGTAAATCCACACACTTAATTTGATCTTGCTCTGAATCATTTCATCCAGTGGGAAAAAGGTCCCTGGGATTTTCTTGCAGGTCTTTTGAGATTCCAAGCTTTACTGTTTGGGTTCTAGAAGTAGTCGTTTTTTTGTTTTCTCAAGTCTCTAAATTTCTGAACTATTCCGATCCCTTTCATTTCTGTTTGCAAACTCGGTAGGGTTTTTCTGAGCTTATTTCATGCTTGTATTCTTTTGATAAACATAGCTAACATTTGCTTTCAGTATTCTTCCCCTAAATCAGTGGGCTCAGAAGCATATGGTCTTTCTCCCAAATTACCACAGGAAATGATTTTAGCAGATGATCTTCCACTGCATACAATGGATTGCCATTTTCCCAGCCTCCAGCATTGGGTTCCTCACTGCCCTCTATGTAATTGATAAGCCATTGCTTCACATTTTAGGTTTCTTCGTCATGGCCTCTTATCACTGACATAATTTCTGAATTTGTTAGGATTGGCTGTACTATGCTATGGAAACAAGTATCCCCATCCCAACTTAGTTGTTGAACACAATGAAGTTTTATTTGTTCTTCATGCAAAATCTCCAGGGTTCTGTCATATTTCACTATAGGTCATGGGTATAAGCTACCATCAGATCAGAAGGGTATACATTCTGAGGAAAGTAGGAAAGGAAGTTCAAGGTGACATTTTGCTTAACAATCTTGGAATGCATGTCAGCATTATTGTTTAGGCATATTTATTTTTATGTTTATTCAGTGTGATTAAGAAAGTTTATAGTGCCTGAGTCATTGGTTTCTCTCCATTGAGAAGAGCAATGGGTAAGAAAAGGGGGAAGAAGGTATTTTATCAGATTTACCAGGATGAAAATTAGCGGAGAGTTTGTGCTAGTGGACATATAAAATAAAATCTCCTCTAATTTATAATTGTATTTAAGTTTTGTGCATAGGTAACTAAATGACTGTTGCACTTTCTTCTGGTGGTTTATTGCTAGAAAACAAACACAGATGTTTTTATTTGTTTTAAGGTTTGTAGCAGTGCTTTCAGCAAACTTGAGTGGTAGACATGGCTGGTATAACCATTATGTTCATTTAATTGATTTGGAAACAGACACCTGCCACAGTTCCTGGCACAGTGAGGATCTTACATAAATGTTGTCGAATTGAATAAACAAGTGAAGAAGTAGAGTGAGCGATGGAGGCCGATTAAATGACTAGTTCTAGATTGGTTAGTAAGTGACACAATCTAACCAAGTTTTCTAATGTTCCGTTAGCCCTTCCTCCAAGCAGCTTCAAAATGTAGGCTTACACTTCTGCTATATATATTTTCTTTAGAGTTTTGCTGATGAATTGAAGTTTTCTAACAAAAAGAAAGCAGATGGCTTTGGGGAGGGGCTTATCCTTGCTCTTTGAACTGTGTTTCTGTTTTGCTTGTTTATGCAGACTGTGCGTGAGGGTTGCCAGAGCCTTAATTTCAAACTGCATCATTTAATAAAATACAATAAGGAGAATTAAGAAGACAGGCTGCAGGGGAACATCCTGCTTATGATTTCTGTAATAAGAGGACTATTTTTTCTCCCATCAGTTGCCAGTGATGGGGTATTTGTTTCCTTTCGTCCGGGTGCAATTGTGATATTCAATGAGAGGAGTGCAAAGTGCCACTTTAAAGCCAAACATTCAATTCCTCCTAATTCACAAGGGAGAGAGGGATCAAGTTGTGCAGCTGGGAGGTGATGTTTCTTCCCAGCAGCTGTCATTGAACAGACACGTGCAAACCATAGAAGTCATTTGTCACAAGAACCCATCCAGAATTTGCTCTGTGCATCTCCCTTGCTAACGTGACATGAAATAGTGAAGCTTTCAAAATAAAGCACGGAGACTTCATTGTGTTGACATGGGCAAAATGAAATGGAGAGCTGAGGCAATTACGTGGATAAGTGAGGCCAAAAATATCCCACCATTGAGAGAGAAACGTTTCTTTATCTCGAATTATTCAGAGCAACTGTCCATGTTCATCAATTTTATCAGGATAATGAATTTTATCCTATACTTTACACTGTCACTACAGGTATATCTCTAATCTGTGAATTTGAATGACTTTGTGATATTTTATTTCACTGGAAGTTATAATAAGAGTTGAATGAGCTAGCACTATGTTAAAAGATTGCTATTGCAGCCATAATAATAATCCAAGAGAATGTAAACTTCATTTATTCAATAGCTAGCAGATATGGCTAATGGAATGGGGGTAGAGAGGGAGGTGTGAAATCTGTTGAGAATCAAATGCTTGTAACTAATCTGTCTCTACCATTTAGCATCCCATTCTCCTAAAACATTATACCTTGGTCTATAGCTCCTGGCTGCTTTTCTGGTCGTTTGACAACTGGATAAATGAGCCTAAAGATTTCATCAGGGTCATATAAATAATAATAGATTATTGTAATATACACACATGTGTATATTTTTAATATCCCTTATTGATATCCAAAGAGATAAATGTTTCCAATAAATGAAGGATAGGCAAGGTCAGTTCTTATGCCTGCCCATGCATTGGTGTGGAGCTTTCTCCCTGGAAGGCTCCGCACGCTGCACCTGTACACCTGTACCCATCCTTCCTGTTTACTTATGCTTCCAGAGCCACTGGACTCATGGTCAGAAGGCCCAGGGCCGCCCAGGGGACGGAGGGAGAACTTCTGAGCACCTAGCTACTACGCTGGGTGGTCTGGTCCTGCCAGAGTCTCTTATATATCAGGGACAACTCACCAATCAGAAGTGACAAATCATGAACAATTTCATTGAAACAGTAGAATACTATTTAAGGAAAAAAATGCCTAATATTGACAAACATTTTTATTTGTATCGTAAAGTTATAACATGGGGAAGTACCAGGAGAATGATTCCGTTGCTTCCAGTTACAATAATATTATAAAATTTTGTTTCGCAAAATAGAAAAACGTGTATGCTTTCTGATTGAAAAAGAAATACACAGTATAAAATTATCAGGAAAATACAAATGAGGAAATGAAAATCACCTGGAATGCAATTATCTAGAGATAACCTCTAGTTATGGACTAAACGATTGTGATGCCTCCTCCCCGAAAAGTCATAGGTTGAACTCCTAACCCCAGCGTGATGGTACTTGAAGAGAGGACCTTGGGGAGGGAATAAAGGTAGTAAAGGCCTAAGCCGATAGTGTTAGTGCCCTTATAAGAAGAGGGAGAGAGACTCGAGTTCTCCCTCTGTCTGCCGTGTGAGGACATAGAGGGAAGGAGGCCATTTGCCAACCAGGAAGAAAGCTCACCAGAAACCATGTTTGCACCTTCATCTTGGACATCCAGCATCCGGAACTGGGAGGAAATACATTGCTGTTGTTTAAGCCATATGTTCTATGCCAGGGGCCGGCAAACTGTGGCTTGCGAGCCACATGCGGCTCTTTGGGTCCGTACATGTGGCTCTGAAGCTAAACTGAAAATGAAAATAAAGCTATCATAGTTTCATTTATAAAATGTTTACGGGATATTATTCACGAAATGGTGATTATGTAAAAATATATTTATGGCTCTCGAATAATTTGTAAATTGTTGTGAGGGACAGGATTGGCTCTTCCAGGGGTCGGCAAACTTTTGAGACAGAATGTACCCAGAGAGCCGCATGTGGCTCGCGATCCACAGTTTGCCGACCCCTGATCTATGGTATTGTGACAGCAGCCCAAACATCCTGACATAGACTAATATTTTATATACTTTTATACCCACTTAGACCAAAACATACATACATACAGATATGGTACTGTACCCAATGGTTTAGATGAGCACTGAACAATAGACATATATTACAAATCACATGCATAATTTAACTTTTTTTTAGGGGCTACATTAAAATTGTTTAAATAGGTGAAAATTAGTTTAATAATATTTTTTAGCTAATCCAGTATATGCAGAATATTGTCATTTCAACATGTAATGAATTTAAAAATTATCCTTGAGATACCTTACATACTTTTTACATTCTAAGTCTTTGAAATCTGGTGTGTATTTTACAATGTGTAACACAATGCACTTTGTACTGGCCACATTTCAAGTGCTGTGGCCAGTACAGTGGACAGAACAGGTTTCGATCAGGACTTTCAGTCCTGGGATTGAGTTGTTACTCTGCCCTTATTGGCCCAACCGCGCGTTAGGCAATTTAATTAACCCTTTAAGCCCTGGGTTCCTTGTGCTTAAAGTGAAGCTTATCAAAGTATCTGTATCAAAGTTGTCAAGGTGCCTAATTGATATGACATGTAGATACACACTGCCTGGTGGATAGCACTTAATACATTTTGGCAAAAATTATTTTTGTGGTTTAGAATATGAGCCCTTCTTTTACAATAAATGCTAATTTGTGTATTTCAAACAATTTCCTCAACTAGTAATGTCATTCCATAAAGTCTAAATTTACACACACATGCCAGAATGCCAGAATGTGACAAGTGTTATCATCAAAGATCATGTCATCTCATTGCAGTGTGTGTGTGTGTGTGTGTGTGTGTGTGTGTGTGTGTGTGTATGTATGTAAGTATTTTGGCCCATGCTTTGGGAAAAGTACACAGGTGAAACACGTTGTCACAAAAATCTGCCAGGGCTGACCTATACCTTTATTGAACTGAATACCAAGGTATAATGGGTTGCCTATGTTGAGAGCTCTGGCAAGTATTTGTAGTGCTGGTGAACGATAAAGCATCTTTTAATTTCTTAGTTGACTGGCATCATACTACCCCAATCATTGCTGAATTACATAGCCATTTCATTTATTGACAACTCAGAAAAATGGCTAGAAAAACCAATTCTGAACATGAATTATAGCATTTCCTTGAATATCAACCATTTCTGTGTTTCTAACATCTCTACCTTGGTATCCTCTCTTTCTGAGTGGTAGGTTATTAACGAATTCCGGTTGCACCTTTTCCCGTGCTTGTTATAATTTTTGTCAGAAAGATAATAGCAGTTCCTCCCACAATAACCTTTCCAACACTCTGTAACTTGATTTGCTGACAATTCCCATCCTCAGTTCTTTTAACTAGAGGAGAAGAGGTGAAGTGGAAGGGTTGATCAAAGGACAGAGATTATCAAGAAAGTTAAATAACTAAATCATTAAAATGCTTAAATTAACCCACATGACAAAAATATTAACAGTAAGAGGAAACAGTATAATATGAAAGCATTTTTCATGAAATGAACATAATGGGATTGGAGAAGAGGAAATTATACCAACCTACTTGCATTCATTATAGTCCGAATATTGGCCTTTCGTGCTCGTCTTCATGTGTCCTAGTTCCTGCCCTCATTCTCTGTCAAGAATAGCAAATTAATGTGGCATTTTTGGGAGGCCCTGAAATGGCCTTAAAACTATGTTCTTTTAAAAATAAAACTGTTACACTAGTCTTTTTAAAATGTATCCAGTAGAAGCTAATACCCAAGTCATTTGATATCCACCATCATCCATTTAAAATTACAATAACAGATTCTTCTTTAAGAATCAGTCATTTTACATTGTTCTTTCTTTCTCACTTCTGCCAAAGAATTTTATCCCAATGAAATACATATATTTGACTTTTATTTTTTATTGATCATTCTACTTTATTTCCCTGCTACTAAAATGTGTTTATAAATTGGAATTTTTCCCCCAATTTTGTAAGTCTCTGTGAATTAAAGTGTTTTTCTTTATTGAGTTATAACATTTTTATTAACTAATAACTTATAAAACCAAAGTAAGCATATTAAATTTTGGTATTGAGCTATAACATTTTTATCAACTAATAATTTATAAAGCCAAAATAGGCATATCAAATATTGGTATATTATTAAAAAGTTAAACATTAAAAAATTATTGAAAGCTCATTGCTTAATGAGAAGACTTTTGTCCTTGTGTGTATCTCATGGGATGGAGAACTTAGGGTGTCTCCCTGAGAGAATGTTTCTTGGAGAGCAGTATCTCAAATTATCCCCTGAGACAATACAGCATAAGGAGGTATAGTACGAGTCAGAGGTGTGCTTCCCTTTTGTAAAATGGGAAAAGAATAACTGTGAAAGGGGAGGGGTGGGGAAAGAGAAACCTACTAGATAGAACTGTATGTGTATTTTCCTGCAGATCAATTTTAGGAAAGAATATATTTACTGTATGTGGAAGCCGAGGATCAGATCAGTAAATTGAGTTCCTTAAAATTTCTGTGCCCACGTTCTACTTTGGAATAGCCTTGAATCCCTAGAGGTCAGTAATCCCTTTTGGAAGACCTAGATTATTTACCATAATTCTGGGTAGAACATTGGCAAATGGAAAGGGTTTGAAAAGGAAAACCACTTTCAAGCTCAGTGTTTGACAAGTGTTTTTCAAGGCAGTGTTTGACAAGGAGCAAGCTCAGCCAGTGTGGTGTGAGGAAATACCCTGAGTTTGGGGGCTGGCTTTGACTCTTTTTGGTTTTGTTACTCATTACAGTTAAACTGCCAGTTTTGTCATTAGTGAATTGGGATAATCTATAAATGGATGTTGCAGAGTTGTAGGAAGATTCAACGAAATAATGTAGTTAAAGCACCTGGATCATAAAACATATAGTAGGTGCTCAATAAACAATATTCACAGTGGTAGTCAGGTACCCTGCAGACTCAGGAATAGTCTCACTTGTTATTTTTTTGAGAAAAGAGGAAGTAACAGCAACCTACTGCTCTCCTAAACTCTGCTTGGAAAATTGTAGGAATTTTCTCAGCCCTCTGCAAGCACAAGATGACATATACAAAAGCCACTGAGAGAAGGCCTCTTATTCTACACACTTATCAGCTGAATACAATGCCTAGCAAACAGCTAGAAGGTTTCATTTCACCAGAGAAGAGCTCTTGCTTTGAAATGTTTTCAGTTTCCATGACAAAATATTCTTTCACAGTCTCTGCATCAGTGAGCTGCTTTGTATTTCTAGCACAGCTAAGCAATTAAAAGAAGATGAATAGATGTATCCCGGCATGTGTGATAACAAATGGCATACTTAAGGTGACAAGGTTTTCTGTGTTAACTGGCTTTGCAGTCACTTGCAAGTTTTTGAAAAATATTCCCTTTTATCGGAAGTTTTCCCTGCTTAATCTCAACTTAAAGGCTATTTTTTTTCTCAAAGCAAATTGGAGGAGAACTTTTCAAGTCATCTTTGATGAAACAAAATATATGTACATAGTCCCTCTGTGCAAAGGAGCTGCTGCTTTTTTATGGCAGCTCAAAATTGACTAAAGTTTTACTCATCACAATGTTCACCATTACAAAAGATACTCGTCTTGGCTACGAATGATGAGACTTCTGCAGGAAATTGAGGTAGTCCAGTTAAATCGCTTCTTTATGGCTCATGCTTTTCGGTAAGATCAGTGCAAACTAGGAAGGCTCTTCAAAGACCTTAGACTCGGGATATTTTTGGATCTAGACCATTCCCAGAAACAGGGAATAATGGGAATTTAGATGCTGTTTTGGTTGCAAATCAATGGAAAGACAAACTGGTGGCATGAAAGGCCTTTTAATTTAATCTTCAGTTCTAATCAAGTCTGTTTTATTTTCTCTTGCTCTTTTGGAAAATGTTATTTACCCTACACTTCAGTTAGGATCTCTCTAGTTATTTGAGTTTATGTTTATTAAATCTGATAATTAGAATCATAGGGACTACTAACCCTCTGAGTATTAATGTGCTTTTTGTGGCTTCAGGAAACAGGCAGCGTGATAGAAAGTAACATATACTGACTTGGAGGAAAACGAACCTGGATTCAGGCTCTGACTCTGATACTTTTGGCTCTGCGACCTTGGGAAAGTTATTTGACCTTGTTTAGGTACCAGTTGCAAACGTAGAAGGAGGCCGTGGGATTGATCACATTCCCTAAGGAAGGTAATATGACCTAGTGGTTAAAAGAACCTGACTTTGCCATCACATAGACCCAATTTGATAGACCTCTTCCACTTCATAACTGAGAATTTCATTTAATCTTCTTAGGCTTGCTTATTTCTTTACCTACAAAAAATAAGTTAAATGTTAAAATAATAGTAACTACCTTGTAGGGTTGTTGTGAGGATTAAAAGTGATAATGCATGTGCTTGATAAAGAGTAGTTCATATTAGCTGAGAACTCTTATTCTAAGAAAATGACATGCTCTTGTAAGGTCATGAACGAAGACTCAATTCATAGAACAGTGGAATGGGACTGAGATGATCTGATCTAAATTCTTCATTTTATAGATGGAAATGAAATAAAATCAAGACCAAGTGGAGGTTAAGTGACATGCTCCAAATCCCACACCAATATCCCCTACCTGACTCCAACACCGTAACACTCAGTGCGTGCAGCACATTCAACAAATATGTATGCTGTTTATGCCAAGAAATCCCAAATATAGTATTTCACCCCCAAATCAATGAACTCATCAAAAGAGATCTTTACGATCACTGTATTCTCTTTTCTACCTAAAATAGCAAATTTTTCATTAGTAAACAAAGAAATGGACAGATAAGATAAAGGGTTCAACCTTCAGCAGAAGGGTTAAGACATTTATCAGTAGAGTCCTTTGTTTGGTGAGAATCCATCTGTGCCTTTCAATAAATGAAAAACAAATATCTGTAGACCACTCATAAAAGTTGTGATGAAATTTTATATTCAATGTTTTAAATTTTGTATTCCACTTCTCATCCTCTCCATAGAAGATGTTTCCAATCTTCTCCAACCACAATTCCTTCAAGAATTATTTTTATCGTACTTTCACAGAAACATTTGTCCTTTTGTTCCATTTTAGACACTTCATTCAACCAAAAGTAACTAGGGTTCCCAATGGATAAAAGGGAAAAATGTGAAAATTCAACCATAAAACAAATACATATTTTATGACTTGCATTTTGTGAAGTTACCCTGTTGGCTGTGTGTTCTGGCTAACCGAAACCTTTATACATAATGAATCTTATACTATCTGACAGAGGTTAGAGCACTTCCCAGCTATTTGAAACTCTAAAGTGGGAGCATTAAATGACAGAATGCCTTCCAGTGTTGTTATGGCTTGCATCATAAATACATCTTGCCATTTCACAGTTTCATGCATAGTGTCTTTTAAAGATATCCCTTTTACTGTTCCCATCACTCCCCCACTTTTTTCTCCTACAGTGGAAAAGAGCCTTATGCAAAGGCCCAGAGAACAAATACTGTGCAGTATTTATCTACAAAACATGTTGAGGCTGGAGCTGTAATGTTTACCCATATTCTCCAATCTCCATCTGAATAAATAAAGTGGTATCGTGGGATAGGCTGCTCTACAGATAACGAGTTTTAAACTCATTCATCCTGAGAAATTTCAACTGATATAGTTTGCCTATCAAATGGATTTAAAATTGTATTGTCACTGCACTGCTTTCCATGGTGATTGCTTCTGCTCTGTGGTTCCATGCCTCAATAGACGGTTTGATTGTATATATCTGCTGCTTTGTTCATATGATTGTGTTTGTAATGGTCTGTAATGCACAACCCTGCTATCCAGTAATAAAGCTGAACACAACTTCTTCCATGATTTTAACTAAGGAGTTTAGCTGTTTCTAGGGCTATTTTCTGAGAGTGCAATGAGGATATCCTTTTTGCTGATCATTCTTTTCTTTCTTTCTTTTGTTCTTTCTTTTCTTCCCTCTTTCTTTCTCTCCCTCCCTTTTCTCCCTCTCTCTCATCCTCCCTTCCATTCCCCTTCTTTCCTTCCTCTATTACTTCCTTTCCTTCTTTCTTCCTCCCCCCCCCACTTCCTTTTTTTTCCTGATCTATGCATCTTTCACCATTTGGGTTTGATGAATATTTCTGCTGAATTTTTGTGCAGAGAAGATAAGTTATCAATGCATTTTCTCCTTGTTAATGGCTTCAGTGACCTATCATTTATTATCTGAGTGCTGTGTGCCTTGAATAGACAGGGGAGTAGATGAAGCGGGCTTTTACTTGGTGATCTGCCCCCAACTGTCACGGAATAGTCTTGGATCTTTGATGGAAATCAAGGACTGTCATTTGCCTCATACTTCGCTGGTTCCAGGAAGGAGGCCAGAATTATTTTCCCCTGGAAAGAGAATCAGCTATATTTCCTTCAAATGCCTAGATTTCACTCTCAGGCTCAATTATCTATAAAAAGAGCTTTTATAGCAAAGAGACTTTACCACGGAGAAATGATGTTAAGTCAAATGGAATATAAAGAAAACCATATTCCAAACTCTCTCTGATAAGTAATTTAATATTAACTGAAATCTGCAGTTGCAGAATATAAAAAAAGGAATAAAAAATTACTTGGTTGCTTTCTCAAGGGAAAGATTACTGTCTTGCTGAAGTTGGCTCCTGTGTCCTTTCCACAAAATCACCCTCTTCACCACTCTCTCTGACTCAAATCCTTAAAACATCAATCTAGGTATTATAATTTTATTAAATTTGATGCTGTCTAAAAACGACTAGGTGCAGGACATCACTGAATTTCAAACTGACCTTGACATGTGGAAGGAAATGGGCAGCTACAAACAGATTGAACTTGTTTAGGCTAAATACGAGGTGAGGAAGGAAGAGTATGTGTGTAGAAGCCAGAGGAGCAGAGCAGCCAGTGTAGAAAGCAGGTCAGGAGACAGAGGAGCCACAGCATTCCAGATTCTTAAATATCACCTCCTCAGAGAAAATCCAGAGCATCCGATTAAATGTGGAAGCCAAGTAAACATAGATCACTCTCCATCCCTCACTTAACTTTACTTTTCATTGTATATATGTCATATATTAATGTATATAATAATGCATGTTATATATATTAAATATATATTAAATGTATGTTGTAAGTATATATATATATATATATGTATTTATATGTGATTATTGTATGAACTTCCCACTCATATAAGCTCAATGAAGGCAATAACTTTTGTCTGGTTTACTGCTATAGATTCAGCACCTAGAATAGTACCTGGCACTAAATAATATTTGTTGAAACAAAAAATTTAAAAAAAATGGAAAATATAATTTGGTTATGTTACATTGTACCTGGAAGTTTTAATGAGGAGCATTGATTGCTAGTAATTCTACGAGTCACTTAACATTTTCTGGGCTTTATACAAGAACCATATTCTGTTTGGTACATGATAGTGTGATGTTAGAAACTTGTCACTGATCTTGAAAAGATAGATGAAAAATACATATAGTTAAGCCTTTGCAAGAATTTCGTGTGAGGTCTATTACATTTGGAGAAGTCAAGGTGGGTTATCTCTCTTAGGGAAGAAAATAAAGCAGGAATATGGGATTTAATCGTATGCATTGAATCTGTTTAGAAAATTCTAATATTCAGTGAATTAACAGTAGCTAATATTTCTATAGTGCCACATGGTGTTTTAAATACTTCACATTTATTAGGTCTCTTAATCCTTCAAACCAACCCTTTGAGGTAGGTTTTGCCATTAGGCCCGGTTGCATAATGAAGAGTTTTGCTGACCTTTCTTCCTGGTTCTTGTGAGGGAGCCTCTACATCCTGGTCCCTAGATAGTTTCAGAAAGGAGGCTGACTATGCCAGAAAGACCAGTCTGGTGATTAGAGGCTTGGGTCTTTGAGCCATGCAATATCAGCTCAGCCTCCTGGGAGGGGAGCAGGGCTGAAGATTGAGTTCAGTCATGTGGCCAAAGATTCAGCCAATCAAGCCTACATAAGGAAACCCTACAGAAAACTCTAGACACTGAAGCTTGGGCGGAGCTGGGTGATGTGTCCTGACCCCAAAGGGAGCAGACATGGAAGTTTTGCATTTGGGACCCTCCCAGACCATGCCCTATATGTCTCTTTTCACTGGTTCTGAGTTGTAGTCTTTTGCTGTAATAAAACTGTATAGTATAGCACCTTCCTGCGCTCTGTACGTTGTATTAAAAAATTATCAAACATGGGAATGGGAACTAGTTGGTCAGAAATGCAGGTGGCCTGGGAACCTCTGAGCTTGTAGCTCGTGTTTGAACTGAGAGCAGTCTTGTGGAGGAGGCCTGAGCCCTTCACCTGGGAAGTTTCACCTAACTCTGAGTAGTGTCAGGATTGTATTGTAGCCTCACTTTACTGATAAAAAAATGGGGGCATGCAGAGGTGCCCCCAAAGTCTGACAGCTAATAAGTGGCAGCATCAGGAATTAAATCCAGGCTATCCACCTGCAGAAAAATTTCTGCTCTTAATTATCATGCTTTGTTCCTCTTAATCAAAGAGCTCTTTTCAGTTTTCAGTAGATGTAGGATTGGAATGAATCAGTTAGAATTTATTACCCTGTCCACACTTTGATTTTCTACTTCTGGAATCCAGAACTGTGAAAGAATAAATCTCTGTTGTTTTAAACCAACTAGTTTGTGATCATTCGTTACAGTAGGAGTAGAAGTAGAAAACTGATACAGTATCTCAAACTTAATACAAACAGAACAGAACTCTTGATCTGTCTCCACCTGAAGCCTGCTTCCCCTTAGTCTTTCTCAGCACGTGGCAACCTTATTCATCCAGTCGCTAACACCAAAATTTGAGGAGTCATCCTTGGATCCTCTTCACCTCGCTTCCCACCTGTAACTGGTTAGCGGACCTACCTGTTGTCTTTCTCTTCCAAACAGACTGACCTTGTCCACCTCCATTTTTCTCCAGCTCCGTTCTTAGCACCCTGGTCAGAACCACCATCATTCTGACCTGGACTACTGTTCACACCTTCTTCAGTGGTTTCCTTCCTTATATTCTTGCTCCATAACACTTAGGATAAAATCCCAACTTCTTATCCTGGCTTATAAAACCCTACCTGACCTGCCGGTGCCTACCCACGTGACTTCATCGCACCTCACTTTCACTCATCGTGCTTTAGCCATACAGATATTCTTGAGGTTTCTGAAACAGACCAACTCATCCTTACCTTAGGCTGTCGCACTAGTTTCCTTGGCCTGGAATGCACATCCCTCTGCTTTTCGCTCTTAATGTAAACATTTCCTCTTATATATTACCTCCTCTAAGAGGCCTTTTTCTGATCACCTAGTTTAACTAACCTTCTGGTATTTATTATCTGTCGCATTAGCCTATTAAACTTCTTCGCTTTGCATTCATCATTATCTAACATCTTTTCCCCCCTTATTTGTGTATTTTCCCTTACTAGAACATCAGCTCTATGAGAATAGGGAACCTGCTTGACTGGCTGACCATTGCTTGGCTAATGCCAGAGCAGCCCTTGGCATATAATAGCAACACGGGAAATATTTGTTAAATGAATAACTCCCATTCTCCCTGGCCCTTGCAGTACCATGTAAAAAATATAGACATAGGTTTTCAAGCATAAAGCCTTGAAGGCTTGGGCAAATCAGTAAGAGAGGGGTGAACAATCATCTAAGATGCCCCCTTTTTACTTTTGCAAGTTCTTTATACACATTAGTTTCCTTACTGGGTTTGTAGAGTTCTCCCTGCTGTTGGCATATACTGAACACCTAATTGGGATGACTACACGTCAAGGAAAAAAAATTACATATTTATTTCTCAAAAAGAAATGTATGGATGCTCTAAAGTTATTAGTATGGGGGTATCATTGTATAAAATGAATGAGTAAATATGCTAAGTGGTACCTGTGAGCCATTAAGATCTATTGAGGCATGCCTAATTTAACCACTTACACACAGTGGAAATAATTTTTACAATTCACTTATAGTTTTAGAAATTTTTATTGTTGTTAGAAAACAATGAAAAACAAATTAGTACATTTCTGAAAAAGGATGGCCTTTTAAAGAAGTACTTATGACTGTCTTCATTCTTTCTATTTAAAATATGAATTTCAATTCCATATCTATTTAACTCATACTTTCAAAAGTTAAATTTTAGGTTCATGTAAAAACGTTTGATAAACTCATGTAATATCTTCACACAAGTAATATACTGACACAAAATTCCTTTTTTTACATGGTCTTAACTCTCCAAAACATTTTTAAATGCTTGAAACAAAAATCAAAGAAAGAGTATTTTGAGACCTGAAAATTATTTGAAATTCAAATTTTAGTATCTATAAAACACAGCCATGTTTATTCATTTATGTGTTGTCTATGCCTGATTTCTCATTATGATGACAACATTAAGTAGTTGTGACAAAGACCACATGGCTTGCTAAGTCTAGCTGTTTATTATCTGGCCTTTTACAGAAAAAGTGTATGGACCTCTGTCCTAAAATATAAACATACTGGAATAATATTTTTATCACTCGGTTCATCTTAACAATCTAATTAGACAGTAATGCAGTATATTCTAAACTCAAATCAGTATTTCCTTGTATCTAGGAACTGTTGCCGTTCAGTATAAGGACAGCAACACAAACAGATGTAAGAAAATGGACCTACCCACATCAACTGTAATAGAATGTATCTCTAGAACCTATTAGTCAAAATGTTCTTCCCTAGACTACATAGGAACAGGCAACTGTCTTTGTTAAGGCATCTATTTATATTCAGGTATACCATCCAATCAAACGTGTATTTAAAGTCCTTGGTGCTGTGACACCAAGATACATGAAGAAGGTCCCTACTCTCTAGGAGTGCCTCCCTGCTCAAGCAGCAGATTCCCATTTTCATTCTTCACTCAACTCAGTGAGATACTTATTGCTATTAGAGATGAGACAGCAGAAATGCAGAGATCAGGCAATTCGTCTAAGACACCCTAAAACACTGGAAATTCCTGTGTTCTGGATTCAGGTTTACACAGTAGTTAAAAAACATAGATAAAACTTACTCAAATAGCATAATGCTGAACAAGTACATAGAAAAAGGAAGAACCTAAAGACAGTTCAGACCCAGCAGGGGAAATCTGCCAGGGAAGTCCATGCTGCAACGAATTCCTGGCCCACGTTTCTTTCAGCATCTAATAGGTTCCTGTATATGTTCCTGATTTAACATGGCTGAGGGTCAAGCACAGGGGACATGGGGAGTAGGAGGGCATCAGACTGGAGTCTGTCCTTTGGCAAATATATTTCAGTGGGTCACAGACACCATACCAACTTCCCGATTTAAAAAAAAAACATCTTAAAATAGACTTGGTGGAGCCCTGTAAAGTGTACTAATATACGGAAGAACAGCTTGGGTGCTGAGACAAGCTCTGAAGCCTGACCTTTCTCAGATGTGATGTGATGACCCACTTCTCTTCCAGATGGAGAATACACTCAGAGAGAGATACATGCTGCTGTTGCATGGAGTCCACATGTGGCCTTGCAAATGGGCGTGTTGCCAGAGCTCAGAGCAACTGGGTTCATACGTGTAGTGAGGGACACTTCTCTGGCTCCAGCTGCAAAGGTAATTCAAGGAATAAAGGCCTAGACTGTAGGTTTTGCCAGTGTTATATGAAAATATATATTATACTTAATTTTCATTTTTTTAATTTGCAATATATATATATATTATATATATATATATTTTATTTGCAATATATATATATATATATATATATATATTGCATATTTGTATTTACACACACACTTTTTCTCTTTCCCTGAACAATTTGAAAGTTGCAGCTTGTAGGTTTCATGACACTTCCCCCTTCAGCCTGTGTCTTCTAAGAAATGAACATTCTTTGACATAACCAAACATTATTACCATACTCAAAATATCTAACATTATTACATAACAGTGTAATCTAATATATTGTCCATATTCAAAATTTCACAATTGTCACAATAATGTCTTTTATAGGTTTAAAAGTTATTTTTTTTCCCCACAATTAAAAAATCCAGGATCTAGTCAAGGATCAAGTTCTGAATTCACTTGTCATGCTTATTTAGGGTTTTTGGGACAGTTCCCTGGCCCTTTTTGGGCATATTTGAAGAGTCAAGGTTAGTTGTTTTGTAGCTTGCCCTTTATTTGAGATTTTTCTAATGATCAAGTTAAACAATTGTTTGTTTTTTTTCCAGGAATACAGTGAGATGTGTCATGCCCTTCTCAGTATGTCTAATTAAGACACACATTAGGTCATTTTGTCCTATAATTGGTGAAATTAAGTTTGATCATTTAATTAAGGTGGATTCATCAGATTTCCTCACTCTCAGACATAATTTTTCCTCTTTGAAATTAATCAGTAGAGTGATACTTTTAGACTGTGTGAATATCCTCAGCTTCAACCATCTTTCACCCATGTTTTGGCATCTATTGTTGATTCTTACCTGAATCAGTTATTACTATGGTGGTTTGTTATGTGGCCGCTATGGTGATTTTCTAATTCTATCGACCCTTCTACATTTATTACTTAGAATTCTTCTGTAAAGAAGAGTTTTTCCTTTTCCACCCCACTTAAAAATGTTATTTACTTATACATACATATAAGGTATAATTTACATCTGTATGGACAGATGGATTTAAAAAAAATTCATTGTGTTACAATTGGTTTCTGCGGCTCTTCATTATGAAACTTAAATTATAATCAATTTAATGTAGATCCACACTAACTTTGTCCTGCTGCTGGGAATCAGACCTGTGTGATTGTGAATCTAACCTGAACCTGAGCTCTCCTGGGAAACGTCCGACTATGAATCTTAAGAGTTAGAAGAGATCTTCAGCATTACCTTCTCATGGAGAGTAGGAATCATCTGTATGGTGTTTTGTATCCATCTGAGGAAAGTGTCCAGTACTACGCATTTGCTTTCTCTGGAATGCTTATCTTCTTCCCAATTAAGGTGCCCTTATGCATCTGATTCATCACACATTTTCTGCCATCTGGTGGTAGGTTACTGAGCCTACATGTAGAGACCAGACAGACACAGCCCTTAAAAGCAGGACCTGTGCTGTTCAAAACGGTCCATACATCAAATGGCAATGCCTGATTCGCAGGACATTACCTGTAGGTAAGAGGCTTTCATTTTAATGCTTGGGAGTTCGGGGAGGAGGAAAGAAGATGGGAAATATTTACTGGCCTCTGTGCTGGGACCTGTCACGAATACCTTCTAAGTTGAACCTCAAAGAAGCTCTACAAAGTAGATACCATTATCTTTACTTTATGGGTCAGTGGGTCAAAAAACAGAAAGTTAAATATTTGTGAAGGTCATGCAGCTTGTAAGTAGTGGAGCCAAA
>NW_017731788.1:1603757-1608635 GCF_001890085.2 Hipposideros armiger
TTTTTTGTTTAAAGAATGATGAGTTTTTTTCTGGATGACAGTTAATTCATGGTGATCACTTAGATCTTGTAGAGTGGTGATGCTCAGCCAAGTGGAATTTAGCTTTCCCCACCCCAGGAGACATTTGACAATATATTTAGATATTTTTGGCTGTCACAACTTGAGGATGATGATGGAATACAGTGAGGAGAGGCAAGGAATGCTGCTAAACGTATCACAATTCACAAGAAAGACACCCCACAACAAATAATTACTGAATCCAATATTTCACTAGTGCTGAGATTGAGAAACCCTACTGTAAATGTTTTAGATATTGTTAGAAAGGGTCTGTTTCAGTCCTCCACCCCCACCCCCACCCACACATACACACACATACACACATAAATTCTTAGAGCATGTCCCTTACTTTAGGGCATAGTCTTTCTTTTTAATGTGTAGCCTTTCTTGGGTCTTAACTAAATGCTCCAAATACAAACAGAAGCCTCTTTATTTGACTTTGACTGGCCAGAACTCCAAAGCCTCTCAGCACCTTATACCCTCTGGTATCTTCATTCAGAAATCACTTACCAGCAGCCCTTCTCTGGTTGGCCTCTTTGAGTCTCACCCTGAATAGGTTCAGTTCAGTCCAGCGCTTGGCCCAGGTCCTGAAGGGCGCCTGCATGCAGAGTTCTGGGGACTCCACTTTTTACATCTCCCCCATCTCAAGTAATTTTTCCTATAAATTATAGTCTCCTAAGCAACCCTAAATTCCAAACCCTGTCCCCTCTGACTAATGAGACTGCCACTTTCTGTACTTCTCTTCAGAAAGTGACCTGGATAGAAACGTGGGTCAACATGAAGTTCACCTCATATATTTCTCTTCTGTCAAGGATTACAGCCCTATACCATTTGTTACACAATGCCAGCCAACAGTTGCCTCCAATATTTTGTGCAGTTTTATAGTTTGTCATAGGAGCATAATTCCTATACCAGTCATTCCATCATGGCCAGAGATATATATCCCAGTATTAGAACCTGATTCTCAGCTCTAAACCTTAGGCTTCTCTAGCATTCTTTGAGAGAAACAAGCTATTCTTTTAATCAGAAGTCATTATTTGATAATAGGTCAAGATAAAATTGCAATTTCCTTCTCTAGAAAATACTAGAGAGGAACATTTCTTCTAGCTGCCCTTCTAATCCCATTCCCCAAGGCCATTTTAGTGCTGGCTAATAAGACCATGCAGATGATACCTTCGATATCTACCAACGATAATAATTGTTGGTAGATATTATCTACCAACGATAATAATAGCTCTCCTCTATTGCATGCTTTCTATTGCCAGGCCCTGTGCCAACAGATTCACATACATTTTATTTCACCTAATGCTCACAGCAGCCCTATTTTCCTTGGTTTACTCATAAGGAGACTGAGGCTGCAAGAGGTTAAGTAACTTGCTGAAGTTTTTACTAGTGAAGAGAGAGCTGAAACAAAGGTCAGGTCTGTGTGACTTTACAGCCTCAAATGCGTATCAGTTCAGGTGGGCTAATAGCTGTAACGAACAACTCCCGAAGTCTCAGTGGCTGAACACAATAACGGTTTATAAAGTGTGCTTCTGAGTCACATCGCATTCCGGTGGGGTTGATAGAAATGCCTGCCTCATACAATCTTTCCTCTTAGTGGCCCCATTTTCCCCTGGGGCCTTGGAGTTNCATCACTAAGCTTTAGTTCTCTCACTCATATAATGCTGATGTATATGTGACATTTTGTTTATGGAGTTGTAAATATTAAGTTAGATAATATATGTCAAGTGCTTGGTTCCGGGCCTGACAGAAACTGTACTCAATAACTAATGACTGTCATTATTAATTATGAGAGGGGTGAGTGGGAATCCTTTCAAGCTGGTAAATACTCCTCAGACCTGAAGACTTTCTTGATGCATCTTCTTAGAGATGAAGCAATGAGTTCCTCTTGCCTTTTCTCCTTGATCCTACTTAATATTTAAATTCAACTGGTTCTTAGCCAAGTAGTTACAGGACCTAAGTACCTGTTATCAGAAAGCCTTCTGTGACTGATACATGGAGGAGACGCTTAACTTTTTCTTTTCTCTACTTGTTACTGACCACAGTCCTCAGAGATCACCTAACTTGGGACGTATAATCGTTCCAGGTCATGCGGACTTAGCCTGTGACAGTTTCCAATCATTGGAGGATCAGTTTATTGTAGGTGACATTTGTAAGGCAGATTTTGAAACTTGTATCAATGTTGCTGTGAAAAAGCAAAGGAGCATCATCTTTCATTATCTTCATATATTCTTAGTGTGACTTTTTTTTTTTTTTTGCATAAACAGGTGCCATTCTCCTTTCACTTACTGCTTATCAAATAGAAAAAAATACGTGACATTTTAATTGATTTGATACATTTGTTGCCTTGTATTTTCTCATTTTGTAGAGTACTTTACATGGGTTCACTTACAAATATTTATTGATATTGATTATATGCCAGGCACTAAGTCTCATTACAAGGTAGAGTATAAGAAAAACATAGTAAATATAAAAATACATGCGTAAAACACTATGCCTGGTGAGGCCATAGAAAGTTTAATAAGATATGGTCTTTTTCCTCAAGAAACTTAAAGCCTGGTTTGTCATCACAATTTAATGAAATTAATAGTATTAAATACATTTAATTGGAGATGAGGAAACTGAAGTTAAAATACGTTGGAATAATTTGCATATGGTCCTTCAGAGAGTAAGAGGTATAACTGCAATTTGTGTTAATAAAATATTTTTATGATATTTTCTGTATTGGCTTTGCAACCATATTTAATTTTTTAAAGACATTGATCTGGATGGAAATATGCATTCTTAACTTATAATATCTACTTAGAATCAATATTCTATAACTTTCCATATAATGCAATATTAACCATACTTCCATTTTCCTCCTTTTAGCCTTTGGACTATTTTTGTCATATTTTATTTATATACATGTTGTAAACCCATGATATATTGCTATTAGTTTTTTTTAAATAGTAAATTCTATTTTAAAATGATCTAATAAATAATAATAAAATCTCATGTATTTATCCATGTAGCTACATTTTCTAGTACTCTACATTCCCTTATATAGACCCATATTTCCATCCCTTATCATTTTTATTCTGCCTGAGGGATTTCCTTTAACATATTTTGTAGTGCACATCTTCTGGTGATAAATTCTGTCAGCTTTTGCATGTTTCACCTTTATTTTCCTTCGTTTTTTGCAAATTTTTTTTGCTAGGTATAGAATTCTAGGTCGACAAGATTGTATTTTTTTAAAAATTATTTTAAAGATGTTGTTCCATTGTCTTCTTGCTTGCTTTGTTTGGATGAGAAATCTGCTTTCATCTTCCTCCCTCCCTCCTTCCCTTACATTTTAATGTGACATGTCCTCCCCCTCCCCACTCCCATCCTCCTCTCCCCTGGCTGCTCTTAAGATTTTCTCTTTATCACTGGTTTTGACCAATTTTCTTATGATTTATCTTGGCAGTTCAAATTATATTTCTTGTTTGGAGGGTTTGTTGAGCTTCTTGGATCTATGATTTTATGTTGTTCATCGGTTTAGAAAAATTTTGGCCATCTTTACTTCAAGCATTTTTTGGGTCCCTCCCTTTTTCCTTTCCTTCAAGGAGTTTAATTACATAAATATTAGGCCACCTGAAGTTGGCCCACTGCTCACTGACCTCTGTTCATTTTGGTAAATTCTTTTCTCTTTTTGTGTTTTATTTTTTATTTTTTCTATTGTTACTTCTTCAAGTTTACTATTCTTTTGTTTTGAAATATCTAATCTCATGTTAATCCCTAACCAGTGTAGTTTTTATCCCAGTCATGGTAGTATTCATATCTTAAAGCTTGATTGCTCCAGATTTCTGCCTTCAGAGAATCTCCCTTTAAAAAAATATTTCTTGTCCCCTAATTCATATGAAATACAGTTACAATAATTACTTTAGTGTCCTTCTCTGTTAATTCTAACGTTGGTCTCAGTTTAGGCCGGTTTCAATTCATTGATTTTCCTCTTTATGTGTTTATATTCTAACTTTGCGTCCTTGGCAAATTTGGATTGGATGCCAGACATTGTGAGTTTTATCTTGTTGGGTGCTGAATGTTCTTGTGTTCCTATGAATATTCTTGCGGTTGTTTCTGTGATGCAGTAAAGTTACTTGGAAACAGTTTGGAGCTTTTGGATCTGGCTTTTATCATTTGGTAGGCATGACCAGAGCATCATTTAGTCTTGGGATAATTATTCCTCATGTCTAATGCAATCTTAATCCTGTGCGACCACTGCGTACTGTTCCCTTTAATCCCCTGGCCTTGTAGTTTCTTCAAATCAATGTGCAGAACACTTGAGGGATACTTTTTGGAGATTTCCAGGCTTCTCTTCATGTAGATCTCTCTTTTCTGGTACTCTGTCCTGCAAGCACCATTCCCCTTGTTTTCCCTGGACTCTAAAGCTTCATCTTCTTGATTCAGAAAGTCTGATGAGCTCTGCCTGGTGTCTCCCTCCCTGGTAGTGGCCTGGAAACTCTCAAGCCAAGAAGCTGGGACAATCATAAGGCTCACCTTCTTTATTTCCTGTCTCTCAGGGATCATTGCCTTTTGTTGACTGATTCTGTGTCTTGAAAAAACATTGTTTTATATATTTTGGTTTTTTCCTTTTTTAAAATTTTAGATTATTTGTTACTCTGTCTTGGCTGGAAATAGAAGTCCCTCCTTCTATCACTTTAAAGATGCTGTCTCGCCTTCTGGCCACCATTTTTCTGATGAGAAGTCGGAGTCATCCCTATTTTTGTTCCCCTATGTGTAATAATTTTTCCCCTTCAGCTGCTATTAAAAATATTTCTTTATTTTTGGTGTTCAACT
>NW_017731788.1:1611390-1612661 GCF_001890085.2 Hipposideros armiger
ACACATCATGTCCTGAGAAGATGTGGATCTTTAGTTCATGACAAATCACTTTGTCCCTCTTAGGGTCAATAATTATCATCATCCCCAATTTTAAGTAATACATTTTTATTCTTAATTTTTGACATTTAGTCTTTGGGTGGTACCTACATTATTTTCATTAAAGCAGTACACGTTCTCTCCCATCATCCCTTCCAGTCATGCCCGTAGACATGGGCCACTGTGGAGTAAATGTGCCTTGTTTTCTTGGCCTTTATCTGGTCCATGTATGAGGCTTTCAGAATGATGCCTTCCAGTGAAAGTTCTGGGTCTGGAAACACACATGAATGTCGGGAACTTTCTAACTGCCCTGAAAACAACATCAGTGCTAAATTAATAGTCAAAACATAATTACAGTTGCTTTCTGGCCTTTTGGCTAACATCAAGTGTAGTATCTGTTCTTATCAGTTTTATATCGGCTATATCCTCTATCCAAGGATAATGTAGTAAATGGATTTTTGAAGCAGGAAGATGGAACAAAAGCTCACTCTATCCACTCCCCACATCGAGCTGGAATTGCTCTACCCCCAGGAAAGGTGCACTCCCTTGATGAGAAAAAAATAATCGCAAGTACAAGGGAGACACTTCCAAAAAGGGCTATGTAGATTCCTTTGGGAAATGGTGGTGATATTTGGGAGACCAACAGTTAACTTAGAAAGAGGCAGATCTGCAAGCACTTGGGTCAGGTTGCTTTCCTTAGCCCACCTGAGTCTTTCTTTTGATCTGAGTATATCTCTCCCATCTCTTTGGTTGGAGTGTGTGAACAAACTTTCTGAATTTCGTTCCGACTGCACCTGCCCTCATGCAGAACTTCCTTTGCCCTCCTTTTGACAACATATCCAAATTTTCCCGTCAGTATCTTCCTTTCTAATTCATCCTACAGAGACTGTCATTATCTCTTGATAGTGCAGGTCATGTGATGTCTTATTCTTGCTCAGACATTTTGGGCATCAGTGGCACCTTTTCATTTCCACATCACATCTCTGCCTTACGTCTCTGACTTTGTCTCCAGTTTCTTCCCTCACATGCCCTCTGGTTCAGCCAGGTTGGTGTGCTTTGTGTCCCCTTGTTCCGTGGTGTCCCACAGCTAGGCTCCTACAGATGAAGTTCCTTATGCCTGGATACCTTCTTACTCTCCTATGTGTTCCTCAAAGTCCTACCCAATTTTCAGAGCCCAAGGAAAAATGTATCTCTTCTGTGAAGTCTGCTCTGATATTTCTGGCTCAATAAATCCT
>NW_017731788.1:1613811-1617276 GCF_001890085.2 Hipposideros armiger
AGAGAGAGAGAGAGAGAGAGAGAGAGAGAGAGAGAGAGAGAGAGAGGATAAAGACAGATAGACTGATTTCAGCTTTTTAAAATTTCAACTTTATCATTGTTGATTGCATTTAAAAATAGAGCTCCTACTCCTTTCTAAAAATAGGAGGAGCATCCTAGTTGATACTACCCTTTTACGTGTTGACAAAAATGATGAGAAAATAACATGTTTTTTCTCTCTTAGGGTTTCCTTTTCCTTGTGGTTTCTGTTTTATCCTCTTACTTCGCTCCAGGGATCCCTGGTGCAGGTGACAGGCCCCCCAGCACATTCACGCTTGGACGCGAACGGCCAGGCTGCTTCTTAGCGATGGACTGCCTTTGTTCCAGACCAGATGTTCCGTTTCTCCCTGGTAACCGTTGTTGCATCGTGGTACCTTATTATCTGGCGCTCGCTGGAACTGGTGCCAGAGAAGCTTCCAAATCACCGAGAGCAGCACTGAATCAATGAGACAGCTGGCAGCCTCCCTGGGGAGGGAACGTTTTTTACCTTTTTGATTCATGCAGTCTCGCTAGTTCAGATCCAGGATGCCATGAATGATTTTTCTTAGCGACAGGTGAGAACAAAAAAGCTTTGTAAACCTAATTCAATAGACTCCATGTGCTATTGATTAAAAGGAGAGGACGATGAAGAGAAAGTGTACACACAGTCCAATTGCATTTTCCCCATAATCGACTCTGTGCTTCTGCCTGTGTTAGAGTTGTCAGGCTTGCCGGGAGGGAAAAGCTTGAAAATCAAGAGTGTTGTGTTTATTGACCTAGGATTAGGATTTTAATCATGTCTCTGAGATTGCATGTTATCTGCAAAAACAAGATTACTCCTTTTTCATTTTTTAAGCTGCAAAATTCACTGATCTATTGCTAACTTGACTAAAAATTCAAAGTAACTTTAATGGGTTTATTCATATCACCCAGGCATTAATGCTTGGTATGTGTTTATTTATTAGGGCTGTGGATTTGGGCAAAAATCATCCATGTTTACACTCAAGCAAAGGATCACAACTCAGTGTGGGTCCTCATCCTAGGTCCTATACATTTCAGTATACTTTCTCAATCAGCAAGAATGTTAGACCTGGTCTCCCACTGCTCTGTGAAAGGAAGCCAATTATCAGGGCATTGTAGTTAGAGAACCGTTATGAGATGAGGTGGTAAGTATTTGGGAGCTCTAGTCCTGGCGTGGCTGAGAGGCAAATGTATGACAGTAACAAAAGTCAGGGACCCTGAAGGGCATCATCACCATTAATCATGGCAGATGGATTGGCAACATGATGGATGACACCCATCCACTGACCTTGGTGGCTTAGCTTTTGTCACATAAGTAATGCAGTAAGTCAAAGCAGTGGGTCTACCTACCATCAAATAGGAGCGATAAGCTGTGACAGCAGCAGAGGGAAAATGAACATGAGTGTCAAATGTTGTCTATATCTCCTAGCCAGGAGGAGCAGATATCGTATTGTTCAACCATTCAATGGGATGGGATATTTCAGGAAGGGTAAAAAATCAGTGTGATCAATGCATGATTGCAGCAGTATGAGTTTTTTTTCTCTTAACTAAGATATAACTTAGAGAGTAGTAGGTTTGCTGAATAGACATTCTCATAGGGTGAAAATGGTTGTAACATAGATTTCTTTAAACCTGAAGAAAACTAGTCTAACCAGTGAGCAAATCCCATACAAACTGAAGTTTCAACTTCATTTGCAAGACATGGGTTCATGTACATGCAGGTCAAATTTCAGTTGGTGACAAGTGGCTTAGTTTGGGAATAGAAATATTTTAGCCTGGGATTCTTGGTGATTTCCCCATGTTGGTCCTAGAGCTTGTCTCTCAAGCAGTCTCCCAGAGCTTCACAGTTACAAATGACCTATCCCAAATCCCTTTTTAAATATTACTTGATTGGTCATCAAAAGTAAGGAGATCTCAGGGCCAGCCGAGTGGCGCATTGGTTAAGAGCTGGCTTGGGATGCCAGCTCTGAGCAGCAGGGCCCCAGTTCGGATCCCACATGAGGGCCAGTGACATTGTCCTCTACAGCTAAGATGGTGCACAACAGCTCGACCTGGAGCTGGGCTGCCATGAGTCGCCGGAGATGGTGTAGGCTGCAGCCCCTGCTGCAGTGGGCTGCCATAAGCTACTGTGTGTGGCCAGCAGCCAGCATGAGTGGCCAGCAGCCAGTGTGATCTGCCAAGAGCCACCGTGAGTGGCCATCCAGAGGCTGGCGACCGATCTGCCTTACCCGGGAAGAGCACAAGGAAATTCCAACCTTGGGCAATTGAGCAACATCCTCCACAATTAGACTGAAGAACAAAAGGACAGCAACTTGTCTGTTCCCCTTCCCCCGATTCCCCAGCGCTGTTCCCCTCCCTCAATCCCCCAATAAAATCTTAAAAAAAAAAAAAAGTAAGGAGATCTCAATAATGTGCAGTGGGGCATATGGAGGGCTGGATGGCTACAGAGGATCAAAGACACAGGGAAAAGATAATGACCAACTTTCTTTTCAGAAGAAAAGGTGGTTAGAATAGACTGAAGCGAGATCTGCCCACTTATTTTCCAGATGACTGTATGCCAAGTGGTAAGGAATACGGTCAACTTTATCAATGCAGGGAGTTAGTAGCCCCCATCATACCCTTAAGCCGATGGAATCTCTGAAAATACTGTCTTGTCTCTATTGGAATTCAATATTTAAAAGGCAGGAGACCCAGGTGTCATGTGCTTGTTTCCCCTTCCAAGGTAAAATATTCACATTGGCATCGTGAGGCACCCCGTCAAGGAGAGCCAGTCAGGTGGTGCATTTACACCCTGCAAATTTCCAGTCCAGCCAATTTCAGTTGATAGGTATTTTCCTCCAAATAGCTTCTGTTTGCTTAACCACTGTGCTGCCAGCCATCAGTAAAGAGGTAGTTCTAAGGCAAACAAAGGTGACATTTAGCATAGAAATCTTCATACATTTTTGGAACTTCAAGAGGTGGGTATAACTGAAAAGGCATATATGGGGCAAGAAGGATTTAGGGGGCAAAGGAGCAGTATTATATGCATACTAGCTTTATTAAATAATGGAAATCTCGAGGTATTTCAAAGTCAGCCTTCTATCTTTTGAGATTGATATCAAGGAGGGTGAACATATCCTTCCACCGATGACCTGATGATCTAAGCCATTTGTCTGACCCAGCAGAACATTTCATCTGTTCTCTGGTTCTTGGACTGGGGACAGACACTGAAAAGCCCACGCCCTGGATGTGCTGTGCTTGGCTGTGTGGATGGCTGTCTAGAGAGAGAAGATAAGGTGTAAGCCGCGATGGTATTCTGGATACATTCCTTTCCTTTCTGGATGAAAGCCTAAGATGCTGACAGGCTGAAAACTGAATTAGTTCTCTTGGTAATCTTTCCCATTCTTCTTGACTACAGGATTTATAAAACATTGCTTTTTGGGTCTAG
>NW_017731788.1:1618646-1632991 GCF_001890085.2 Hipposideros armiger
AATTACCAGAACACGTCTCAGCCCCGCTTGTCAGAGTGAGTTTCCCTCGGGCACAAGGGAAGCACTTACTTGGGCAGTGTCCCCTTTTGGAGGCTTAATTTAGTTTTTGTGCTTCCCTTTAGTGGTGTGATTCCAGTATTTTAGCTACAATCCCTAGGCTGTAAGAACCTTTAAACAGCTCTTTATTATGAAGCAGGACACGGGTTTTTGAAGAAGAATAAATAGAGAGCTGCATAATTTGTAGGAAAACTTCAGGATGGACTTCTTCACAAAGAACATTGGGGTTGCATTGGCACAAGCCAAATACCTATTTAATGAATAGTCAGTAATCAGCAGCAGCTACAGTAAGTACTTACAGTTTTTTTCTTTTCTCTGTTATGTGTCCATACATTAGGCATCTGATTCTGATGGCTGCCATGAATGCATACACCATTGTTTCCTGCCCCACTGCTCAGATCTCCTGCATCAGCTCTTGCTCAGTTTAGAGAATTATGGGAAATGGTAGTCACGTCTCTTTTAATATGTTCAAGTTTCGTCCACTTTAAATACTGTAATGGGAAAAAAATGTTGACAACACATTCCACTTTCCATTTTGGATCGAGATCACAGTTTGGGTTAGAAGACAGCAGTTTTTTGTTCTAGAATATAAGAAAAAGAGTTTATGCCAGAAGCCGTTGAAATAAACTCAATTGCCTTTTTTTCTTTAGCAGATATTTATCAAAGTTGTAGGCTTTCAACTTGCTCATTCCTCTGAGATTTTTGCACATGCTATTTTCGTCACTTGGAATGCATTCCTTTCCCCCCCTCTATTCTCTGTTTCTCAACATTTCTAATTCTAACAAAAACCCAAACAAAATACTTCAGGAAATTATTCTTTTCTAAACCCATCTGCAGCCAGATCTTGCTCACTCCCCTACTCAGTGGTTCCTTGGCCTCTGTGAATTACTGTAAACAGATAATTATTAATCTATAAGATGCTTTCTAAATGTTTGAATATTTTTTTAAAAATACAGACAACTTTTCTAATTGGAACAATGTTATATGTGGTACTTAAGGCTCCAGGCCAAACCACAAAACCTATTTACCCCAAAGTATGGGTTAGGTACAAATATTTAAATTTGAAAAGTAGTATCAGAAAATAATATTGCAATATTGACAGTAAAGTAAAATATTAGCATTTTATGTATGCCAGCACTATTTTAAGTCCTTGGCAAGTATTAGTTAAGTGACTTTTCACAGTATTTCTGTGAGGTAAGTGCTATGATTTTGCTGGTTTTACAGAAGAGGAAGCACAAGGTTCAAGTAATTTATCAGGTTTGCATAGCTAATATGTGGTAGAGCTGAACTTCAAGTCCAAGGAGTTTAACATAAAATCCTATGATTTTAACTGCGATGTTAGTTTTATTTCATTCTCCCCCCCCCTTTTTAACCTGGATAATTGAGGTATAGAAGAAAGAAATCTTAGAAGACAAGTTTAGTAAATTCATTCAGAAGATAACTTTGAAACACTGTTAAGTGCTTTAGAAGTTGGCAAAAGTGATTCTATTGCAGTCTATCCAGTTGCTGCTCTCTTATCAAGTGTTTTGACTTACAAAAGCAATAGAGAGAAAAAGGTGTGAAGAAAGTGGGAGAAAGCAAGTGAAACTTTTTCTATTTGAATTTGGTAAGAATTCAAAACAGACAGAAAAGAGGGAGGGAATTAAAGAGAATTTATGAGAAATAGATATTTTTTAAACCTAAACAATGAGCATTGAAAGAGAAAAACGTGGAATTGTAACATACGCTCAAGTTACCTTATAACTGATCCAAGGAGAGAAAAAAAAGACTTCATAAATATGGAATCTGATCGTTTCCTCAAAGGCCCAGTAGGCGGCAGTGTTGTTCGAGACAGCTTTGTGACTGTGGCTGCTTAGCCAGGGCCTAGGTTTCATAGGGCAAGTGAAGTGAGAAATATGTATGGGATGTTTATTATTCAATTGTCTTAAGTTGGAGAATGCCTTATTAATGATGGGAACTTGTTATCTTTGAACTTTTTGAGTTCCTTTATGTTTTCTTTTAATTCAGTTATTATAGTATTTTAGGGACAGAAAATATTGTATCTTTCCTCAGCTCTGGCAGTTAGGTTTCTCATGTTTGGAGAAATGGCAGAAATGCATTTCTACAGCGTGCAGAAGCTAAACCTTGCCCCGGGAGAATCACCTTCCTGATCAAGGTATCTGTTCACCCAGGTAAGTTTCTTCTTGCATCACAAGCAACGATCTGAACATTGTATTCACCTAATTAATATTGTTGAATAAATGTCACTCAGCATTCAGAATCTAGATTTTTATGTAAGAGATTTTGTAGCTTAAGTCTGAAAAGTACCTGTTGTGTCATTCCCGCAGCTGAAAACAGTGACTTTTGCTGCTTTTTTTCATACTTCCCTGTGACTCGCCTGAGGAGGGAGCAACATTGAATGGAGGAAACCCAAAGGAAGGTTTGGGTAGAATGTAAGCACTGTGGAGAAGTGAAGTGTTTAGCTTTGCATTAGGTAAGCAGAAATCCAGCAAGTCAGGATCAGCAAATTTGTGCTGTGTTCTGCTAAGCCACTTCCCTTCTGCAGCCCACTCATTAATTTTTGGGAGCCTGACAGAATGGCTAAAAGGATGATCAATTTCAAGTGTCATTCCTGGCGTGTTTTTAGCCTTATGTAAAAGGAGTTCCTGACAAGTACTGTTAGTGCCCTCAAAATGTCTCCTATTATTAAATATTGGGGATAAGCTGAAATAATGAAACTGGCTTTTTTTTCTGTCACCAGAGTGATTGGTGTAGAAGATGATGTGATTAGGGTCTATTACTGACTTTAGGTGGGCGTAAGCACCCAAACTAGCAAAACCTTGAGAGAAATGAGCACATTTCGGGAGAACTACTTTTCCTTAATGGATTTGGAAATGGAATATCTGCTCATTTTCCAAGTGATTCCATAATGTTGTTGCCTAGTAAGTAAAGTCCTAACTCTCACCTCCTCCTCCTCCTCCCTATCCACGTTTATTCTAATGTAGTGCTTTAATGCTGGTGGATAACTGTCGTCACCGAGCAGCCCCATGGGAGTTGTGGGTGGCACTGTGGGTGTCTCTCTACCAGAGGGACCGTGGGTCTTTCCTCCTTGTGTTTGTTTCTCCTCTGTCTGCCTCCTCACTCACTCATTTTTATTCCCGTTTTTCCTGGATGTCACCTTTTCCTTTTAATAACACCTTCTACGCTTAAATCTTTAGGCCAAATCATAGGCCGTGTTTAGACATTTTTATGTTTATTGTCACTAGAGCATTTGCTGATGTTGGTCTTAATTCCTTTTATATCCGAATTATTTGGTGAACTTGGTCTCAATCCCTTTTATGTCCGAATATTTGGCAAATTGATATTATTCCCAGTGTGCTTGGTGAGAAAAGGGGAGAAGGTTATGGCAGAAGCCAGTTATGGACCCTCTACTGCAAAGATGTGGAAACGCTAAGAAAGTCATAGCCTTAGGCTCAAACACTGCATGGCCCTGTATGTGGATAAGCAGGGGCAGATGTGAATACCTGATTACAGGGGCCAGGCAGTTAAAGGAAGTAAGTAGCACAGGCCTCATAATGATGGAGAACGGGAGGCCTGCTAGTTCATTCAACTCGACTCTTTCTGCCCTTTGGAATGTGAGATCTACATGAATTTACTTGGTTTGATGCTAACTAATCAAGAAAAGTATATATTGTCCTGGCAAAGGAAGAAAGGGAGGAAAGAAGGAAGGAAGGGAGGGAGGGAGGGAGGGAAGGAGGAAGGAAGGAAGGAAAAGAAGAAAAAAATGAAGAAGAGGGAAAAAAAAAAAGAACCTCTCTGCAGGCCTGGAGTACCATAGAGCTTATTTGTGGTTCCTGCCAGAAATACTACAAATTCTGGAGCTGGAGAATTGTAATTTTATTACACCCAGGAATCTTAATGTTACTACCGTGTTCTGGCAGAAGTTTGAGCACAAACACTTTTCTAGACGAATGTTCATCTACTCATTTAAAACTCTAACTCATCGGAATGTGAAATTCAAAAGTAAGACTGAAAGCAATAAACTAATTAAACAGCATCACCTACTGTTAAAACACAAAGAGCTATTAATTTATAAACTAATTGGATTGGTTCAAGCTAAACTCAAACCAGAGTTTCATTCTAATTGCTCTTTTACTGTAGAAAATATCAAAGATCATGAGATGGTATTTTTTGGTGACAGCTCTTCACAAGCCGTGCAGGCCTTCAATAGACACTTTTATTAGAGCAGTGGTATTTGAAAGAACTAACACCAACTTTATGGCATTGACTCAGAGTGCATTGGAGGAAGAGAATTTGTGAAGAACTTTTAAAAGCACAGCCTTCATTTGCCATACACTAATGTCTAATGGTCTTATAATGTGTTTAAAAAATAGTTTTTGTTTCTAGAATGTCATTTGAAATGCATCTTTTACAAACCGAGTGGTTTCCAATTCTTTGCACCAGTGAAGAATTGTTTCCTTTGTCATAATAGAGCTGTCAGGCTGTTGATAATCATGTTGTCTTTGATGTCTATCAAGAATAGACACACAAAGGGAAGGTTGGGAGACCTGGTAGACATGACACTCCCCCTTAGATGCAAAGTGACTGGCTTAACCAAGTGGAAGAGCATGTACAGACAATATGCCACCGAGTAGACGATGCACGGCCTTCTCCCTTGAAGGCCCACTCATGTTTGAGCATTGGACTGTGAACACTGCCATTCGGATATGTTTCTCAGATATGTGTCCTCAAGGAGGGCCTCAGATCTCAGGCACTCTTCCTTTCATAATCTGAGTTAACCTCAAATGGAATGGTAAGTCATTTCAGTTTTCCTCATCAGTGAGTTTCCTGTGGCTTTTACCCAGTGCCTTGAAACTGTATGGTCTGGCTTTCCTGAGAGAGAGCTCACCCACGCCCCTCCGTTCCTCACAGTCCTGTCAGGAAGTGTCAGACAGCTGCAGTGTAATTCTCAGTACTGAGGATTATCAGAACGCTAATCCCTACCCACTGTGGGCTCTCAGTACAGTGAAATAACACCCAGGAGCAGAGCTGAGTCCCTTGGGCAGCCGCTGGCCTGTGGCGGCTGACTGGAGAGCCCTGCCTCTGCTGCAGCTCTTGGGGGAGGTAGGCTGTACAAAGAGGGCACCTCCTCTTTGCCAGCTCTCCAGTGCTTCCGGCCATGGTCATATGCCTTTCAGGGCAAGTGACTCTTACCTTCTTGGGCTCTGTCAGTCATGCAGTCAGCCTAATGACCTTTTCTTCATGTCACTTTACTGGGTGCCCATTTGTGGGTGCAAACAATGTCTCATTATCAGTTCCCTTGTTTGTCTTTTGCCAGCCTTGTGTCAAGCACAGCTTGTCAGCAACCTGTCACCCACAGCTCAGAACCAATGCTGCTGCTCACTGTTTTCTCCATTCATCTCCTGCCTGTCTGGCATTGGACGGAGGCTCACTTAGGGCGCCGCTGTGAAGCTCACAGGAAGCCGGGGTTAGGAGAAGCTCTGACTGCAGTCACCTGTCAAAGACTGTGTCTCTATGAGGCACTTTCAAGGCGGTTCTGCTACCTGCAGTTTTTCCCCCCACCCGTCCCTCCCTACTTACCACTTATCCACATACCCACTATGGAGAACTTGGGCAAATAGGGAGTGGGATTTGCAAGGTGAAGGTCAGGGGCAATACCAAATCAATGAGTGGGAACTAAAAGCGATTGCAGTTAATTGCCACCAGTACACCTCTGTGGGGAAGGTGATAAAGAAGCAATGGGCTTGGAAGGAACAGCCATAAGGTTCCTTTAAGGCTTTGCGCAAGAGAAGAAATAATCTATTTTGTTTTAGATGTGGGTGTACTGCTTCTGAAGCCAAATGGCCTTGTTATATGACTACACTTCCTTCTCTTCAAATGTTTCATCTCCCCCTCTCTCTCTCTTTTTCTCACTAGATGTGGAAATATACGTCCTACCTTAATGGCACTGAATTCACTAAAGCTGGGTTTCCTTGACAGTAAAAAAGCCATGTGACTACAATATGTGTGTGACATGCATATATTTTTTCCCGGGACTTGTCTGTCTGTGAGCAATGCATTTGAACACACATACGCAACTACTCCATAACAATCTCTGCCATGTCTGTGCTTAGAAAGGTAATGTCTTAGGTACATCAAGTCTCTAATTAATTTTTACGACCTTGGCAGCCTTCTGCTTTTTTTCAGCACCATTGTGTACAGAGTTAGCCTAATATTAAAATTTATTGAACAATATTTATTCCTTAACCTGCTAACCTATTTCCAGTCTGTGGCACTTTAAACAATCTTTCCTTATTCTTTTGAAATCTTGTTTCCCCCTGAAGCTGGAAAATTGCATAATTAGGTGGTGTGATAACATCTGTAAAATAAACAAAGAATTTCTCAAGATTTAACCCATTGTGTGCTATCTTTAGACAACGACTTGCAAGGTGCCTGAGAATGTATGTTTGGACTGCATGTTTTTCAGTAATTGAAGTAATAGTTCCTGTGTGGACACAGATTATATAAAGTTCTGTAACACTTCCAGTTCGTTCATATTTTTATCCTTGTTGCTAGTATCTACTTCACTTTCTGAGTGCATTTGTGAGTATTCTCTAGAAGCTCCATGAGAATGTAATCATCTCTCTTCCAGATGACAAGATAAGGCTCTAACGGGGTCTTTTTGTATCTTCCCATTTTCCAATCAAACAATGTGCATTGTACCCTATTTAAGTTTTAAGATTTGCACAAAGAGAGACACGATTTTACCCATTTTATCTCAGTCAGGTATCTATGCCAAGAGGCGTGTGTCCCATACACCGAGAGGAATTCTCACTGCTGATTACAGAGACCTTCTCTTTAAAATGTCCTGATAGTAGGGTTTTTAAATTATATTTTCGTCTGGAAACACAAGCATTCCTCTGGGTTCTCCTTTGTGTGTCTGTGGAGCCAAAGAATGTCTGCAGAAGCCAGGAGCCCTGCCTTCCCTTTGCTTTGTTTTGGGTAAATTGTAGAGTTTTCTTGTCACAGATTGTTCAGTTGGCATCATCTTTATAAGCGTGACAGACCTTTGCACTTAGTTACAGGCTGTGTTTCTGGAAACTAAATCTTTTCCACTGAGAGCAGAGAGAATTTTTTTCCCCCCTCAGCAAGGAGAGTAGTCTAGTCAGCTTATCTTAAACAGGGTCCCCATATTATCACATAGCTTTCTCACTGGTCATCTTCCAAAATGCTGCCCACATGACTGGGGCTAATCGGGAAGCGGGAGGGGTACAGCAAGATAGCCCTGTATTATGTTGGGGTAGCCTGGAGCCAGAATCTTCAGAAAATATGTGTAAGTTCGCCTCACATTTCTGTTATTTTAGTTAAACAGTTTAACATGCACATTTTCCAGAATTTGATATCCTCCCCACCTCCTAAATGTCCACTCAATATTCTGTCATAAATACATTGAATTCTCGTAATTGATCAGATATTCTAGATCACCATACACTGATTGCTGCAAAATAGTTTTGTTGACGCATCAGGAGGTGAGGTTGGACCAAGAGCAAATTAAAATCAAAGACCTGATGTGGTCATCCTGGTACCTGTTTTAGGTCGGAGGTGAGGGTGGGGGTGGGGCCAGAAGCAGACCCTGAGGTGAGAATTAGGTGAGAGTGATTTGCTCAAGAAATCTTTCCGGGACAAACACAAAAGAACCAAGGAACCAAAGGTGTGACTACATGCCAAGTCCCAGAGAAGACTGGCTTCTGCTTGCCCCACAGGGAACGACCTGAGGCAGGGAGCTGGGTGTTTTTGATCCTGTGCTCCATGAGTCATTTAGATAAGCACCCCCTGGGGGCAAAGCAAGCTGATCCTTGAGGACCATCTTTCATTGAAGAGTAGTGAATGTCATCCATTGGAGGTCAAAGTGTACTGTGGCTAGAAGAGGCCTCAGAAGCAGCAAAAGGATCCTCAGGCAACTGGGCAAAATGATGCTACCACATGCTGTAGCTCCTGCGAAAGCTCCTTTTGGCTTCATAGGACCACCTTGAGTTTCCTCAAAGTCTAGTTTAGTTAAGTCTACTTAAAAGTCTACTTTTTTAGTTAAGTCTACTAGGTTCCCAGTCCATTAACAGGAAGATGGGACGCTAAGTTGAAGTGATATTCTGCACACCTCTTCCTAACTCCCTGCTCAGGGGTGCAGTGGTAGCTTCAGATCATCTATGGTGGGAGCATTCCCATATGGAAATCTGAAATTGCTACAAATCAGGGGCTTTTGGGGGTGTGGGGGGAGTAGGGAAGGAAGCCGGTTGTTAACTGATTACTACCATTCCACTCTGATGCTAAGCTAAAATGTTAATGCAGACAAAGATGTTATTAAAAGTGAATATTTATTCCGTTAAGTACGTTAAATGTATGCGTTAAGTAATGTATGTGAAAACATTTTGTAATACTAAAGTGCTGTACAGTTGTGATTCTTGAAGCAATAGCCTATTACATACAACATACAAACATACAACATACAAAATTTCTCTCCAACTCAACTGGACTGGCAATATACTGTAAAAATAATTATGAAAAGGAGATTCTTCAGTTGTTTGGATGTAACTATTGCTGATATTAGGTAAAAGCCATTCCAGAATAGAGTTCAGTTATCACTTTCTTCTTCTTTTATTTTCTTTCCCAAGATGCCTAGTTAATCACATTGTGACTTGTCTTGTACTTTGCTTCTCTTATAAGCAGATATAAAATATTTTATTGGGGGCCGGCCGAGTAGCTCAGTTGGTTAAGAGCTTGCTCAAGAGTGTGAGCTCTGAGCAACAGCAGTTTGAGTCCCAGCCCAAGCTGAGTTGCCGCTGAGCTGCCAGCAGGTGGCAGATGGCTCAGCTAAAAAAAAGTATATATATTTTATTGGGAGTTAATAAATATTTTATTACATAATTGTGTAATATTCTCTTGTCTGGTGGATATTGTCAGGAAAATAGGCTAATAGAAAGAAGTCCCAACAACAACAACAGCAACAAAATCACGAATTTCCAGGCTGCCTGAGCATTTAGTCATCTTCAAACTTAAAAAAAAAAACCCCAAAAAAACCAAAAATGAGCAACAGTTCTCTTTTTGAAATGCAATGTCAGGAGATCTGTTTGAGGGCTCAGAAAGTCACTTCAGCTCCTTTAGCAGCGCCTGGCACGCCCTGATCAGGCCCTGGGGAATGAAGTGGCAAAAATTTCCCTGAGAGGATTGATTTATAATCCCTCTCCCATTCCAGAAAGGCAGTGAGTACCATCTTAAATTTGATAAAACTTAAATTTGAAAGCTCAAGTATGGTAGACAGAATAATGCCTCGCCCCCTCCCTCTGAAAAAAAGATGCCCACGTTCTGACTTCTGAAACCTATGGATATGTTATTTTACATAGCAAAAGGGACCTTGCAGATAAGATTAAGTGAAGGATTTGGGGATGGGGAGATTATCCTGGATTATCAGGACTGGCCTAATGTGGTCACAAAGGTCCTTATGAGAGAGAGGCTGGAGGGTCGGAGTCAGAGAAGGTGTGATGATGGAAGCAGAGGTCTGAGTGATACAAGGAAGGGGCTGTGAAATGAAGTATGAAGGTGGTCTCTAGAAGCTGGAAAAGCAAGGAAAGGGACTGTCCCTTAAGGTCTCCAGAAGGAGCACAGCCCTGTCAACACAGGGTTTAGACGTCTGACCTTCGAAACTGTAAGATAATACATTTGTGTTGTTTTAAGCACTGAGTGTGTGGTAACTTGTTACAGCAGCATTAGGAAACAAATACGCCAAGGATCTAGGCACTAGTGTCTCATTTGAAGGCACCTTTTACATTTCCCTTTTCATGACGCTGTTTAGTGATTTCCATGGGCTGAGCAGGAACAGTAATAAATACAGCTCCAGAGAGAAATACTGCATGTGACTTAGCGGCTCAGAGAACTTTTGTGTATTGATTTCATTTATCCTAACAGGGTTGTTGGTTTTTTAAAAATTATTATTAGAAAAGATTTTATTCTAACTCAATACACAAAAACATTAACAATTTCTAATATATAAAGTCTTTTCAAATTTTATCTTCCTGCTAACCGGATTTTTACAAGATAAGCATTTTCTATTATAAATGAATTAGGTGTTCATTATAGAAAGTTGGAAATAGACATAGAAGGAAAAAGAAAACAAGCATCCATTTTCCCATTATCAGAGAAAACCACTCTACATTTTGATATATGTTCTTCCAGTGTTTTCTGTGCACAGTTTTTATATTTATTGCACTCTTTTATGTATATAACATTTTGTGTCTTGCCATTTTCACTTACTGTTATATCAACTCTCACTGTATGCTTGTGAACCTCTTGTAACTAATTTTTTCTGTTTTTTAATTTGGATTCTTGAATAAACTCAAACCCAATAAGGGTTCTTGCTTGCAAATATAAAAAATCAACTCTGGCCAATGGAAGCAGAAAGAACACTATTGAAAGAGTATGGACCCGAGCCCATTGCCGCAACCATCCTGCGCCAAATCCCCGGTCAGGCTAAGAAGCATCCACGCTTGATCTCCCTCTTTGTATTTATTGGAGCTGGATGTACTGGAGCAGCGCTGTATGTTATGCGCCTGGCATTGTTCAGTCCTGATATCTGTTGGGATAAAAAGAATAACCCAGCACCCTGGAACAAACTGGGTCCCAATGATCAATACAAGTTCTACTCAGTGAATGTAGGATTATAGCAAACTGAAGGAAGTAGGCCCTTCTAAATGCAATGTTTCCCTATAAAGCTGCTTAGAATGAAGGTCTTCCAGAAGCTATCTGCACAATTTTCCACTTAGCCAGAAATATTCCCCCTCTAAATGCATGAAATCATGTTGGTGTGCTATGTTAGGCTTCACACTGATTAATAAATATCTGAAACTTGAAAATAAAAAAGAGTATTCAGGTGGCTTATGAAACTGATGGGAAGACTGAGGAATCAAGGGAGAAAAGATGTAGCCAAGATCATGGGCACTCACTTCTGACTGACTGTGCCATCCTTACATGTTGCCTGCAATACCCAGAGGCCCAGGAAGCGTTGTGCCTTTCTTTGTGGTTGTAGGCTCCTTGCATAGCACCTTGCCCTTCACCTTGGAGGGAATATTCTGACATTGGCTCCCATAAAATTCCTTAAGTTGGCAGGTCCCTGTATTTTTATGGGGTTTGTATGCAATTCTGTGATATGCGGGTATCTTCCCGAGGTTTATATAACTTTAATCTTGATTTCCAGGTCATATCACATCATCCATATAAAAGACAAACATGATGGTGGGTGGTGGATGAATTGTATATGATTAATCCATTCCAGTATTATTTTATGAGTTCTTATACGTCTTCCTGTTTATTATAACGAGGTGTTTCTTTTTTGTTTTGTTTTGTTTTTCCTGGCATCTCAACTTCATTTAGTGTTGTACACTGTTATGTCTGAGTTTTAGGAAAACCATTCAAACACCAGTGAAAATAACTTGTAGCTGCTTGAATTACTGGGTTGTTGGAAAAGTCATGACACATATTTTGCAACGAAAAACATAGAAAAAACACGTCATGACTTTTCCGACAACCTTAGTTTATCAAACCTGAATCTATGGTGAATGCACTCATATGGAGTACAATTTGTTTGAGCACCTTCAGAATTCATTTCTACACATATTTCCCATATTTTTCTCATCTAAAACTATGGAGTCCAGCAATTCCTTTGGTATATAAATCTTCTCCACAAGTGTTTGACTTTGCAGTCATATTCCCCAAACCTGCTGGGATCTGACTCTAGTTATAAGACTAGTGGTAGAGAGAAGTGAAGGGTAAAGAGAATTGGCTTTTCCTTCAAAGCAAGTTCTTCATAGGAGGTTTCTAGAGGGCCTCTGCAGTAGGGACAGCTTCATCAGACAAGGGTGGCAGTGGAAGGTTCAAGGTACTTAAAGTTCTCCTAATCTTCCCATATGTATTAGTCAACTCAGGTTGCCATGGCAAAACACCATAGACCAGTGGTTCTCAACCTTTCACAGGGGTCGCCTAAAACCATTGGAAAACACACATTTTCGATGGTCTTAGGAACCGAGACACCGCTCCTCTATCCGTCTCCAGGCCCACATGCAGATACGCCCACATATGAGTACCCGGCGACCCCTGTGAAAGGGTCATTCGACCCCCAAAGGGGTCGCAACCCACAGGTTGAGAACCGCTGCCATAGACTAAGTGGCTTAAACGACAGGAATTTATTTCTTACTGATCTGGAGGCTGGAAGTCCAAGACCAAAATGCTAACTGATTCAGTTTCCAGGGGAGACCTCTCTTCCTGGATTGCTGACAACTGCTTTCTTGTGTCCTCACATGACAGAGAGAGCAGGCTCTCTGGTGTCTCTTCCTTTAAGGGCACTAATGCCATCATGAGGACCCCCCCCTGATGACGTTATCTAAACTTAATTACTTCCCAAAGACCCCATCTCTAAACACCATCACACTGGGGGTTAGAGCTTCAATATATATATTTTGGAGGGAAACAGTTCAGTACATAGCTCCATCTATCCATATTATAATTCTCAAAGTCCGATTACATTCTAATGCCCTGATTTTCACATATGACAAATGGTGAACACATGAATTTAAATGATGTTGTGATTCAGTAATTTCCAGGGTAAACATTGTCAATTACTGTTAATTTCTGACTATGCCCTGGTTCTTTGCGTCACTCTCAATATTCCAAATTCCAGGTGACTGATGGAGCCTATGTTGCAGGTACATGGCCTGGTTGTCTTACACAGTGAGAGTTGCAACCCTAAATTCTTACCTCTTGAGTTTTCCCCTAAATCAGAAGGATGTTCAGGTATTGTGTAGCCAGCCCTAAACTCCAGTTTTTTACTATCAAGATGTTTAGATATATTTTTTTCAATGTTCGTGCTATTGTAAATGACACTGATAAATAGCAAGGTTTTCAGTTATTTGCTGGGATACATTCTCCAAAGTAAAGTTTTGGGGTCAAAAGTTTTATAAAAAAATTTAGGATGTGTGATATATACTGTCAAATTGTGTTTTAAAATTTTTGTACCAGTAGATTCTCACTCCGGCAGTGTGTGAGTGATCCTATTTCACTGTATCCACACTCCCACTGACCTGACCTTATGACACTTCCTTTTCTGTCAACAGTTTAGTATTCTTTCTTCAAAACATAAACTTTGTATCTTTTAAAGAAACTGCATTTCCTCATGCCAAAAACAAACAAACAAACAAACAAATAAATAAATAAATAAAAATCTTACTCAATCCCAACAACCCTCATGCAAATTTCCTCTTGGCAGAGCTACTCATGGCATCAGACTAATTTAGATATTTCTAGATTTTCCAGATTGAGCCCCTTACCATCTCTTCATCCCTTACTTGGCACCCTTATTTTTCTTATGATGATTAAAAATTCCAAGGTGTGCTTTCTTTCGGATCACATGGTTTGGGCCTCTGTGGAGAAACTCGTGTTAGACTATAGAGGGGAATCTGTTCCATGTAAATATCACGGGAGACACAGCAATGGGTGGCGATGCTGACTGGATTCAGTAACGGGAAGGGTTTTCATGTCAAGATTTTTTTATAACTTTGTATGACTCAAAATCTTTCATCTTTGTATGGTGGACTGGCCATTTCCCTGTGTCCAAGGCATATCTAAACTATTAGGGGCCTTCATAAAATCCATCAGTGAACCTCTCCAGCCCAAGGGTACTCTCTGTCCTGTAGAGCTTTTCTCTCTCACACCTCTGCTCAATCATTATGCTCTTTTTTTTCTCCAGTACATCTTCACCCCCCAGACCCACCCTCTTTAGGACACAGCTCCTCGCTAGTTCCAAGAAAATGAAAAAAGCTCCTAGGAAGCATATTTGGTTATTATTCTTGCCATATATCTTTTCTCTGAAGAAATGAAATACATTTCCCCTTTGGGGCACTCTCCCACACTATGTTTCTGACCTGCCAAGTCCATTTGTCTCCGCAATGGCTCTGGTTTGCTCCTGTTCTCCCTTCTCTGGCTCCCAAAGTGGGCAGAGAGAGCCCTGTGCATGAGCACCGTGCTTCCTGGCCTTCCTGCCTCAGGAGAACATGCTCACTGATGAAAATTCTTGATGATACTTGTATGCCCTTGGACATCATTATCACTGTAAGACAGGTGGTCAGGATAAGGTTTGCTGTCTGTAGTTCAATAAATGTACAGCAGTTTTCCACAAAGCGTGGCCCGCGGATCACTTGTATCAACAGTTCTAGGAGTGCTTGTAAAGTGAGTATTCATTTGGCTGCTGTGAAACCTTCTACTGAGTC
>NW_017731788.1:1633401-1635781 GCF_001890085.2 Hipposideros armiger
TGCCACTTGAGGAGGCTGTGGTGGGGGCGGGGGCTGCGCGCAGAACTGTGACAGCAGCCTGGGCGGTTAGACAGGGCTTCCTGTGAGACCCACACCTGGGCAGGCACGAATGGAGGGCAGCAGGCGTGTCTGTGGGTTCTGCTCCATGTGTGTGCACATGCACGTCTCTCGCTCATGTTAGCTTGATTTACTTTAGCGATTTCCTCTCTATTTTCAGTTCTAGTTAAATCCCTTTTGTTTCTTACATCCCTCTCCACCTCCTTTCATATTCCCCTTCCCCCGCTTTTTTACTAAAGCATTCCAAGGAGCCAAACCTCTCATGTCCAATGGCCTTGACCTGCCAGAATTCTCCAATACTCAGCCACTTACTCTTCCTGCCTCTGTTTCCTCCTCTGCTCCCTTGTTCTCGTTGGACCGTGACCATGTAAATGGATCCCTGCAACCCCACACCCTGTGCTGTGGGCCCCATCAGTGACTGACATGGCTAATGTCTGACCTTGACTGAGGAGGTACGATGGGCTGGAAACATGCACAGTGATTGCTCTCCACTCCCTGGTGACAGTCAAGAGCAGGTGGTGTCCCACGGCCACTCCTGCCATAGCTCCACCTAACATCAAGGTCTCCCAATCTACTTGCTGTCTCATTTGGACAAGTGAAGGTTGCAGTATTGACAGCCCTCCATAAAGACTTCACAGACTTTGTTCATAAAGCATTTGTTATACTCATTGATCTCTGGATCGCGCCTCTTGGACCATTTAAGGTGACAGTAATTTGGGGTGAGTTGTTGCCTCCTTCAGGGTGTTCTTAGCCCAGCAGCAAATTATCTTCTGATTGGGCCTCCTCATCCCTTTTTCTCTTTTAGAAACAATGTACATCTAAGTTTTCTTCTCGTGTCTTTCCTTCAAAGCAGGCTTCAACGTAGTGTAAATGTAAGATATTGAAACATTGGATATTTAGAAGCATTTGAGCTAAGGAAAGAATCGAAATATGGTCAGGAAGGGGGCTTCAAGAGTGTGGTGGGCACCTGTCTTGGACACCTCTTCCCAACCACTTTGCATAGTTACATACATAGTTATTAGAATATTATTGAGTATATTCCTTATGCTCTACCCTATATCCACATGATTACTGTGAAACAACCAATTTGTACTTCGTAATTCCTTCCCCTTTTCCACATCTGGCAACTATCACAATGTTCTCTGTATCTATGAGTTTGTTTCAGTTATGTTTGTTTACTTTGTTCATTAGATTCCACATATAAGCGAAATCACATTGCATCTGTCTTTCTCTGTCTTACACTCCACTCAGCACAATACTCTCCAGGCCCATCCATGCTGCCCCAGATGACAAGAACCCATTCCCTTCCATGGCCAAGCAATGTTCCATTGTATATATGTAACACCTATTTATCCATTCTTCCATTGACAGACACCCAGGCTGCCTCCATATCTTGGCCATTGTAAACAATGATGCAATGAACATATGGATGCATGTGGCTCCTCAAAGTAGCATTTGGGTTTCTTCAGATAAATACCCAGAAGTGGATTACTGGGTCCTTCTTTCTGTCTTGCTATAGCCTGTGTTTTAAAGTTTCTTTTGTCTGGTGTAAGTATTGTTACTCCATCCTGGAGGTTCATGGGAGATGCGAACTGAGAATGGCCACCACTGAGTACCAGACCTGGGGTAGCGCTGCAAAAAGCCAGGACACCCTGAGGCCTGCTGCCACCTGCTGGCTCCCTTAAGGTTCAGCCCCTGATAAAGCCTTGTGCAGTACACAAGTTGGGTGAGGCAGGGTCTCAGGGAGTTGCTAGATTGGGAAGAGTTGTGGTCACCAGGTCATTGTAGACTCTGGTTTGGTGCCAGTGCTGAGCCTGGAGCAACTCAGCAAAATTCTCAGAGCATACCGAGGCCAGCTGCTGCCTGCCTGGGTCCTACAGACTCTGACAGTTTTTCAAGAAAGAGTGCAATGTGGGCAGGGCTAGCTGCTTTCAGAGAAAGTGCCTCAGGTGTTGTGTGAGTTGAGTGTGGTATTGTCTCAGGGAGTCAGCAGGGTGGAGCAGCAGAGCTCAGCAGGCCAATCAGATTCACATTTTCCCTGTGGGAGCGGGCTCAATACAGGAAAGATGGTGTTAGCCTGCCAGCTGCTCAGAAGGAGGACCCCACAAATGGCGATTGTCCTCCAGCCCTCACTCCGAATTCCTCCAAGTTACTGTCCCTCTGTTGGAGCTCAAGGTGAGTGCTTGTGTTTGAGTGAATCTGTGTGGGGGCCATTTAAGAGGATGTGTGAGTTTCTTGCAGCCTTCTCATTGGTAAATATGTAGGAGTAATTAAGCAGGATGGCGTGGAGAGGGAGGGAGGGAGTGGTGTGTGTGTGTGTGTG
>NW_017731788.1:1635926-1642873 GCF_001890085.2 Hipposideros armiger
CTCTGGTCATTCCTTCCTGTGCTCTCTCTGCCTTCCTCCCGCTGCGCCCCCTGGCTTCACCCTCATGGGCATTTCACATTTGTGCCCTGATTTGCTTTGCAGGTGGTTTTAAACTCTAGGGTAATTTACCACAGCAAAATCAAATATGGGGGCAAAGAGTGTGTTTTCTTTTATCTAGGAAAAGAGCAGTAAAGAGGAAGAAAGAAAAATTGTCAGAAAGAGTAGCATTCTCAAACAGATCAATTAATTGTTTTTAATTTGGAAATAATTTTAGATTTATAGAATAGCAGCAAAAACATCTCAGAGAGTCCCATATGGCCTTCATCCAGCAATAAAATGCTGAACTGTCTTTCTAGCTTGGCCTGTGACTCCAGAATCCTGTCTTACAATGGACTTCAGTTTAGCTGTAAAGGAGAGAAGGCGATAGGATCCATAAGTCTGTTCTGTAAACCAAGGCACCCGTGTTCCCAACAGGGAATGGATGGCTAGCAGCCTGAGAACTGTTTCTGGGCCAAGTCAGACAGGAAATTCTCCCCACTATGGGAAGCTCATCTAGAACTTAACAGCCTGGATGGATCTCTTCTAAACCAATAACTGAGCTCCAGGCACCTGCTGTTATGTGCGAGTATTACTGCTACCTTCAGAACAGATACCCACTCTGTAACCCAGCCACCACCACAAAAAGAAACAAGAAAAGGAGGCATGCATTCTGCCAGCTGGTAACAGTAAAGCTGTTTCATCGAGTGACTTAACCTTAGAGCAAGCATAACATCTAGGTTAATCCTTGTAAGAGTTCTCATCTTACCGTCACCCCTACCCTAGTTCCTGGTTTCTTGTCTCTTTATGGTAAACAGTTTCTACATGTTTATAAGTGTTGCTATTTCTGATGACAGTAATGGTGTTTCTTCCTCAAAAAAACCCAAAATTTCCAGCTTCTGCTAATGTTAGCATCGTACACAACCATGGAATATGGATTCAAACTAAGAAATTGACAGTGGTTCAGACTTTACGAATTGGTGCACATTTCACCAGAATTTCCTTGTGTCTTCTTAAACTCTTCAATCTGTAACAGTGCCTTGGTCTTTCCTTGTCTTTCATGACCTTGACACTTTGAAGCATACTTGTCAGACATTTTGTAGAAACTCCAGCAATTTGGGTCTGTCTGATGCTTTCTCATGGTTAGACTGTGATTATACATTTTTAAGAACACCCCAGGGGTGAAGTGCTCTCATTGCATCATATCAGGGGGTACATGAGATCAACACAACTTATTACTGGTGATGTTAAATTTGATCACTTCGATAAGTGCTGTATGCCAGCTTTCTCCACAGTAAACTTACTATTTTTCCTTTTCCATCTTCTATCTGATAGAAGGTGGAATAAGGCAGCCCACACTGAAGGGGAGAGAATAAGACCCACCCCTTGGACAGAGAATGTGGATATATGTTAAAACCACCACAGTGATTAATAAATATTTTGGAGGACATTCTTTAAGGCTATGCAGCAACCCTGTTGCTCATTAAATTTTTGCTGACTAATTTTAGCATTAGTCAGTGGATCTTATCTGCAGCGGTTATGACTGTGGCATTCTAGTGGCAATTTCCTACATCACTCATTTGTTCTCGGCTTCACTCATAACCAAGTAACTGTAGAAAGAAAATTTGCCCTTCTCCATTTATTTATTTATTCATTCATTTGTTTCTATCACTACAGATTCATGTATATTTAGTTTGTTCTTTGGATTACAAGCTGATACTATTATTTATTTCGTTGCTCAATTTCTTCCAACTTCAGCCATTGAGAAATCTTTCAGGTTGTTTCCTTTTGATGTGCTCCTATATTCATTAATTCTCTCTCTTTCTCTCTCTCTCTCTCTCTCTCTCTCTCTCTCTCTCTCTCTCTCTCTCTCTCTCTCTCTCCACTTCCTGATTTTCTGGCACTATACGTTATTCCAGGCTCATCTTCTATTTTCCCAGTCCCATCCCTAGAATCACTCATTTCTTCAAGGGGCCTTGATTCATTTTATTGGAGAGTGGTGTTTAGAAGTCAAGATCTGGATGCTAGGTAAGCAAATAAGTTTTAAGAAATAGTGTATGTGGAAGTTGAGGATATGGAAATGGATTCAGTTAAAGCTGTCTATATCCACATATCCTCTGGATATTCGTATGTGTTGAACATTAGGTATGTAGAAGGCTTAAAGATATAATGTGTGTAGTATAGTCTGAATACCTGAGAAATAAGTTTTATAGAAAACTAATGTGTTTATAACCTATATTATATGTGATAGCTACCATACTTTATTAGAAATAAGAGCAATGGCAGATCAAATCTGGTGAGGAAAAATGAAGCCCGCTAACTAACTAAATGCTATGGATTAACCCCATTTCTTTGTTCATGAGATTCCTTAAAGCGAATCAAGCTCAAATCTGTAATTAATTAAGTGGCATTTCACTTCTTGAATGCTTACTCTGAACCCATTAGTCTCTGCTGCAGGGGCTTTAGGTAGGTATTAAAATCTCTGCATCTTTGCCTGGTATCCTCACATTTCCTCTCTTCTTCCAAATACGTTGCTTTAGCAATTTCCTGCTTCACTGCTCCTCCCTATAAAACAAGCTGTAAGGTTTCATAGTCTTACAGCAGAGTTGAGTAACAGCACTTCTATTTCTCTTTATAAAAACCAGTCTTCTTTTTCCTACCTGGTGTCTGCCTTAAGCACGGTCACTCAGGCTTTGAGGATGTTTAAGTGGTAGCAACAGAAACAGCCTCATCAGCTCAGCTTCTCTCTAATTCCTCCGAACCTTGCACTGACTACTCTCGCCCCTGGTCTACTATATTGTGGAATTGGTCTGAGATCGGTGGCTGAGACTGGGTGCCTACATGGAGTCACTGAGGTAGCATCGGGGCTAGGCTTGCATTCACCCGAATACTGTGAGCTTAAGGAAAAATCCGGTCCCAAAGGTGGGTGCCGTTGTCATTTTTTTTCTTTTTTGAGGTTGTTGCAGTGTTCTTCATGGGAAAAAGACAGGGCTTAAGCTTCTCAAAAAGGGATAAGATAATTACATTTTTTACTCAATGCAGAACACAAGCTAAACAAGCATCATTTGAATGACATTTGGTTTAATATGTTCACTAACTGCATACCTTGCCTAATATCACCAAATTTATAGGTATACTCTGAAACCTATTTAAGTAGCTTCCAACATTTTTGAATATGAATAAACATTTTTAATGTCTCTCGGTATCTAAAAATCCCCATAATTGCAGTTGTATTTTTAGGATCTTCTGAGAAAACACTGATGACAAAAGCTATTAATGAATTCAGCAATGCTTTGAAATAAATTTGTATTTTTCACAGCAATATATACATACATTGGAAAAATAGTGGCCTATGTTTATAGGCTACATAATTATTTAATTTATGAATAAGTCTTAGTTCACATATTGATTCAGGGACTCCTCACAAAAAGCTTGGGTCCAGGATCAGAGAATGATAGCCCAGCAACCACAGATATAAACAGTAGTTGATTTATTTAACTGATATTACCAAGAGTACTTACTTAAGTAAGGGGTGGTAAACAAACCAAGATTAAGCCTTAGGGGTGGAGGCATATCCCCTCATTTTTATTTATTTATATTTTTTAAATTATTTAGTTTTTCAGTTACAGTTGCTATTCAATATTTTCTAGTAATTTCAGGTGTACAGCATAGTGGTTAGACAGTTATATAATTTATGCAGTGATCCCCTGTATTAGCCTAGTACTCACCTGGCACTATACATAGTTGTTGAAACATTATTGACTGTATTCCCTCTGCTGTACTTGACACCCCCATGACTATTTTGTAACTACCAATTTGTATTTTTTAATTCCCTCAGATTTATTATTAAGAACAATAAAATATCAAGTGGCATGCATACTTTTTCACTGTTTAATCAGAATCAGAGAGCTTACGTCTTTTTGGAACCCCTCAATATCTGGAAGTAGGGGGTCGAGTAAATTAAACTGTAGTTGGTCATGATAAGAACAAGACCCAGTTCTAATTGCCACGTGTAGAGTAAAGGTTGCTCTTAAACAATAATTTGAAAATGTGGCAGTGAAACCACCACTCTGATAATATTGGGGAGAAGAAAATTAGTACAGTTTCCTATGATAGCTATTTGGCAAAATGCTCTGATAACCTTAAACACCTTGGCCCGATAATTCTCTCTCTTGCAGGTAGAAAATAGATTTCAGCATTTTTTTACGTTGGTAAAGAATGTAAAACTATCTACATTTTCAACAATGCAGACATGGTTAAGTTGATTATGGTCTATTGACTGGATGGAACATTAAAGTTATTAAAATGATATTTACAAAGTATTCATTAGATACAGAAATGCACACATGTTGTTTAAGAAAAAACTGTGTACCCCAAACACTACTATATAGTATAATATGACTATGTAAATAAAAGTTCCCTGATTTTTGTCATAATCCTCATTATCTTTTATAATGAAAACTCAGTACATTATCTTCAACCTATACATTACAAACTAGTTTCACCCTTTTTTATAATATTGGAAAGCAGTATGTAAAATAGCAAGATCATTGACTTTTGAAACAGGCAAACTTGAGTTCAAATTCTAGTTCCAGAACTGGTAGATGTGTGACCTTGGATAGCTAATGTAAAAGCTCTAATTTCAATCTCATTATCTGTATAATGGATTGTCATGAAGACAAGATATAATAACATATATCTGAAGTCCCTAATATAAAAAAACGGTAACTATATGGGTTCACAATTCAGAAATAACCATGCATGTATACTAGAGTTGAACAAAAGGGGGATGAGGGGAGGCAGTTTTATCACTGTTGGAGAGGGAAGTTACAGATAAGCAAAGAGCAGGGGCCTGAGGCTGGAATGAACCATGTGGTGCTGGATTAGAGACAGAATCATCAGTATGAAACTGTTTAACTTGATAGAGATAAATGTGGGTAGATACAAAAATAACTATAGACATGTCTAGCCCACATGCATGGGTTGGTATACATACATATATTTTTGGTTCTGTTTGCTAAGAGGACCTAGAAGCAGTGACACCCCAGTAGCAACAAGCATACTTAGAACACAGCTCTTGTTTTTAGTACTATTTTCTAACAAAAGGGCTCCTTAGAGAAATGGCTGGTTCTAGGGTTGGGGCAGGGAAAATCCGAGATGAGCCTGGAGCATCTTGTCGTGATAGAAAGTAAAAAGTGCTCAAAACCCCAAAAGATAGGACATGTCTAAAAAACAGGAGCCAATCTAAAAGAGTAACCCATGGCCACAGCTGCAAGAATTTGAGTAACAAAATGAGTAATGATGATACTGGATTACAACATAAAGAATAAAATAAATATTTATGAGTCTACCCTGATATAAATGATTGGTTGAGTAAACAAACGGAGAAGAGACAAATCTTTACAGAAGAACTCCAAATAATTTATGTAGATACTACCTCCTACGGGAGGTGGAGCTCAGTTCTTCCCCCCCCCCCCCCCCCCCCCGTGTGGGCTGTGCAGTCACCCACTTTCAAAGAGTAGAGTATAGAAAGTGGGGGGGGGCAGAGAAGTAACTTTGCAGTGGAGAAATCTGACAGATACTGCCTCAGCTGGGCGACCAATGTTAATTGTTTCTCAACAGTTATAAGTCATGTTAATAACATGTACCCTTGATAGAATGTGATTAAATATGACACTTTCCCTCTGTGGTCTTTCTCCCTCAAGCCCATAATCCAAGCCTAATCATGAAGAAAACAGACAAATTCAAATATTATAGAAGGACATTTTACAATATATCTCAAAATATATCCTCAAAATTGTCAAGGTCACGAAACACAAGGGAAGCCTGAGAAACTGTTACATTCAAGAGGCGCCTAAGGAGACATGGCAGCTAAGTGTTATCTGGTATCCCGAATGGGATTGTGGACAGAAAAAGGACACTGGTGGAAAAGCTAGTGAATCTGAACAAAGTGTGTTTGGTTCATGGTAATGCACTGATGTTTGTTGTTTAGCTGTGACAAATGTACCATAGTAACGTAAGATGTCATCTTTGCTGCACCCTAGCAAGTAGTTGAAAGCTCCTTCTTGAACCTTCCAACCCACAAATTGAGGGAGCCTGTTCCAGCTTTGGTTAGCTCTGAAGAGTAGATTATTCCTTCCTCACTCTCATCCATCCACTCAATTAGCAGTAATTGTACACCTGCAAGCCCCTAGGCTAGGGCATTGAGGTACCTCGCTGATAACAATGCATATGGCCTCTGCTTTCTGGTTCTGATTAGAAAGTACATCCCTACAATGAGCAAACATCTATTAATGCAGATGAGGCACCCGTCTTGGTGCCACAAAGAACATGGAGAATCTGTTGCTCAAAATAATCTTTGAATTTATGAAGAAAATGACCATGACTCCACTGGGCTTCCTCCAGGCATGATGCCCTCTTTCACGTCAATATTTCTTTCAAATACATAGTTTAGGTTTCCCTCTAAATCATGTTTGTCTTCCAATTTTTCCATATTCTGCTTGGGATGTGAAGTTCAGAATTATTTTAAGAGCTATTATTTACCAATAGTACTAGTTGTGTGGCATACTTTCGTGAATTGTTTATTTCTGACAACCCCAAACGTTAATATTACCTCATGTTACCCGTGAGAAACTGAGAGCTTGGTCAGGACATGAATTCATTCTGCTCGTATTTATTGAGGAATGACTTTGTACCAGGCACTCCTCAAGGTGATGGAATTAAAACGGTGTATAAAGCAGGTTAAGTCCCTGCCTTCATGGAGTTTATTAGTCTAGAGCAGGGCTTGGCAAACCACCAGCCATAGGTCATATTAGCACCTGCCACCGGTGTTGGTGAAGTTTTACTGGAACACAGCCACTCCTGTTCGTTTACATGCTGTCCGTGACTCCTTCCCTTATAATAGCAGAGTT
>NW_017731788.1:1645008-1646423 GCF_001890085.2 Hipposideros armiger
CTGATAAAATGTAACAAAGCTCTGAATCAAGGATGCTGCCCTATCTGCTGCTAGAGAATCTTTCATTGAGGAAATTTTTTGAGCACTAAAAAGAAGAGATCTGGGAGTTTGTTAAACTTACAGAATAGAGTATATGAACCATTTTGTACTTGCTTGCTATTGAATATTTATTAATACCTATATGTGTGGCATAATTTCATCTGAGACATGCTTTCATTATAATTCTTGGTAATGAGGATATGAGGGAGTAGCTGTCACCCCTCTTAGCCCTCTTTGGTGACCACTATTTCTAATAACAAGAACCTGAGAATGTCCTCAATGAATTTTATATCAGTTCACAAAAATTGGGTATTTAATAGTCATACTTGGTTGCCATGTTTCCTTGGCTATTTCTGTAAACTCAGCACTTATGTGTCAATCTTCCACTCAGAAATGCTCAGATGGGTTAATTATGAACTGACCTACCTTTTAGCAAAAACAGGGTCAACCTTATAATTTCATCAGTTTGTCAGCAAGCAATGGTAATTAGGCATTTATCAATGAGAATGAACCCCTTTTATCAATGGGATGGATGTGAATGACTTTTAGTTCAACAGTGACATGAGCTCTTAAGCTATGTAAAACTATTAAAAGAAAAGAAGATATCTTGACCGTAAGATTTCAAACTCAAGTTATGAAGTCTTCCTATTTCCTTTTATTTGGGACGTGTGTACACTTTTGTAAGAGATTGTCAGTGTGGTTTAATCGGTGAGCTGGGCGACAGCAGTGTGGGGGCCACTAGGTGGCGCTAGAGGACTGTGATAATTGACCACAATTAGAGCCGTTTACGAATCACACCATTGTCGGAATCAGGAAGAGTATGACATTGTATACATTAAAAGTGAAGCAAGTGATCAGATTTCCTTCTCTTCTGACTGTGCCTTCACTCACTAAAATTCCAAGTGCAGTTTTGTCATGAGTGAAATAGTGTTTATGCAGTGCTCACTTGCCAATAACTTTTCAAAACACATTATACCGGAGAAACAACATCCCTTTATTTGGATGCTTCCATTTTTCACATTTTGTTGATCCTCAAAATCATGGTATTAGTTTGATTAACAATAATGAACTCACTGTAAACCATCCACATGAAACTATACTTGGTAGTCACTTCTCCAGTGACTGACAGTTTCCTTATTTTGTGCATCTTTTTTTTTTCTTTTTAAATTTAAAGGGTCACTGTAAATCTTGGAGCATACATAGCAGAGCATATGATGAAAGGTGAAGGCTGTTCCTTCATTCTCTATTTGTTCATGTTGTGAAAAGGAATGAAAAATGTCTGCTGCATGAGCTGATCTTTTCATGTTTCATCTTCACTCTTCAACAGGAAGATTCATTTCATAATCAGTCATTTCATTGAGGGTTTTTTTTTTTTT
>NW_017731788.1:1649698-1652025 GCF_001890085.2 Hipposideros armiger
ATTTTCAGCCCAAACATTTCCCTTGAATACTTGACTTATAATACTCAATATATCCACGTGGATGTCCATCTACATCTCAAGCTTCACATGTTAACATGTCACAAACTCAGCTGTTGATTTCTTCTCTCCCTCTGACTACCTTCTTCTCTCGCAGCCTTGCTCATATTAGTCAGGGGAATCAGAGAAAAAACCTTGGAGACAACAGTGTCTATCACATTCCACATTTAAATCATCAGGAAGTTATGTCACCTATTCCTTCAAAATATATCCAGCATTTGTTCACTTCTCACCACTTCTACCACAATCTGTGTCACCAAGTCATTCTCATGTCTGGCTTGGATTATTGCAGCAATCTCTTAACTGTTCTTCCTGTTTCTGCTTTTCCCCCACCTCCCCAGAATAATTCTGTTAAAATGTGAGTCAGACATATGCCTCCTTTGCTCAGTTTAAGGGCATGCTGTCAGGGCTTATAAAGCCAAATCCTTCCAACGACCTTCAGAAACGACTCAATCTGTGACCTCTGACCTCATCTCTTTGCCAGCTCTTCCTGCTCACTTCCCCAGACACACTGGCCTTTGTGCTGGTCCTCTAATACATGAGACATACTCCTGCCTCAGCTTTGTTCACCTGCCATTGCTTCTGCTGGAAAGCTCTGACTCCAGATATCAACCTCAGTCCCTCACCCGCTTCAAGTTTTTCCTCAGCCTTCTTCTCATGAGGCCTTCCCAACCATGCCACTTAAAATTGCTTCTACATTTTCACTGTTGTCGTCCTTCATCTCTCTTCTTTATTTTCTCCATAGAACAACTTGTTACCATCTAATTTACTATGTATATTTGACTTATAATTTATCTATTGTCAATCTCCCTTCACTAGAATATAAACTCCTTGAGGACAAGGATTTGCATTTATTTGTTCAGNGTGTGTGTGTGTGTGTGTGTGTGTGTGTGTGTGTGACGTAATCAGGATTAGGGAGGATCGCTCTGAAATGGTGAACTGGCAGCAGAGCCCTGAAGTCGCGGAGGGCGACGACTGCGCGGGTATTTAGGAGAAGCAGCTTCCAGCCAGCAGGCACTGGAAAGACCCTGAGGCTCAGGCGAGAGTGTCTCCAGGTTTGAGGAACTGCCCTGGAGAAGAGAACCAGAGGGAGGAGGAGAGTGGGAGATGAGAACAGAGAGGAGGGCCACGGAACTGGGGCGGGGCCGGCCTGCCTTTGGGCCATTGTACTTCTCTGGCTTTCCTGCTGCTGACTTGGGAAGATGTGAGAAGATGGGGGCAGGGGAGTGAGGTGATGAGACTGTAGTGTCAAAGATTGCTCAGGCTGCTGCACTAAGGACAGACTGTGGCGGGCCCCGAGCAGAAGCCATCGGTGGGCTCTGCAGGGCATGGGCAGCGGGTAATGGTGGGTCAGACCACAGTCACCCGCGGAATGAGGGACAGAGCAGGCCTGCAGCCCCAGATCTGCCCCACCTCACAGCCCCTGCTCTGTCATACATGGACACTAGGCACAGAGCCGAGACTTGAGGCCTGGGTCATGCAAGGCAGCACTTACCTGCAAAAGATCTAACCTCCTAATGGATCCTCTGTGTCCTGTGAGGGGAGCTGGCTACACTGATAGATACATCCATAATAATAAGATCATTGGAAGGGGCCAGTTAAATCCCGTGAGCCGTGCTCATTAGCTCTTTTGAGTCAAAGCAAGGACACTCTCCAGCATCTAATTAAAGCTGTGAAACGCACCTTCCAGGAAAAAAAAAAACCAAAACCAAAAAAACAAAAACAAAAAAAGACACCAAACACACATTTATACAAATTCACAATATTTTGCATGCATTTTTTTTCGGTGTTTACAACCTCTGCCTGTAGGATTTAACACTGATAACCCATTTCTTTGGGGTTATCTAAATCAGAACACTGACTTTAAAGTTGAGAATTTGAGGTTCAGCAAGAAGGAAGATGACACTTCACTGAGCGAATGGGGAGATATTTAGGCATCCTTCAAGTTACAGAGAGCAAGTCAGTATTTTAGCTTGGATGGATCTCTATTATATTGAAGTAAAATGGTATATTTACTCATCATTTCTCAAAACAAATTTGTTAATGATATAAAATATTATAAATTTTCTTTGGTACAAAAGTAAAAACAAATGCCCCCTTTAAAATATTTATTTAGAAACAGTACAAGGTGATACCCCAGGTCCCCTTGAACATCAAACATTGTCACATTTTTCAAAAAATTGAAGCAGTCTTGACAGGGAATTTAGATCCTTCTCTATTCACTGATTTGGCTGGAAATGAGGAAAAAGACCATTTAGACCTAAATGATG
>NW_017731788.1:1655840-1657924 GCF_001890085.2 Hipposideros armiger
CTTGATCTAGGTGATGAATAATGATTAGATATGGAGTGAGCAGGAAGAGGTAGCAAAGAGATGAGGTCAGAGGTCACAGATTGAGTAATTTCTGAAAGTCATTGGAAGGATTTGGCTTTGTAAGTCCTTACAGCCTGCACTTAAATTGAGCAAAGGAGTGATAGGTCTGACTCACATTTTAACAGAATTCTGGGAAGAGAACGTGAATGGCGAAAAGCATTCCAGTTAGGAGGAGTGGCTTAGGAAAGAACTTGAGGTTTGAATTAAGTCTAATGTGACTGGAGAATAGTAGGGCACTAAGCTGAAGCAAAGGTTCCTGGGAGCACTGTGATATTAAATCTTAGTGGGTGGGATGAGTACTACATTTTCACGGATCTTAATTGCTACCTCAGGAGGTTTAGACATCACCCTGTGAGGTAAGGTTTTTAAAGTCCAACTTACCACTTTCTAGGGTAGAGTTTTTCTAAGTGTATTCTTCTACTAATGTTGATCAGGATCACCTGGATGTGTGTGAAAATGAGTACTTTTCAGGGTCAAAGCCCAGACCAATAAATCATAATTGAAAGTGGAGCCTGGTAATGTGCATTTTAATGAAACCTCCAGGTGAAAATGGAGTAAACTGAGGTTTGGAAACTATTATCTTAAGGTATCCCGTACAGGTTCTAGCCCTAGGGTTGTGTGGGGATGGCAAAGGGGAAAGGCAGGTGGAGAAGGCTGTAGGTGTGAATCTGAGCATGCTACCCCAGATTCAAGCAGAGAAGCTTTGAGTTTCTGTGCTACTTACCACATTTCTGATTGAGGGTTCTCTTGAAGAAATGGTTTCTTGAAAACACGAAATAAATAAATAAAAATAACCCTGTGTTAGACATGGGAAGATAAAAGAAACAAAAGAAGGGTTTTTGTTTGTTTGTTTGTTTGTTTGTTTGCAGTGTTATAGCAGGGCAAATATGTTGTTTAACAAATAATCTGAAGGTAGTATAAGGAATTGATCCATGCATCAGGCAGATATTTATTGAGCATCTACCATGTGCTAGGCACCATATTAGGTGCTGGGAGTACAAGGATGGATAACACTATCCCTACCATTATGGTACTCACAGTAGTGAGATTAATGGGAATTGGGAAGGACTGTACCTAGGGAAACCAGTTAGAAGGTAGCTGTCCTGCTAAGAGAGGATGAAGACCTGGCCTAGAATGTGGAAAGGAGGTGGATGCAAGAGATATTCGGAAGGAAGACTTGAGGAGGTAATGTGCCTGACTGACTGGTCTGTGAGATACACACAAAAACAATGAGAGCTAATTCTGAGGCTACATGCAAAGAACATTTGGGAGCCATGAATGAAATTAGGGTTAACTGTGAATAGGAACATGTGCGTGTGTCGGTGGCGGGGGAGGTTGGGTGTAGCGTTGAGCTCACTCTTGAACATTGTGTGTCAGACAGCGGTAGGCTGTTTGGATGAAGATGCCCTCTGGTAGCTGAACATATTGGACTGCCGTTTAGGTCAACGGGGAGAGCTTCAAGGATAGAAAATTGACAGCCTGGGGAAAGTTAGTAAGAACTGTCATGTAGGAAAGAAACCTGGGAAAGGTGGTTTTGTAGAGAATTGATGACATGGAAACTGAGAAAGACTATTGAATTCAGTGAAATGTAGGCTACAGATTACTTTAGAGTCCTGTCAATAGACAGAAGGACAATTCAGGGCTGGTTAGTGAGACCTCAGAGTCATGAAGCAGGAGCCACTGGTGTCCATTATCTCAGGAGTTTGACTGTGATGGAAACAGTGCTAGTGTTTTTCCTTACCAAAGGCCTCAACATTCTCCTTTCTGCCAGACAGATTCATCCAGGAGCCCAGAAACATATGGCTGAGTGTCCTGTGTTTCTATGGGTGTGGTTAACTCCCTTTACCAGGCCCAGAGTCGGTGGTAGTTATAATGTGCTCATGTTCCTTTCTTGAACTCCGTTCTTCCATCCCCTTCCCCCTTTTGCCTGGTCCTGAAGGCAGAGGGGATAAGGCAGGGTCTGACTGTAAGAAATCTTTGGGTTAGGGCCGGCCGAGTGGCACATTGGTTAAGAACTGGCTTGG
>NW_017731788.1:1660079-1666339 GCF_001890085.2 Hipposideros armiger
ATTTAATCCTATTATAAGTAGAGAACTCCAGAATCTATCATGCTAACTAACAGAATATGTGTGTAATGCGAAGATATAATGTGTCCAGTTTAGGCATATTAAGTCTAAGTTGACATCTAAGTTGACATACAGACAACTGAATAGTTGGGCCAAGAAAACTATCAGAGCTGGGCTTAAGAACTTGTTGGTCACTGGGTGTAAGTAATAAATGAAATCATGGAAATAGATAGAATTGCCTAGTCAGCGTGAAAAGAGTAAAAGAGATTATTGATGGAGCCCTGAGAAGCACCAGTGTTTTATGTATGAAGATGAGCAAATATGTAATCTGAGAAGGGATGATTAGAGGGTTCGTTGAAAAACTTGGAGGCAGAATGGTGGTACTGAAAGTAAAATACAGAAGAGGGTTACGAAAAGGAAGAAGTGGGAATGAATGGCCCAGTGGCTCTCAGATTTAAGTGGGACTTGATGGAGAATGAGAGCAAAGAAGGAGAGGGCTGAAGGAATTAGGAAGTACAAATTGGCAGTTACAGAATAGTCACAGGGGTGTAAAGTACAGCAGAGGGAGTATATAGTTAATGATATTGTAATAACTATATATGGTGCCAGGTGAGTACTAGAGTAATCCAGGGGATCACTTCTTAAATTACATAAACGTCTAACCACTATGCTGTACACCTGAAATTAATATAAACTAATATTAAATGCTAACAGTAGTTGGAAAATAAAAAAAAGTAAATTAAATAAACAAACAAAAAAACCCCAACAAAATTGCAAAGTGGATGCTCATGGAATCGCTAGGGAGACAGTGGGATAATGTAAATAAAACCCAGGGTACGGTTCCTGGCATATATCTGGCACTCAGTAAATGGTAGCCATTATTATCCTATTGCAAACTGTTGCACTTTGAGGAATTACCACCAATTTAATATAAAAGTTGATGTTAGACCAGTTTACTTTGCATTTTATCAAAACCATTTTATTATTAGAGCTAGAAAAAGCTGGAAAAAATGTAATATGATGTAATTTTTTATGGCATGACCCTTGAAGTTAATTACGGTGACATTCTGGTATAGTTGTTTTCATTAAGTTGATGTTAAAAAGGGGACTTGAGAGGGTTGTTGCATCCCTGTGATATCTCTTATTTGAAGGATGTCTTATCTCAGGCATTCTTATCATTCTGAGATTTGGATTGAAGCAGCCATTTGTTCCCTGCCTGTATAAATCATCTTGTTTTAAAGTTCTGTCTTAATATTGGCAAATCAGGATAAAAACTGGAAAAACATGTATGTTTTAAAATATCCAGGTACTTTAGCTGATAGAGATGAAATATGTATTTGCAGACTCATTTTCAGTTTTCAGGTAACCACAGAGCTTACAGCCTTTGTCCTCATAATTTCTTCCATCCCTAAATGGTTCAGAGTCCCAGCATTCTTTCTGGTTGAAAGCATGTACTGTATTTCACTTTGTTAACAGAACATTGGTTATCAACTTCTTTGTCTTTAGTGATTCTGCTTTAGGGAATTGTCAATTAATAATCCCTACAGGGACCATCATGAAAAATTTCTGTAATTAGATTATAACACAAAGGTTTGCTTATTCACAATATTTTAAAAAAATTTAATGATGATCTCTGGGCAACAACCCCCATCTTCCCATCTTTTACATTCAACTGCCATTTTAATGCTGACTTTCTTCCATATCTCTTGTGTTCATTCTCTTTTTAAAGTTTGTGAGTATAATTGAAACTACCTTACCTTTGAGAACCCTCTGTCCTCACCTAGCAGACTAAATGAAATATGGATAAAAAGACTGAGCATATAAATTACCTCTAAAAAGAAAATGCCTGCTACATAAAGCTTTTTGGTTCCCTTTACTTTTTTTTTTAATTCCTGAGCTTGATGGCTGTTTTTTCTCTCTAGTCCAGTGATCTTGTTATTAAAGCATTCTTGCAAAGGTAATTTCGCACACATGCCTTATAATTATTAACCAAGTTCTACTACATTCAAATATCAAATCACTTTGTAAATGATACTTCCTTCTTTCCACTAGCAAAATAGCTTGAGGTGTGGAGGGGCCAGGGCGTTCTTAGCTGTCCTGACTGACATTTAAACATTTTGCAAAAGTAGTGAAAAGTTATTTGGATCTTTTTAAAACAAGTATTCATAAGTATGAAAAGGATGCCACTCCACTCTTGAGTGTAGATTCTCATAAATCAATAGTATTAAAAGCATTTGCAGAACAATTTATATGAAAAAATGATATAATTAATACAATTGAGTCAACCCTTGACCTAGAAGAAAGGTTATGAGGGTGCAGCAGAGATGAAATGCACCAAAAAGCCTTGGTTCAAACCCACAAACACAGTTGACTTCAAATCTTGGGAGCGCACTGAACAAAATATCCTTTTCAATTGTTAATATCTTTGAAAACTATAATGCATTATGCAATTGTTATTTGTAAAGTAGGTAAACCTGAGATGACTTTATATTGAAGCATACAAAATTGGAATACAGGAATTTTAGAACTGGAAGGCATTTTAGACATCATCTCACCCTACTCCCTCATTATGTAGGGGAAGGTTCTGAGGCCTGGGGAAACTTCAGGCATGTTGAGGTCCTTCAACGTGCAAATACAGTAATACCTTGGTTTGTGAGCATAATTTGTTCCAGAAACAAACTACTCATATTGCAAGACATCGCTCGTTTACCACGTTAAAATGTATTAGAAATGTTTGCTTGTCTTGCGGAACACTTGCAAACCACGTTACTCGCAATTCAAAGTTTTACTCTACCAGGTTATATTGAAGTCAAGGCAGAAGGATCATTCACGCTTTGTAAGTTTACTGTCACTTTTAGGGAAAAAATAGGTACAATGCAGTACTGTGTACCAAGTATATAATTTGGCCTGAAGCTTAAGCAAGACCACAGCTGGGTGCCTCATAACAACAGTTTTCTGTTTTCAGTTGGAGTTTGGGTAAAAGATGATGGCATTCATGCATTTTAAGACAGGTTCATTTTAGGACAGGGTTTTGTGGAACTCAAAGTGGAGCTCTTTCTTTTTCTGTTCTCCCCAGCCCCAAGATAATTCAAACTTTCAACTCCTGCCCTCTTTTTCCCCTTCAGAAAAAGAGAATCATACAAATGATCCAAACCAAATCAACCAAAACAGCTAATTACAGCTAGAAGAATTATCAGTATACTTCAGATGAATTCTAATTTTCATTTCTTCTGGTTTTCAGGAAAATTGTTTACTATCAATGTTTCCTTTTCAGGTCAGCCCATTGAAATTCTATTAAAAAATATATTTCCTGGAGAGAAATATCAGTTATTGCTTTGTACTATTCATTTCAGATCAGATCAGGTAGACTTGGGAGAAAGCAGAGGGTAGAGGACTGTGTTCTGTGATTATCATTTGTGCTGAGTTTATATGTGTATTAAGTTGCACCATACACAAAATTTAGAAACAGAATGATTTCTGGAAGGATTCTCAACATGAGTAAAATCTAAAAATTCAGTACAAATTCTATTCTCCTTATGGATAATGACACTTATATTTTATCCTGGTAAGGCTGATTGCAGATGTATTCTAAAAGTGTATTTTAGAGAAGGGTAATATTTTAAACAGAAGAATGTATGAGAATCATGCCCTTATTGTTTTTAAATTTTTTTTGAAGAAAATGATAGGAAAGAAGGAGGGTGGATGAGCCATCCTTTTCTCCCTGTCCCCCAATTAAAATTAGAGAGGTTTAGCAGAAACAGTGATGAAGTTTTTCAGTGTTATTTGGTTTAGTGTGCTTTCCTGGTTGACTATTACAGGAAATGAAAACTCTTGCAAATATACACACACACAAAAAAAATGTGAAGAAGAAGACATTCCACTGCTGTTTTATATCATAGGTCAAGTGTGTCTCATAGGATCCGCTAAGAGTTGAATATCTAGACAGAAGGTCTCAGGTCATTATCATAAAAAGCTCTTAGGCACCCTGTGTCATAGAACAAAGTGTCAAACCAGTTCCCATTACTAGGTGCCTGCGGTGCTTTTCTTAAATAATCAGTCCCATTCAGACAGAGATTTTAAGGGCTTTGATCGTCTTTCTATTTCACAAGCAGTAACTTTTTAAGGCTAAATGACACTAGAGATAGAATGTTTATGAAGTCAGATATAGAAAAGAACTTGGTGTATCCCAAAGCTGGCCTGATTCTTTCTCTTTTCTCCCAAAAGTCAGATGCAAGTTCATCCAGATAGCCTTGTACTTGGGCATCTGGAGGCAAGCAATGTCGATCCCAGCTCTGCAGTCCAGCCTGGGAGGGCCTGAGAGCTCATATAAATGGGGGTCAATTTTAGGATGGCATCCTGAATCCTAGAGGGTGAATCAGAAGCTTCCCTTCCTTATTTTGACCCTTCAGCCTGAAATATGAGTGCCCAGACACATTTATTTTTCTTCCTTAAACTCAAATAAAAATTTATGTTAGTTTCAGGTGTACAAAACAACATAATGATAGACATTTAAACCCCTCACAAAGTGATAACCCCCCCACAAGTCTACTACCCTTCTGACATTGTATATAGCTGTTACAATTCCATTGACTATATTCCCTATGCTGTACTTTACATCCTGTGATCGTATACATACATACATACATATATATATATNAACGTCCTCCACAACTAGACTGAAGAACAAAACAACAGCAACTTGTCTGTTCCCCTTCCCCCAATTCCCCAATAAAAATCTAAAAAAAAAATGAAACCTTTGGGTATGATCCTAATAAGGGCAAAACAACTGAACTTTGAGACAGGATTTGGGGTATGCCTATACAGAATAAAGCTAGATTTTAGGGACATCTGGGGACTTTTTGGTACCAAGGCACACTTCGCTTTGGAAGTGAGGGGGTTAATGAATCAGTCAGTGAGAAACCAACCTTTTCAGGCCAGTTTTCTCATTCAGCTCCTGATTCTGAGAAGAGCCTTTGAAGGTGTTTAGGGGGAGGAGCTTTTGCCTTCTGGCCTAAGCCTCCCACTCTGGTAGTGTTCTTTTTGCTCATTTTACTGGTCTGAGATTTGCCTGCAAACTTTTTGCAGTTATGCAATATATTAGCCTTTCATAAATTAAGACTTGCCATTCTAGAGTCTCTGATATGCTCCCTTGCAAGAGGTGTACTAGGCTGTTTTCTGGACACTGTGCTTTCCAAGTATGGCTGAACGTCCAGCTCAGTCCAGTTTAAGGAAAGGCAAGAGGTACAAAACTGAATGACACAGTCCAGTAGAGGAGACAAATGTAGAAACAGCATGGTGTGAATAATTTAGTAATGACTTTTAGTGTACAAATCTCTGAAAAGTGGAAAGGATGGGAGGTGACCTCTGAGCAGAGGCTTGTGGGAAGATTAGGAGTTCATCTCAAGGTTGAGTTGAGAGGATTCAAAGGAAAGGAGAAAAGGTGCAGAGGTCCCAAGCTGAGACATACACTTGTGTGTCAGAAGCTCTTAGGATCTCGTACCTGATGAATGTGAAGTATGTAGTCAGGCAGGGGCCAGGAGGGAGGAGATGAAGAATGAGGAGAGACAGAGGCCTGCTCAAAAGCAGCCTTCCGTGCTGAGCTAAGAAGCCTGACTTGATTCTGCAAGCAGTGTGAAGCTGGGAAGAAATTTAAACAAGTATGTGACGTGAACACATTTTTGTTTTAGTCTATCATTGAGGTGACACCAAGGAGGGCATATGTATGGAGGTAGAAGCTGAAAGGGGGGAGACGAGTTAGAAAGCCATTGCCACCGACCAGATAAATGATAATATGAGTCTGAATCAGTAGCAGTAGCAGGAACAGAGAACAGAGATATGAGAAATAATTAGGTGAAAAATTGAGAGGTGTTAGTAATTTTATTTTTGATGTGTAACTTCATATTTTAATGTAAAGGAAAAAAAAGGCGTGAGGGAATTTGATACTTATGTTTTCCAATATGGTAGTGATGTCGCTCATTAGTCAGCTTTGGCTGTGATATGCTGCAAAACAATCCCCAGATCTTGATGGTTAAACAATAAACATTTTTGGATATGCAGGACTGTAAGTCAGCTTTGGCGGCTATGCACCGATCCTAGGTCAGGTTCTAGTCAGCTTCCTGTGGTTTTTCATTTAGTGACCTGTGCTGAAGCATGCAACGTCTCCCTGGTGTGCGCCCTTCTCCTGGTGGCTAGAGGAGCCAGTGGAAACATGCTGTACTACTTGAATGCTCTGATTAGGATTGAAAGGAACCCTAAGGAGGGAT
>NW_017731788.1:1670439-1700636 GCF_001890085.2 Hipposideros armiger
TTCTTGAAACTTTTTAAGAGCATGAGAAACCCAGTAAGTGAAGATAGCCAAGATAACATTGCAACTATGCTATATATAAATGTGTAATACTTTTTCTAAAGAGCCTTTTTCAGAGTCTCAATTAGAAAATGCGCTTCACTGCCTCACTCTGCATATGCCCCAATGAATCCCAAGAGGTTACAGGGGCAGAGTACAACTTCTGAGATTAGAAGAGCTTGCTCTTTAAAGAGCTATTTTTAGTTGGAATGGAGAGTGTAGGCCTCCAAACGCCTGGCAGGTATGTCCTACAGTGCGGATCTACAATAAATTGGAGGTTTGACTTCAGGCAAAAGTCTCAGTGGCTCCGCCATTTGCTCCAGAAAAGGGTGGTTCTGCTGATGGTTACTGCTGTGTTGCAGGGGGTCGGGGGAGGTGTTACCAGCAGCATTCCCTATGGGAATGCAACCTGGGGTCCTCCATCTGGGCCCCAGACTGACCAGAGTGGAAATCATAGAGCCTGAAGTGTCCAATAGCTATGCTCCAGGAACAGACTCCCCGAGACTCATTAAATATCACGATTCTATATTGATGCCACCAGCTTGGGCTCCTGAGATAAATTTCAACCCAGCTTTTACAGATTAATATTGAATTGTCATCCTGCAAAGTGTGCATCCTTCCAGGCCAGGCTCTGGTGAAGAGCAGGCTTAGAGAGGTAACAGGTGAGGTAGGGGAAAGAAAAATGCCCTCAGCAGCGCTGGGACTCGTGGACTGAGTTTGCGCATGCTGAGGAGGCGCCGGCAGTTCCTGGGTACCAGAAGGGCCTGGTTCAGGGATGTCACTAGATATGGGAGAGGCTGGTCTGAGGGCTGTGTGCTGGAGAGGGCAAAAGAGAGAAGAGAGGGACAAGCTTTGAGAGGGAATGGCCGGGATGAGGTAGATACACAGAGATGGAGAGAGACAGAAAGCCTGAGACACACACAGAAGTAGGAAGATGCCGAAGACAGTCCTGGAGCACAAGAAAGACAGAGAAAGGAGATAGACAAAAATATATATACTGAGAAACAGAGACAGCAAAGGAGAGATTGAGAAAGACAGAGACAGAGACAGAGAGAGTCAGAGCAAAGAGGCCAAGACTGGAAGATGCTAGCTAGTTGAGTAGGAGGTGTCAGAGAAAGGGAGGTGGCAAAGCATCCCCCGCATCCCCCTCCAACACCCATTGCCCCTCCCTCCTCCCGCCTCACCCCACTCCTCTCGCTCAGCCCAGCCCGCAGCGAGGAGTCAGCGCGCAAGGTCGCCCAGTCCTCGCCGCCGTCGCGCGCTGAATGGCTGAAGGTCCGCAGCACCCCCGCCCGGGGCCTTGCAGCTACAGGTCCGAGGCGCCCAGCGTCGTGCGGGGGGGCAGGCCAGGGAGCCTCACACGGTCCTGCACCCATCCCCGCCCTTACGCACCGCCCTCGCTACGCTCCCCGCCACTCCTCTGGCGGTCGCAGTCCTCCTCACGCCCCCCGAGACACCGCAGGAGCCCGTTCTCCCTGCGGGCCCAGCCCGCCGAGAGCCTGGGAGAGCGATCTATTTACACGAGACTATCAATTAGTCTGTGAGGCATCGTTTACCCACGTGCCAATGTAATTGCCTGTGTCCGGGAGGTAGGCGCACCCAGCGCCGACCTAAGAAGAAAGCACCACGGGGTCTGCGCCCCGAACCCCAGCGCACTCCAGAGTGTACCCCAGGGACTGGGCAGTACCACGGACAGCGCCTGCGACTCTGCTCTGGAGTAGCTTCCCGGCTTTCCGGCTTCCCAGTGTCGCGGGTAGAGGGACAGCTGCTCCGTGCACCAGGAGCCTCCAGGTTCTCGCCACCCCACCCCTCTGTCAGATATTCGGACTGCCTACAACTGCCGTGTGGCTTTTTTCTTCCGAAAGGCCAGTGTCTTATCTCTCAAGTTCAAGTTCCGAGGACTTGCCCAGTCTCCTCCCCTAAGTCATTCCTACCATCCTCTGGCAGCCTCGGGAAGCCGGGAGCCCTGGACTGCTCCTCGCAGAGCCAGCGCTGGCAGTCCCAGTCCGTCCGGCGCAATAACCCGGCGTATTTGCCTCTCTCCCTCTCTTTCTTCCTCTCCTTCCTCCTTCCTCTCTCACCCCTTAAGTTTCCTGCACCGTGAATCTAACTGTGCCAAGCCTAGGCTCCTGCGGAACCGAGCGCGACCCGGGCACTGGGACGCCGACTCCACCGAGGCTGGACGAGGCAGCGGGACTGGTCCGCGCCCGAGCACAGAGACGAAGTGCCAGGGAGGGTATGTCCGGGGTGCTGGAGGCGCCAGGCCCTAGTAGCTCCTCCATGGAGTCTGCCCAGAGTGATTTCTGCTCACCGGATTCGCCCCCAGTTTTGTGCGGTACGTACGCCTCGCCTCCACAGTCCCGGAGGGGATACCATGGGGCGGGGTGGTGGGGCATCAGGAAAGGGAGGAGGAGAGGGCAGCTGGCCGGGGCACAGAGTGCGTTTGGCAGGTGACCCTCACAGATCTGGGTAGACTTCCACTCTAGAAGTTAGCACTGGCTGCGACCCCTTGGTTCGAAAAAAGTAGTGGCAGAGGTGTGTGTGTGTGTGTGTGTGTGTGTGTGTGTGTGTGTGTGTGTCTGCGTGCGCGTATCTCTGTATATGTGCAGGGGGCTCAGATGGGTAAACTGAGCCTGGTTTTCTTGTTTGCAAATTACATTCCATTTATCCGCCCCCACCCCACCGAATATGTGGAGATACCCAGCACCTAATCCTGGTCAGCCCTACCTACCCCTTCCTCTTCCCTCACCCCCCTCGCTCAGTCTCTCCCACTTGCTCTCCCTCTCTTTCTCTCCATCTCTCTCTGCTGGTGTGTACGTGTGTGAGCACTGCCAGGGCTGGCAAAGAACCAGCCGCCGCCTTTAGTCCGAGCCGCCCAGCCATCAAACACTAGGGCAGGTTTCGCTGCCAGAGGCGCTTGGGCTCCGAACCAGTCTGCACGCGCCTTTGTGCCCTACCACTTCCTGTCTCCACCGCCCGGGAACTCGCGCCCGAGGACCTTCCTCTTCCCAACCTACTGCCCGCCTGTCTGCGGACCGAGCGCTCACTGGTTTGGGGCGCTGGATTTACTCGCCTTTCAGTTTTTCCTACCCCCGCCTCCAGGTTTTTTGGTCCACCCCTACCCACCACGACCCCCTTTTCCCGCTTGGTCGCCAAGCCTAACCTTGCCCGCGTGGTCATGGGATGTCTAATTTCATTTGTATCTAGGCTGCTGAGAGCGCTCCTTGCTCTGTAAAGTGGATGTCAGGTGGATCTATGTTTTTGAAGGAACAAAGACTCAGCGAAGGCACCGCCAGGGAAGTTTGAGACGCGGGAGGATGCAGGCTGCGTGCTGGTACGTGCTTCTCCTCTTGCAGCCCACCGTCTACTTGGTAAGTCGCTGCCAATCCCGCGCCCCCGCAATACCACCCTGGCCGCGAGGCCAGGCAACTGGGGGCGCGCGGGAGGAGGGTGAGGCCCCCAGTTCAGCGAGAGCAGCGTTCCTAGCAACTGTGTTGCAACAACTTTGGCAAGCTGGTCTCCGGATCCCTACGGGATTTTCTGGGGTTGCCATCCCAGTTTCCTGCTCCAGTCCCCCCCTCTCCTGTGTGTGATTCTGAACAGTGTCTAGGGTACCCTAGATACTCAGAAACTGGGGAGACATTGGGACGGGATGCTGTATGACAGGAGCGAGCAAAGGGAAAGAAAGATTGGAAGACGTGAGCCTCTCATTGATTCACCCACAGAGTTTAAACGAAAGGAAATGGAGGTGGAGAGTGGGGAGCACGAATCTGTCCAGGTCTGTGACTTTGAAAGTGAATCCACCCACTTAGCTCCCCAGTTGGGTGATGTGCACATAAAGAAGTGCTGGTAACTTAGTTCGACTTGTAGGGTTCAGACAGGACGAGTTTAACTAGTAAGAGCATCACATGCGATCAGACAGAGTTAGGTCAGAGATGCTCAGGCAACCAAGTAGAGGCCCCCCCTCCCTCTCTTACCAATCTCTCCTTTTCACGAAGTAACGTAACCCCAGTTCCAGGGCCAGACCCTTATTAAGGAGCGACAGACCTTGTTGTCAGGGAGAGAATGCTACGCAAAGCCGCCTTACCAGTTCTCTCCGAGCTGTTTTCGGAAGTCTGGACTTCGCACATTGTTGTACCTGGGTGGGTGTGGGGGTGGCGAGAAGTGCTTTTATTGTGGTGGTGGTGGATTGGTAGCTGTGGGCACCACGCGGAACCAAGACGGAGAGTACAATTTCTCGGGTCTAGCTTAAGGGAGGGTGAGGGACACTCGCACCCTGCTGGTGAAGTTGGTGCACGGACCCCCATTAACCCATCTGGGGGCCGCAGGAGCGCGCTGAGGGCTCAGAGTATTCTAACTAGGGGCAAGGAGCGCTGAGGCGGCCTTAGATCTTTGGCAGGGCTGGATAAACGGGATGGGGTGTGTATGGGGGTGTGCTGTCCCTTAATATCAAGGGCTTCAAAACCCACAGGTCTGGGAGCCAAAGGGTTACCATCCCTGCAATTGAGAGCGTTTCCCAGCGTTGCTCTGGTGCATATGACCACAGGGCTGCTAGCTATGTGAACTCTGTGTATGTTAATGAGTGTGTAAGTATACGTGTGTGTGAATATGTATGTGAGGGTGTGTGCCTTTAACGGGTATCAGCTTCAGTCCAGGAACCCTGAATGTTGCTTGTCTTTGCCCCTTTATCGCCTGACCAGGGCAGCCGTGGACGCCAGAGGGCGCTGCACGTCAGCGTCCTCGCCTACAGGACACCTTGGGGTAAACAGGTGAAAGCCGGGGCAGCCAATCCAAAAGAACAGCCTTTCTGACTCTGTCACAGAAGTCTGTGCCTTCCCTGAAACGCAGACGGAATGCAAAAAGTGTCCTTCCCATTTCCCATCTTCAATCATTCTTGCCCTTACCTGTGTCCAGTAAACTTACTGACATTGAGAGCCCAGTGAGGAAGGGCAGAAAGTTTGGGTAGAGGAAATACAGAAATTGTTTATTGAAAAAAAGGAGAGGAGCCGCGAAGCCACAGAAGGGGAATATTCACCATTCATTCCCTTGATCCTGGAAACCCTTCTGCCCCTCTCCTCTGCATACCTTCACGCATGACCTGAACTTCAGGATTCAGGACTGTTTTTACCTACGTCCTTGGACAGTCTCTCTCTCTCTCTCTCTCTCTCTCTCTCTCTCTCTCTCTTTCTCTCATACACACACACACACACACACACACACACACACACGGCAAAGGCTCACGGCTGTTCAGTTTATTGCTTGGGGCAAGTATTTCGATATTCTGGAAAATAATCTATCAAAAGCAGAAGTGAAATCAATACGTTGTGTTAAATTTTAAATGTGTTTGTTGGCAGTTAAACCGTTTTCCACTCATTACAACAACAGTGCTGGATTTATTCTAATGCACTGCGTTCTGAACAACAAGCGCATTAATTCTCCTTTAATTGTAAACTGGGAGCATTTGAAAACCATTCAGTGTGCAAATTATGCTGATTCAATTACCGTTTAGTTACAGACTTCATTACCTGAATGCCTTTTGGCAATCCAGAGAAAGGAGACAATTTTTCCAGTTTCACTCACAACAATACCAAATGTGAACAATAAAATAGAGAAGGCGATTTAGAAGTCCATTCTTTTCTCTTCCATCTAAAGTTGTTTCGTGTGTTTGGGGATTAGAATCCACATGCACCACAAGAACAAAAGGCTGGTGGCTGTGACCCAAGGCAGTACTTCCAGGATATGTAATCCCACAATCCCGAGCTGTTTTCCTGGAGGAGCAGGAAGCTGACTTTTACCAAGGAAATGCATTTAAAAGGGCAAATTGGGCAGTCAGGACAGTTTGATTTTAGGCAAGTCAAGAAATGGAGAGTCTTGATTGAAACTCTAGGGCAATGAGGCAGACCAAGAAGGGATCAAAATTCCTTCCTCCATCTATTTTACTAAAGACCAGCTACAGTAACTGAATTAATCATTTATTTGTAGCTGCGCCCAGAACATCCCAGGCCTTTGCAAGCAACTGCAAGGTGTTCAGGAGCTGATTCAAGTTGCACTCCAAGAAGGCAGGAGTGGGAAAACTATGATTTGATTTGATTTTCCCCACTTGAATTGACCCAAGCCATGTAGGAGTTTAATGAGTAACATTTTGTCTTTCTGAGCTCACACCCCAAGTTTAGTGAGGGGGCACTCTATAACATTTATGCATTGCCTCCTGGCCATACCACAGTGCACCTTTGCCTTTAAGCTCCTGGAAACACAGTTATGTTTCCCAAGGAGTAATCGCCACATTATGTCCAGGGAGCAAGATTTGTTTATGTATCACCTATATAAAAATATTCAGGCTTCTGCTTATAAATATCTTGAATACTCCCAAATTTGGAAATGCTTTTTGATGAGAAACAAGTATCCAGCAGATCAGTGCTCCACATTTAAGCCACAGTTACCTTCCTGTATTTCGGTGAATGTTCTCAAGGTATGTGTCTTGGCCCAAGGTTCTTTGACTGCCTGTTCTAGGTTGAGGATTTTGAGTCTTTTTGTATACTGAAAGATGGGTCTGTCCTATTTCAAACTAGAAGCTTATTTTACTGCTGCAGTGGGAAGTTAATTAGGAATGTGTCTGCAAAGTTACCTTCTGAAGCATATTAGCTAGGATACTAAAAAACCACTACAGGGCTAACTCCAGTCATAAATTCAGGAAAGTGGGAAATTGTTATTATTTTTTAAAACAAAAGCAAGGAAATCTTCTGTTTACTTAATGATGTGCATTGCAGATTTAAAAGCCTGAATTCAACAAGAGAGGGATCTATGGCATAAAAATACTTGTGTTTTTTTTTTTTTTTTTTTTTAAGTCCTGCAATTCTTATTCTCCTGTCAGCTCTGGACTAATTACAGGATATTTTCAGTATCATATCGTGGGGTAACAGGACTGTGGCATTTTACCTGAATTAAAGCACACACTGAATGAACTAGGGAAATGCGGTTTCTGACTCTGAAGAATGGAGATCCTAAATCGAGTTATTCTCAGTGGGTCAAGCGGCAGGCCAGGACAGGACACACAGGGAGAGCATTTCCCAGTGGACAGCAGAGGCGCCCTGCTTGGGGGCTCAACTGTGGCAGTTCTCAGAGTCGTGAATTGAGTCTAATGAATGCTCCCTGAGCACGTCAACAAAAAAGTTACTCAGTAATCGAGTGCAGGGAACCTGGCAAGGAGTTGAATGATGTGATTGTGGTCAGTCACACATCCACTATTCTAATGAGAAGAAGCAGGCTCTCCCACTCCAATTTAGGTCCTACTAGTTTGGCTAGGAATTGAAATTGCTAATCATCTGGTTTGCTTTTTTTTTTTTTTTAAACAATGTTGGCAAGGATTGAAAATTCTTTCTAATCCTTGGGCTTAATAAACATTTCAAATCATCTATTCTTTTGAATTCAGGGTGTCCTTAAAATGTGAATTCCACACCAATTGCTTACTAGAGATTGAAGAGAATATAGAGATTACTATATTCATGGACTACTACCTCTGCACCGTTTGAAGCCAGACCGTTGGGGTGAATTCCACTCATTATGCAGGTGGCTGCTAAGTAATGTGGAAGCTGGGGGAGAGAGCAGGAGAGAGGCCACACATACCTATCCTTTGGACTAGGTATATGTCCTTCCCATCCTTTGAAATGTAAGCCAGCTGCCCACTGAAAATTTTAATCAGTTTGAGCTTCTACCTGAAAAGGAAAAATGCACATTAACTACCTAAGAGTGGCTCTTCAGTTTCTCTAGTAAGGCCAGTTCCTGGGGGCAGAACTAAAATTCTCCCACCTCACTGCATTCATTTCCTGAGCCTTCTTGCCTAGGTCAACCTTCCCACTGTAGGATGAAACCTAGATTTTTGAAGGAGTTTATGGCCCAGTTGCACAACATGAGAATGTTTCAGTCCCAAGACATGTATGTTTCCAGGGCTCTGTGGGAGGAAAAGTTGCCACTATTCCAGGCATTTTCCTGAAATGCTCAACTCACCATTGACCAGGAAAGCAGCTCCCTGGGTGTGTGGGAAGTGCTGGGGTGGGTCACCCGTCTGCCTCCCTTCCGGGAGGATTATCGTGGTCTGGGGCCTTCTAGTGACAGCTTCGGGGCAACTGTCTTCAGTATTAGAAGGCGAGAACCAGATTGCTCCAACTTTTTCAGCGGTTTTTTCCCTTGAAAGCCATTTAAGTTTGTGGCTCCTCTGTGTGCGGTGCTGATTTCTATTTGGCTTTGAATTGTTGATGGCTATTTCCTCCTTAATGAAAGTGTTGTCTAGGTGAAAAATATATCGGGTGGCAGGGAAACTGGTTTATTTATTTATTTTTTTGAAATAGGTGCCCAATGCCCTACTTTTCTATCTGAGGGAAGGTTTTTTGCAGACTACAGAAATTGAAAGCATTGTCCAGGTAATAACCATCGTGGACCATATTTTCAAAAGGACATTTGAGTGATGAAAGCATTCGGATATTGTCTTTCCAAATAAGCAATTTTCTATCTTGAGGTTCTTTGATTTTTATAGGGGGTGGGGGAGAAGAGGCCACACACTGGCAAAGGGAGGGCTTCCCGGTTTCACCCAGTCCTTAAATCCGAGGTGCTTGTCAGTGTCGCTTGGAATTCCGGGGTCTGAAGAGCCCCCCAAGTGAATCTGGCTGTTGCGGCGCGATATTAAGGGTTAAAAGAGAATCCAGGGAATAAGGAATAACACTCTTCTTGCACTCCTCCGTCCATAAGGAAAGCCAGTGTAAGCTCTGAAAGTTTGCCTGCTCTTAAGTGGTGAGTTAGGAAGTGTGCATTCTTTCTGATTTTTTGTTTTGTTTTAAAGAAAGTGCCTAGCTTTGATCTGATTCAGGAAAGTTCTCTTAAAGCAACCGCATCCTTTAGGAGCTTCAGGTTTCATTCTAGGACTTGAACATTCTTCGCCGTTTTAATTAATAGAGGGAGGCAGGCGAGTCAGCGGGCGGGGCGCCGTCGGGTCAGCGGCCTCCAGGAGCCGACCGGTGGCTAAGCGGATCTGCTCTCTTGCCTTCCCCTGCATTCTCCTAGACACCATTCGTCTGGTCCCGCTGCTTGTTTGCAGGAATTTGCGGTCTTGATTTATCTGCTACTTAAGCTCCCGACCAGCTCTTTTTTTCCCTCTATGTCAGCACTAACTCCTCCCGGAGGTTGGTAAACACGGCGCGCGCATTTTTCTGCTGCCGATTGGCATGTTGACGACTCCGCTAGAAGGAATGTGACAATAAAGTGGGGAACCAAAGCTTGGCAAGCACTTAATCAAGAATAAAAAGGTTCCGCTGTAAGGATGTCACTCAATTTATTGTGAAAGTCGAATGAATTACGTTTAATGAAAGTGCTCCCCAGATGAATATTACCAGCAATTTCCTGAGTTGGCTCTGTCAGCTCGAGATGAGGAAATGCCAACCCAGATCAGAAAAGAGCGCCCATCTCAATTACCATGCAAGCTTTCCAAGAGCAGCTTTTTATTGAGATGATATATATTGGCGGCTTCTTCATGCCCCTATGCGCGCTCAGGAGCGCGTTTGCGTATTTTCCAAGTTTGACGTCTGCCCTCGCGGGTTGCTGGCTGTTGTTTAAACTTCTGATGAGCGCGTAGCGTTTCTGCTGCGGACTGAAAACCTAATTACCTCCTCTGTAAACAGCTTTTCCTAGTATATTTTGTTTACTACGGAGGTGGGGACTGCCCGGGGGTGGGTGGGGGTGGGGCGGAGAGCATTCCTTTGCTCGGGTTCCCTTTGTTACAGAAAGTTCCTTGGGCATCTAGTGAGGGGTTCCGGAGGGTGGAAAGCCAAGTGGCGTCCAGAGCTGGGGCGTTGGGATACAGCGCACGGTGGGGTCCCAGGAGCAGCGAGAGTGCAGCGCTTGACTCTCCAGCCGTAGCTAGCTAGAGAAAAGCCTTCCCTTGTCCCTACTTCCTTTAAATTAATGAGGGTATTCTACTTGTTCAAGCCAAAAATACGATGGGGAGGGGGAGACACAGGCCTCAGCCAGTGCGCATCGCCTCATCTGCATGAGAATGGACAACGGAGAGGCTTTTCTGGTACTGTTTCTTTCTCCCACAATAAGACAAATTGCTGCTTAGAAAAACCGAGTGTTTCCTTAGAAACTGGCTCGTGGGGGCTCGGCGTATCCCTGCTGAACCTGACTCCCGCCGGGTTTCGCTTGTCACCCCCGCCACCCTAATGGATTCTGACTGGAAGGATCCCAGGCAGCCGCGGCAAAGGGCACAGAGGGAGTTTGGGCGCCCTTGTCCCAACGGAGGGAGGGGGCATCCTTCTGACACATCTTGCCCTATGTCCCAGACCTGCTCCCCACCCATTGATTTTAAAGGCCTTTTCAAGTCGTCTTCTACAATTAGGAGCGAAAAACTTTCTTCCACGTAAGCTTCATACCCTCGACTCCGAAACTCAGCCCTCTGACGACAGCTGCGGAGTGTTCGGGCCCAGGGAAGTTTCCCAGATGGAGTCACCGCCGCCACAGATGTGCGCACCATTGCCTACTTTGAGCCTCAGGTGACCTCGAGCAGTCCCAATTGGTTTAAGAAAACACAGGTGCAGCCGTCTTGGGTCTGGACCCCAAGCCATCACACCAAAGAGTTGCTTCTGGGGAACTTTTCCTCGATGCCGCCGGGCTTCGGTGCTCCATGGGCAACAGGCAGAACTGCAGCAGTTCTCTGGAGGGATGTCTCGGACACCGAGATTGAATACGGGGCAGTGGCGGGCGGCTGGGCCATCCCGGGACGGCAGAGCTATTCTTCAGGACCACGGACAGCACCACAGCCCCCGCCCCTCCTGGTGTCCGCGCCTCCCTGGGCGGGCTGTGTTACTCTAGGAGTAGAGTTGGCGCTTTCCGCAGACACTTACCTAGTGCCCCGTCGTGATTGTAACGTCCTAGCTTACCCACCCAGTCTTTTGGGATCACTAAACTCCCATTGCTAGGTCCTCAAGGTTTGCTGCGGTCGGAACCTCTGGGTTGGACCCTCCCACTTCCCCCTAGCCCCCTTGGTGGTTGCGGCACCACGTGATTACCACTGAGTTTATCCTGGGAGGAGGTGAAGCCTCCCCTGCCTCCGTTTCCTCGCACAGTTCATTAAATCCATTCCTCCTCCCAGACAGCAACGTGAATCATGTAATGTAGAGCTGTGTCCTTAACGTAAAAGCCTCGTTCGGCAGATAAGAAAATTGAGGTACGGAGAGGGGAGTCAACTTTCTCGCAAGAATAAAACCTAGTGGTGAGAAGTGATTCCTGCCCTATCTCCTCCCTGCGGGGAACAAAGCTGGAGCCCCCAAGACGCCCACCAGGATGAGGCGCCTTTAAAAAGCGGCACAGGGCGGCGAGTCCTAATTATTACGCGTTTTTAAAGGACCAGTCATTATTCACGGGAGCAGGACAAACCACGGCCCCGGCGAGGGAATCGATATACTTGCTATCGAAAGTGCCTGGCTCGCCTTTAATGCAGACGAATTGGGATGCAGCCTCATTATTTCCCGTGGTTAGGCTCCCCCGCGTGGGGCCCGATGCAGTGTGGAATCTATCATCATTAGACCGAGATGGGTGGGGGGAAATTTCTCCTTATCTAGCAAAGCAAACACCCGAAACCAGTAAACAACACCCAAAACACTCGAAAACAACCACTGTCGCGCCTCTCCTTCCCCTCCCTCCGCCCCCGGGCCCCGGCTGCTGTCGCACACGCCCCGAGGCCTCTCAGAGCACTCGAGAGCGGACACTGCGGTCACTGGAAGTGCGCAGTTCCTCCTTGGCGGCGGTCACACGGTTGATTTGGTCCAGAAACAATCCGGAGAGTACCGAGCTTTGGCGCTAGGGGTTCTCTGTGTCAAAGGCGAAGATTGGCTGGGAAGTTATGTCCGTTTCTCTTGCCTTAGTTTAAGAGTCAAGTCTTTTCAGGACCCCCGATTCTGCAGATCCCTGCAGTATTAAAGGAGCAGAGGTCTGGCAGGTAGTGCTCCATCCACCCCCGTGAGAAGCCAGCTTGGAGAAAGGCAAGCCCCGCGAGAAGAGAAGGGACGGGGAGGTGAAGAGAGGCGGGGAATTGAATAGGAAGGGAAAGGGAGGTTTAGGCGCAAAGCCTCCAGGTTATTCTCAGAGGTCCGGGTGGGACCTGCCTTCTTCCTCCGCTAGGTGAGATGCTGGGCCTTCCGCCTGCGGGCCGTCTCGCTGCAGTTTTACAGGACTTGGAATGTGCCCCACCTCCACCCACTGAAGTCGCTGAACTGTTCAGGGTCTGCCTACTGGATTACACAGCGTTTTCTCATTTTTCCTCCCGTCCGCAGCCCGCACTCCCTGGCACAGTCTTTCTCACTCTTAGGAGTTGTCTGACGCCCCCGGTGGACACCTGCTGGGTTGAAACTTGTATTCGTGTGCGGGTGTCTTCACTGTTCCCTGTAACTCCATAGTTCTTATGGTCAACTGAGAGGTGTGTGTGTGTGTGTGTGTGTGTGTGTGTGTGTGTGTGTGTGTGTGTGTGTGTGTGAGTGCGCGCACGCGAGCGCGCGACAGTGCTTGGCCTTTACCTGGCAGGTTCCTTATTACAGCAGATCAATCACTGCAGAGAAAATAGGGTGTGGAACTTAAAAACTAACTCCTCCTCCTCAACTGTAGTAAAATTACCATAATTATAATAATATTGAGAATAAAATTTAAAATCGTGGACTTCCAGGCACTAAAGTGGTAATAATACCCTTCTTCCCTTGGATTTTCTTTTTGTCAGAGCCCAGCCTTTCATGGTGTGTTGTGATTACCTGAGTGTCTTTGTTTCCTTGCCATCAGAGACAGTCACCAACATAATATCAGGACTGTGTGATCTATCAATAGCATTATTTCCTCCCACCGTATTCCTTTTTAGAGGCTTTATAATTTAACTCTGTGAGACATATGTAACATACACCCAGTGGAGAACCTTTTTATTTATATTTACGTAGCATGCTAAGACAGGAAAATTAAGGAAGCTCTTATGTTGAAGTAATAAGCCTGCTTTGATAGTAACAGAAATATCATTTTAATTTACTTGTCTCAAGTCTAAAAGACTATCTCTGTGAGACCATACTTTACAGTCATGCCTTTTAAAGGAGAGATTCCAATGATGTGAAAAAGACATTTATTAGCTCGTACTAAGTTAGTGGAACAAAAGACCAGACTAGCCACTCACTGGAAATGTACACTAGGCTTAGCATGGCAAAGTTGAGTATGAGGCACAAAGCTGAGCAGAAAGAGCTAGCTGGAAATGGCTGCAAGCCCCTCCATTTTTCTGCCTCTCCCTCCCCCTAACCCATCACAATGCACACATTTACACATAGTGCAGCAGGGTCTTCTGAAGCCAACCCAAAGACATCATGCCGCAAATTGGCAGGAATTTTAATACAATTGAAATTCACAGACTAAGAGGGGAAGGCATCGATTTCCTTCTTTAAGATAGGTTATCAATAGGAAAATTATGATGGAAAGACTTGGAGAAAATTTCCTGGCTTAGAAGAGCCTCTTTTTCATTTACAGGTCACACACGCGCGCGCGCGCGCACACACACACACACACACACACACACACACACACACACAGAGCTGGGCAAGACTGGATATACATCTGTACATCTACTCTGAAAGGTTTCATGGAAAATGATAGTGGGGAAATCTTTTGTTTTCATGAATTGTTGGCCTTGAAATTCCAACTTGGATTTGACAATATCATTTCTTTGATGGGAATCTGGTACCTGACACTGCACTGTTGTCCTGTTTATGTCAGTATTTTCAGCTATAGAATGAAAGCAATTTTGGTAAAGGGGAAGCTACTGGCATGATAGCAAGAATTTTAGTTATGTATGTATATGCCAACCTCCCCAACTGAACTTTAGAAAATGATTTTTCTCCTTGTAACCTTGTAGCTGAATGTTATTAGAGGCCGACAGGTATATAAAACAGCTTATATAAAATTAATGGACTGCTTTACATTCACAATCTCCTACTTGGGAAGCCCTTGTAAAATATTGCATCTATTTTAAATAGGAAGAATATAAAGTCAGATTTTGTGTGCAATCAATAGTTGTAAATGGTTCAGTGAAATATTTGAATGTTCTGATTGAGTTTGACAATGTGATGGAAATTTATTGTCTGTCTTTGTGCACTGATGTACTAATCATAAGACTGCCCTTTCTTTTATGTACTTGACCAGTTTTGAAACTGATTGTAAGTTTCCAAGGAAACATCTAAGTACATAGTCAAAATTTCAGGAAAGATGCATTTATTGACTTACCAGATTACAAAGAGATCCATGGGTCACCATGGGTCACTAGGAAGTGACAAATAAAAAAATAAATTAAAAGGAAAACCCTCTAATATTGTTTATTTTGTTTAAAGTGATCAGCAGTAGATTTATTGGAGTTGTATACTCCAAATATTTTACATGCATTTTTGAAATAGAAAATGAATAAAGATTCTAATTTAGCATCAAACTTTGTAAAAATGAGACTTGCTGAATATAGTGACATTATAAAAATAAATCTCTTCTTGTTGTACATAATGTGGGCAAAATTTAGAAAAAGTGAAGATCCTCACTCTTTTCTTCCTCCAAACAAAAATTAAAGAAAGCATTTCTCTTTATTCTGTTATTTGGCTTATGGGTCTCTAAGGCATGCCATAAGCCCTACTATCAGTTTCTTTTTCCTTACTGTACATTTTCGTTTGGGGTATGAATAGTTTTTTTGGGTTTTTTTCCTCTTGCCTTATTGGATAGAATTATATGTGGCCAAAATGCATAGTGACATTTTCAAAACCTTCTTCTCCCACTTCCCTGATTCACTTGAAGATTGCCTAACATAGACATGTTTTTTTTATTATTATTATTTTCTTTTTGTAAAATTGGCCACTGGACTATTGTGCTAACATCTTCCCTAAGTAAGAAACTTACCAACTGGCTATATACATTGCTGATTCTGGTCCATACTTGATGGAAAACTCAAAAACATGGGTTGGATTACATGAGCTTCATTATACTATTTGAGATGTTTTCAAAGAAAGTGCCATAATTAATCCCAGGTTTGATTTTAAAACCTATTTGGAGAGTGATGAATTATGATTTGTTGTTGGAGCAGCTGTGGTGTGGTAATAGGGCTGACTACATGATTTCTGAAATTGAAAATATGAAACACCTTTCCTTACATATCTCTTCCAGTTATTGGTGAGTAGTTTCTTGCACCAGGGCACCATCATTTACTCTTTTACAGAATTAAATGCAGAGAAAGATGCAAACCACTGCATATGAAAGGAAGTTATTCATGCGTAGTCAGTGTGGTATTTCTCTGGTCTTGATGTGAAACCTAATTGCTATTGATGTGGAGATTTTGCAGAACACGGCAGAGTTTTTGCCTCTTTCACAAGAAATATGTAATTGAATGATGAGTGCCTCGTGTTAGATTTCCAACCTTATTTTTTTTGGTTTAACAAGGCAGAGTTATGAACAGCTGCACCAAGAGGCAGCCATAATCTCTAGCCGTTATCAAACCAGTGCCGCTCTGGCGTTAGCACATAGGAGCACAGCTACCAGTTTTGAATCTGCAGCTCTGCTCTCAGGCTGAAATTCTGGAGTGTGGAAGCATGAAAAGTGAATGATTTGGCCCAAGATGTCTAATCCTGCCTTGTATTCTTGACTGAAATCCTTCATAATTAGAGTGGCTCTAATTACTGTGTGGCCAGATGCACTTGCACATCTCTCAGATTGATGGACCCACCCCCCACCCCCGCAACCCCAACAAATGGTGGAAAGAATGAGAGGCTTAAATGCAAATCTACATGCCAAAAAATGGCTAACATCCTACTAAAGACCATTACGTCCAGCGAGGTGGATAATGTCATGGCACTTGTGAAAGTGTCAACACTGATTTCTTGGTAGAAATAGAGGAGTTATGATGAGAAAGTGAGTGACTTCTTGGCTCCAATAAGGGCCTGGCCACAGGAGGGAGAGACCATGCCAGGTCTCTCTCGCGCGTGCTCTTTGTCTGTTTCTCATCCCTCCTTCACTTCAATTCTTAAGGGAAGCAGGATTGAAAAAGACTTATTAGGAGAAAGGAGGGGAAGAAAATGGCAAAGTGTTATTTTAATTCTGTGAGCTTTTTCAAACTTTTTAACCTCTTAGACCTCAATTGCCTTATCTGTTAAAATGGGGCTAACAACACTTCTTACCCCACAGGGTTATTATTGAAGATTAACTGAGCTAATGTGTTATAAAGAGCTTAGAAAGGTGCCTGGTCCTTAGCAGGGGTGAGCTAGTAAAGAAACAGCCTTGTCACCCTTTAGAGCAGCGGTTCTCAACCTTTCACAGGGGTTGCCTTAAGACCATCGGAAAACACATATTTTCGATGGTCGTAGGAACCGAGACACCACTCCTCTATCCGTCTCCAGGCCCACATGCAGATACGCCCACATATGAGTACCCAGTGACCGCTGTGAAAGGGTCGTTCGACCCCCAAAGGGATTGCAACCCACAGGTTGAGAACCACTGCTTTAGAGAGAAAGGTTTTTAAACCAGGTTCCCATGTGCCCAAAACAGCTTTTACAGGGATGAAATGCAAGGGCTAATTCTACCCTAGGACTAGCCTGTCTTTTGTTTCCCTCTTGCAACTGGTTTGCTGTAGAGTTGCTTAATGCTGCCCAGAAAGCCATATGTATTTAATGTGAACAGTAATCACTGTGACTAATGCCAGAAGGAAATGGCCATTTCTACAGCAACTAGTCAAGCGTTTACAGAAACGAAGAGACAAGTCATCGACGGGCCCAATGAAGATTGCCTCGCTAAGATGAGAATTGTTGTGATGTTTTAATTTCAGGTGGCAAATGCTATGAGCATTTATTAAGATCTGATTTAAACTGTTGATTTATTTGTGCAGATTATTTGCTTTTAATGAGTTTTCTTTTAACACTTGAAATTCTATTAAAATTTGCACACAAGGTAATCAAAACCCATATATGTATATATTTATACGTATATAGCCTACTGTGTTTTAAAGTTGAGGCACCTGGGCCCAGGAGATACAGGCTACTTTACTCCTTTGAAGTTCATGCTAGCTGACTGCCTCCATTGGCAGCACCTTAGCTCCCCGGAAGTACTAGATGAAACAGTTTGATGGGGTGAGAGCCACAGCATCCCTCTCATATGCTGCTCAAAATATCTCCTATGTGCCACCATATGCCTCCTTCTAAGGCATTACCCTGGGTACCCCAGAAAAGTTCCTATATGGAAACACTATTTTATGTCTTTGATTTGACATGAGAACGGGGAAGGTGTGGGGATCCCTGCAAAGGATAAAATGTTCTCTTGCCTGTTTACACCCTAAGCTAAGCACGGGGTCAGGACTGCAGCATGCTTTTTTTTTTTTTAATTTGGTTCTCTTAATAACCTTATGAGATGATCGGTACTATTAATATCAATAATGCGTTATTAATATCACTGATTATACTAATATCCCCACCCTAGTCATAGCATTAACAATATTCCATTTTATAGATGAGGAAATTGAGACATTGCGAGCGTCAGGGTCTGGTGCAAGGTGGCAAGATTCTATCTTAGGCAGCCTAATTCTTGAGCCAGTGCTGTTAATTACTACATGAGATTGTGTGTGTGTGTGTGTGTGTGTGTGTGCGCGCGTGTGTGTGTGCATGTGTGTGCACACGCGCACATGCATAGTGGAGGAAGAGGAGAATGAATCTCATTAAAAATTTTTTTGAAGGGAGGAAGTGTGTTGCTTTCCACTTTAATGAATAGTTCTTTCCCACTCCTTTGGGTAAACCTTATCTTGGTAATTGGGGTATGCTGTTGGCACTACTGTAATTTAGTAATTTTATTAGATGTAGTTCTTATTCTTGAGGGGCTTCCCATACATGGGGGATCCAAGGGTAGCAAATGTAGGTTTAATACTGATGGTTGTGGCGTTAGCCTGTGCTGATGGCGTGTGGGACATAATCTCTTTAGGAAGTCTGCATCTATTGACCTGACCGATATGAAAAATGATCCCTGGGCCTCCGCGTAAGGTAATAAGTGAGGCTGGGGCACAAAGCTCAGCCCTCACAGTCATCTGTGATGGAGTTTAAAATGATCCATGACATCTGTATCTCTCCTAACAAATCACACACCTGTTCTTTGAATCACTTGCCATATCTGGGCAGTAGGTGGGGAGAGGAGAGGAGAGTTTATTTATAAGGGGATAACTATGTGTAAGAGGCATAAACTCTAGCTTCTTTCATGGCACTTATTCTCATGAGCCCAGTGTTTCTGACAGCTGAGCAGATATAGGAGAGATGCAAATCCATATCCTTTAAAAGTAAAATCTGTGCACAGTGATACAAACTAAGAAACACTGAATAATCTGTTTAGCTTAATACTTACCTTATAGTCAAAATGGTCCCAAACATTCAACTACCTTAGCGTAGGCCTTTTCACTGTAGCCTAGATATGTGATTTTAAAATAAAATAGAAAAGTGCTCACAAAATATTTTATAGAACTACTCAGTCCATGTTGGATTTAGGAATGTTTCTAGTAAAAGTAGATCTGAGATACTCCTGCCCAAAGTGGAAGCCCTCTGGAATGAGGTGAGCGGAGAGAGCCTGGCTCCATTCAGTCGTGTACTGCATTTACCTTGGGAGAGCTTCGTGATGACTTGGGGCAAAAAATTAAATGTTCCATTTTGCAGCACTATCATCTTTCACCTTTATGTGGATTTAAAAATGTAAATAAAATTGCTTTCTGTAAATGGTATACATGAAGGTCATATTCATATTCTTTGCAAGAATTCAAAATGCCATTTGACCCATCATTGGCTCAATAGATAATAATGTTTTCTATTAGTTTCTAGTAATCTACTTTTTAAACCATTTTATGTCTCAATATTTTTATGCCTAGTTCTTTTTTGTGAAATAAGAAATCAGAAATAAACCTCCTAGCACTTCATTGTAGATTTATTTATAGAACGTGTTCTTTCAACTTTGAACTTTTAAAAATATTAAGTCTTCCCAGAAAACATTTTCTTAGTTATAAGACTGGCTTGGCTGAAAATATGCAATGAGTGAACAATGTGCTTTTGAAAAATTTTGAGGGCTCAAGCTTATTCCAATTATCATTCATGTTCCTTTTGCTTATTATTTTCCTTGTAGATCAGTCAGAAACAGGGTTTTGGGATCCTGTTAGCAGAGTGCAACCAATGGACTTAGAAAGTAAAATAGCTGCTCTTCTCTGTGTGAGAGAGAGGGTGTTTGAATTCTTTTCATTGAAATTTGGGTAATAAGGCCCTGATAGATCCTTGTATTTAATTGTCATGATTTTGATCGTTAATGACTTTTGATTGCTTCTTCTGAAGGCATCTGTCAGCCGTTTCTGAAGCGCAGATGGCTTTAGCAGCAGCAGTAGGAGTTTCTTCTTCTTACTAACTGTGAGCTGAACACATTATTTTGGGGAAGTTGAGCAGACTAATGTCATCCCAAGTTTTTCCATCTTTGGGATATTATTTGGTTTTTTGAATAATGAGTTGCAATCACTCTGTTTCAAAGTGCCCATAGTTTTTTTAATTGTAAAGTGTATTAGTCCTCTCTGTGAGTAGATATGTAATGAGTCTTTAGTAACCAAAACCATAAGACCTGTTTGCTTGGGACAGTCCTGTTTTATGTCTGTCGTCTATATCAAAAAATACCTTCTCTTATTTTCAAAAGTGTCTTGGTGTGGGTGATATATGGTCATCTTACATACCACTAAATGTTCAAGTGGCTGATGAGAAAGGTTGACTCTAAGCCTTTATGAAAGGCTGATGACTATGAAAGATGGTTGGCTAGGCAAGAAAAGCATTCCCATCTCTGTTTTATGCTTCCTTTCTCATGAAGTATTCCAGGTCCTCGTGAACTTGGATAACCAAGGTCCACTACCATGATGAGCTTTATGGAATGTACTCCATGCTTTTTATTTAACAAGCTGGTAAACTACTTAATTAAATGTCATGCATTACACAGTAATGGGGAAAGCTGGTAGGAGAAGACTGACTGATGAGCCACCCTCAGGTCTTGCAGAGTGGCCTCAGCTTAGTGAACCTGCTTTGGTCCAGGGCCCAGAAACTGAGTTTTGCCAGTGCTTCTAGAGTTAACACTGAGAAACAGACTCACTCTAATCGGGATATCATTTTGATAATGACCTTTTCATATGTGGAAAGTATCTGAAACACTATTTGGAGCATATTCCTTTCAACATGGTAGCTCTGGGGCATCCAATTAGTAATCAAAGTTATATATATGGAAAGTTTGATGTTATTTCATAAGAGGCCATGGCAGAACCGAAGTGGAAGGTTCTCTTTCTCTGCCTTATATCTCCCTATCCTTGAGAGTGGTAAGCACGTAGCATCTTGCGTCTCTGAATCCCTGATTTCTATGCTGACAAACCCATTCAGTCTTTTGGATATATTCTCCCTTTAAATGTGTTATTATCACTAATTAAACTTCAGACAGCTGTGCCTGTGGACCTATTGAATATTCTTCCTATTCCTGTTTTTTATTGAATTTATTAGATCCCTTGAAGGCATTGTTTTTTCCGTTAATAACGTGGTTCTTCATGGGCTGGAACCCCATCGACACACTTAACTCCACCATGTTTTACATCTCTCTCTCTTTTTAAGGCTCTGTAAGGCCTTGAGACTTGGAAAATGAGCATGTGATGTCGACTTAATAGGTTTCTCTTTCACACCTCAACTCAGGGGTTATCCATGATGGGGGATTCAAGCAGTTGGATAGGCTCCTCGGCAAAGCCATTCTATGCATGGTGGCAAGAGGGGAGAGAAAGCATTCCCCATGCCTCTGTTCAAATACTTGACCTGTTTTTTACAATAGGCATACTGTAGATGTGTCTTGGTTTCTCTAAATTTCTTGGGAGTATAGAAGTAATGCCTGATAAAGCATTAAAAAGAGTGGGAGGTAGGTTGAGGTGACTGTGGGATTAATAATCCAGTCATTTCACAATTCTCCTCTGTATTGCAAATGCGCTGGCAAAAATGAACTGGATCCTCCTTGGTAGGAAGCATCAATGCAGATTGCTCCTTCTGACAGCTCAGAAGATGAGTCTGCACCCTCCTTTGCTTTTCTGGGAAAATCTTATGAGGAATTGTTCTCTAGGAATCTAATTTGCTCAGGTCTCTGGTCAGGATATTGTTTTAAAACAATGATTTATTTTTATTTTTAATTGTGGTAATATATACATAACATAAAACTTGACATCTTAACCATTCTTAAGTGTACAGTTCAGTCGTGTTAAGTACATTTACATTGTTGTGCAACCAATTGCAAGAACTCTTTTCATCTTGCAAACTAATGACTATACCCATTAAACAGTAACTCCCCATTCTCGCCCTCCCCCAGTTCCTGGCAACCACTATTCTACTTTCTGTCTCTGTGAATGTGGCTACTCGAGGTACCTCATATAAGTGCAATCATACAGTATGTGTCCTTTTATGACTGACTTATTTCTCTTCGCATAATGTCCTCAAGGTTAATCTACATTGTAGCATGTGTCAGAATTTCTTTTCTTTTTAATTAAAATTTTTTAATGTGGTCACATTTTTAAACCTTTTTAGTGTCTATTGATTTTTGAGTCATAGTTAGAAAGCTTTAGTCTATACCTAATACAGGAATTCATACACACACACACACACACACACACACACACACACACACAGGGTGCCAAAAAAGGTATACACATTTTAAGAAAGGAAAACTGTATTAAAATTATAATATTCAATATATATGGATAGCAAAAGATGAATACAAGTCACATTTGACTTCTGCAATTACAAGAGGTGATCAAAGTGGTTACCATCAGCATCCAGACACTTCTGATGACAACGATCTACGGATCTACGGCTTGAGCAATGTTGATCAAAGTGTCCACTTGTATACATCTTTTTGACACCCCTGATATATATATATATATTTGCACATATATGGTTTTATTTTTTTCACATTTAGAACCCTGATTCATTTGGAATTTATATCTTGTGTATGGTGTAAAGTATTAGTCTAATTTATTTTTTCAAACGGCTAAACAGGCATCCTAGCATCATTTATTTAAAATCTCACATTTGTCACAGTGATTTGAGATGATGCATTTCTCATATACTAAATATCCTTGCATCTGTTTCTATTCCATTGTTCTGTTTGCATCTATATGCACCAGTACCACTCTGTGTTAATTACAAAAGCAGTCTAACTTCATTTAATATCTGAGGGAGCTGATCCCCTCTCATAGCTTTTCCCCCCAGCTTTATTGAAATATAATTGATATGTAGCCTTGTATAAGTTTGAAGTCTACAATGTGATGATTTTGATACATGTGTATGTTGGGAAATATCCCCCACAATAAGGTTAGTCAACATACGTCTCACCTCACATAATTACCACTTCCTTGTTGTTATGGTGAGGATATTAAAGGTCTACTCTTATAGCAACTTTCAAGTATATAGTATATAACTATAGTCGCCATGCTGTACATTAGATCCCTCAAACTTACTCATTTTATAACTGAAAGTTTGTACCCTCTGACCAACATCTCCTCCCTTCCCCCACCCCTCAGCCCCTGGCAACCACCATTTTACACTCTGTTTCTTGAGTTTAATGTTTTTAGTCCATAGATCAGTGAGATCATACAGTATTTGTCGTTCTCTGTCTGACTTATTTCACCTAGCCTAATACCCTCAAAGTCCATCCATGTTGTTGCAAATGGTAGGATTTTCTTTTTTTTTAAATTTTTATGGCTGACTAACTCCAATTATATATATGTCACATTCTCTTTATTCCCCCATTGATGGACACTTAGGTTGTTTCCATATCTTGGTTATTGTAAATAATTCTACAGTAATCATGGGGGTGCATATATCTTTTTGAGTTAGTGTTTTCATGTCCTTCAGATATATACCCAAAAGTGGGATTGCTAGATTGTGTGGTAATTCTATTTTTAATTTTTTTGAAGAACCTCCATACTATTTTCTGTAGTGATTGTGCCAATTCATATCCCCACCAAGAGTGCACTAAGGTTCCCTTTTTTTCCACATCCTTTCCAGCACTTATCTCTTTTCTTTTTTATAGTAGCCATCCCAACAGGTATGAAGTGATATCTCACTATGGTTTTGATTTGCATTTCCCTGATTATTTGTGATATTGAGTGCCTTTTCATGTACCTGCTGGCCATTTGTATGTCTTCTTTGGGAAAATGTCTATTCAAATCCCCTGCTCATTTTTTAATCAGATTGTTTTTTTTGCTGTGGAGTTGTATGAGTTCCTTATATATTTTGAATCTTAATCCCTTATCAGAAATATGTTTTATAAATATTTTTTCCATTCCATAGTTTGCCTTTTCATTTTGTCAATAGTTTATTTTGCTGTGCAGAAGTTTTTAATTCAGTATAGTCCAGCTTGTTAATTTTTGCTTTTGTTCCTTATGCTTTTGGTGTCATATCCAAAAAACCATTGCCAAGACCAATGTCAAGGAGCAAGAAAAAAGTTAATATACCAGGCCAGGAATTTTACTCCAGCCTGGAAACTAAAGTGGGCTAAAAGATAGAAATCATCAGGTTTCTTTTCAAAGATACATTTTTCATCCTATAGGATGAGGAGGAAAGAAAGAGGAGAAGGAAGAGGAAGAAGAGGGAGAGAAAAATATTCAGTATTTGCATCTTTGTGCATTTAGACACTATCATTATAAAAATAGTACCCTTTCCAATGAGCCAAAAGTTAACATGAGCTCCTGTTTCTTAGTCATTCAACATCTGAAAGTGATTCTAAATATTTTAATTAGCAGGGAAGAGACCAAAGGAAAAGAAAACCCAAAAACAAAAACCCCAACCATGTACAACCACCCAAAATTTTGTGGAAATGTCTCATTGGTTTCAAAGATGGCTGTATGTCCCAAGCTGGGCATTTTGTGGTGGGGTTATTTTTAAAAATATAGTAAATGGGCAAATATCCTCTTAATTAAGAGCTGTAAAGAATTATTTGCTGTAAGAAAAGTCAGTGTTTTATTTATTAACCTTCCTTAGTTGAGGAATTTCTGAACTTTGTGTGTTATAATTGTTCTGAAGACTACCATGACGTTGGTACTCGTAAGTCCATAGAATGAATGACTTCTAACATATGCCTTATACATAATTTTGAAAGTAAAAGTTAGAGGACTAGCTTTGGGACCTGGCAGATTGCCAGTGAACGATGAGATGTGGCTGAAATAACAGATGATTTTCTATGTCTTAGGTGTTTAGAGCATAGAGGAGTTATCAGTTTTAACCATGACAAGGTCTGGGACAAATAATTTCTCCTCAGCATTGTGCACCATGCTTCTTCCATGGCAACATAGTTCTTCATCTTTTCTAAGCCCTTAGGTTTTTTCCATATTTGGCTTCTAATGACTGTGGAAGTGGTAGCATTAGGCCCATTCATGGAGAAGAATGTAGAAGATTCTTTGATGATGTATTTTGACCACTAGCTCCTCTTTCTGACCCTACTTCATCTTTCCTCACTCTGGTCATGACATACTCAAAATTAAGAATGAATACAAACGAACACTTTAAAAAAGGAGAACGTGGTTCTAGAGAGACATGGCTGGTTCATAGTAGAGGTAGAGAGGATGAGTCAACCTTTCTAGTAATCAGCGTTAACTGGAGTCACAATATTGAAACAAACGTTCACATTCCCACTGAGCAATATAACAGTTTTTGTAAATTATGGATTTCTCTGTTCTTGGGGGTTATCACAACTAGACATTCATCTTTCCTAGGAACCACCACATTATATTTATGTGCTCATGGTAAATTGTGTCTCAGACACAGGAAATGGAGCTATGAAGACATTGTATAGAAGTCTTTTTTCCTTTGGCAAATGCAAAAGACAAGACATTTAAAAAACATGGAGTCTAACTTATGTTACTGATTTCATTATTTGAGTTGCCGTGCACTATACAGTGAATCTTGGGCCACAAGGGCTGGGTTTGTGTCTCAAGTTATCAGAGGTAACCTTGCGATGGTATGCCATGCTGTTACTTTTCATAAGACTCCACTTGAATCAGTGAATTTTCCCATGAGCCATATTGTTAGTTCTCCTATATGTAATTAACAAAAGGGGACTAAAGCTGTGTTTGCAGAACTGTGTAGTATAAGGCTGAAAAGGAAATGAATTGGCTTAAATTAAAGATCAACTTGTATCCACTTCAAAAGACTAATCCTGAGACTTTAATCAGCTGGCGTAATATTCCATGCATGAAGAAAATGGATGTACTGTATATTGTGTCTTGGTGAGTAATCTCTGGTCCTATTTTCCTTTGTGGTACCATTGAAAAAGGAAATGGCTGGACCTGTTAATGGAAATCAGGGCTTTTACAGCTTTAGCAGAAAGGTGAAAGGTAAAGCTTTATTTCCAAGCCAAGGCATTTCAGCTCACAATGAGAACAGACTTCCCTTTTTCTGTACACCATCTGCACAGGCTTGTGGCCTGAGTTGCCATTTACTGTCCGGAGAGAATGGCACTTCCAGAAAGGATCAGAATTCGAGCAGTGTTCCAGCCTGGAATTTTTAAAATTCACAAGCCGTTTGTGAGCTCAAGTTGGGAGGAAATTGGCTGATGCTTATCAGCGTCCACTTGTCACTTCTTCCAAAAGTGTTTGGGCCAATATTCAATATCAGATTCTGTTGGAAGTCACTAACCTATAAAATATTAAGTGGTTTGTTGTAATGCATATTGGTGTGCCTTTTAGTCATTCAAACCAAATATGAGATGCGGGGTTTTCTTTCCATGTGTCCTATGGGCTATTTCTTGGCTAAACGTTTATTTGCTGACCTCTACAGAACAGGGCGATTCTTTGGGGTGGTATAGATCATTCTTGTGAAGTTGTCAGGCATTTTTCTAGATGTAACTTCTGCTCTGCAATGGGAGAGGAGGGGAGATAGGTGTTGGTAAGTTATTGTATAAGTGGTGAAGCTGGGACACAGGATCGTTCAATGTCTTACCTGGGTCACACACTTTGCAGTTAGAACACTACTGACTTCCTATCTCGTCAGCAAGAGAAATGAAGAGCCACAGAGTTTCATACTATATTACCATTTCCTTATTTATATACGGGTGGAAGTCTAATATTTTGACTTTGAAATCCTTACCTAAAAGTGCAGTGTTTGTAAGGGAGATAAAGAATTCTGTTCATTCTGGTGGTAGCTGATTAACTCATTGATCCCTGGCTTGGGAATAATAAATAATGAATAATGGTTGTGATTGTTCATCGTTATTTCTTGATGCCAAGGTTGCCGTGATTTGAGCAATTTCATGAAATAATCTGCCCATCTCTTTAGAATTCACAGAAGCTGTGGGACCTTGAGTCTAGTCCAAGTGGCTGTGTGTGCTCAGCATGTGACAAAAATGATGAATGGAGATGCAGGTTCAAGGAAACAGAGGTCTTATTGGAATGACATCTGCTTCTCTTCCGGCCAGACATGGCATAGTAGGGATCAGTGAATCATGGTGGAAGAGGAATTAGATAGGCTTGAAAACATAACTTTTTTTTTCTTGTTTATTTGATTGTGAGCAGAAAAACCAACAGAAACAAAACTAGTTGATTTTTCCATGCTTTGTACACCCAAATCCATAAGACTATATCAAATTAGCTGCAAAAGGCAACAAAATTTTGGCTCTGTGAGATTTATAATTTAAGCCATGGTTGCCCTTTTGTATCTATTCACTTATTAAGGTCCAGCTTGGTGAAAGCAACATTTTTATTTTGATTTATATTCTCAATTTATTCCGTTGCCAATGATTTCTAAGTCTATTCACACCACTCTCGCCATTATTGTTTAAATAAACTCTCTGACTCTCAAAGCATATTAAATTGTTAAAATGGTGGCACATTATCCTAGGTATACTTCCAAACACTGTACCTCACACCTACAACAGAGAACCTCTTATTTCCACAAAGCTCACTTGAATATTTATGCTCAACAGGTGGACTTTAAAAAACACTTTGAGGGAGCTATGGGATTTTTACATTTTAAAGTGGCTTTGGAGAGATATTTGCAAACTCTTTAATTATGGAAGAGGCATTTTTTGTTTTTGTTTTTTGACTTTTCCAATTAATTTCTGGTAGTATTAAAGAAATGCTTTTTGCTATGTAGCCATTTTACAACAGTGGGCAACTGATGCAAATGAAACAAGTCTCTACGTCTCTGGCCTAAGTAGTTCAATTTTCTCAGGCAGTTTCAGAGCCTCTACCTAAATAGGGGAAAGAAACCGCCCACAGATGCAATCTGTGACTGGTATTTGCTGGATCATAATTGGTGTACCAATGGAGAAAATGCTTGTCAAGCTATGCAGCTGAGAATCATGGCGCTTGAGGCCGCTCAGCCTGGAGGCCCACATTTTTAACATAATTGAGAAACCGAGGGTCTAGTCACACACCATATTGTTTTATTGGTAGAATGCTCTTCATTGTCTTAATTCTCATGGAGTCTTTGATTTTTCCAAAAACAGTTGAAAGGAGCCTCAGAAGGCAGGTAGGCCAATTTCATTGGTTCATTAGGTCTCATAGCTACCGGCACTCTTCCCCCATTGTTCGTACTTAGATTTCCTAAGTTTCTCTTTAGGTTGAGCTCCCAGTGAGAGGCCACATAAAGTACTCCCATATGTATCCCTTGCTTCTCAGCCTTTGGGCAAAAATCAGTGCAGGCTATTTCTACCCCACCTCTGCGTGTGTGTGTGTGTGTGTGTGTGTGTGTGGTGTGTGTGTGTGTGTGTGTGTGGTGTGTGTGTGTGTGTGTGTGTGTGTGTGTGTGTGTGTGTGTGTGTTGGTAGGTATTTCTATCATCTTTGTTGCCATTGATTAAAATAATTTAAAAAAATCTTGGAGCTATAAAATTTAGAAATTCAGACCAGTTCCAATTCACTTACTTGCTTAAATTCAGGTAGCTCATCAATGCCTTAGCCAGATTCTCATGGCAGTTCTTAATGCTGTCATACTAAATGTTTTTCTTTAATTCTTTGAGGCCTGTTTTCATTGAATTGATATATTTTTTAAAATTATGAAAATGAGTGCTGGCCCACAAAAATAATACGGTGGTCCTAATGAATTGATGTCTAATGAGACTGCATTTATTCTGCTCTTTTTCCTTCACTGTCTGTAGGACTGTACTGATGTGAAATGATAAACAAATTTATACCAAGGGAGATTATTGACTGAAGCAGAGGAGAGAGGATCAGATGAGTAACTGAAGACCTGTATCCTAATTCTGATTCTCTCAGTCTCAGGCAAGGCTTAGAATTTAGAGCTGAAATTCTAATTTTGAGCTTAATTTACACTATCCCCTCATCTTATTGCTAAGGAAAATGAGCTGTAGAATGATAAAGTGAGAAACTGAGGAAGACGGAGCTAGTTAGTTACAGAAGGACTAGGAATAGAATCCTGGACTCCTGACTTGAAATCCTTCAGTATTTCTCCTACACCAAAATGTTCTCAAACTCAAGCAGCTTCTCCAAGTCTCAGTGTTCTCATTTATGAAGTGATGACTGTAGTATTTTCTTAACTATTTAATAGGGTTGTTGAAAAGAGTAAGATGCAATGGAGTGGGTGTGGGGGGGAGAGAGAGAGAGAGAGAGAGAGAGAGAGAATGAAAATGATGTTATGGTAATTTATTGGAGTAGGAATTATGAGAGATTATGAGTGAAACATTGCAAATTTAAATTTAGCAGGTTGAAGTTATCTTGATGGAAAGGACTACTTTATACAACTTTTTGAAAAGATGATTTCTGGCATGGAAATGGAATTTGGGGGCAAGGTTAAAGAAGGAGCAAATGACTAAACTAAATTTATAAATTGATTATTGTCTTGGTGGCATTCTTATCCATAAGCCTAGAATTACATAAAGCAGCCCCCTTGCCAGATAATAGCTTTTTGATGCTGATCTATTAATGATTTTTTTCTAAGTAGAAGGAGTTAATTTAATGAACTACTCGGGTTGTCTCTGTGATCTAATAATTTAATACTTGTCTAGGAATTTTAGTGTTTTGCAGGCCAAGTGGTTAAAGGCAAAGAGGACATAGAATTATTCATTTTTTTAACCTGAGTTTTAGATGAAATGATATGAGAAAAGGAAGATTAATTTTATTATATGGAGACTTTACAGATTAAAGCCAAATAGCCTTTACGAAAATCTTTGGAGCTGTGACAAACCAATTTATATTCTATTAATTTAACTATTTAGGCAGAATTGTGTACTTTTGTTAATAAAACACAAAATTAATCAAATTGCCTAATAGTGTAATTACAGTTTCATCAACAATGGAAACAACTTTGATGCCAGAGTCCTGAAATGTTAAACTGTATTTTCAGTTTAATTTGGGAAAATGTGTGATTGTGGGGTACCTTGCCATCTTCTTACTTCTAGAAATATTAATGCAAATGCCGGCACTACTTTGCCCTACTGATGCCTTTAGCTTTAATTCCAGTTTATTAAACTTGTCCACTGTGGGTTCTAAAGGCTGGAAGAAACTGTGAGGTTGGGGAGACAAACGCACCCAAATAGAGTGGAAAACATAAGGGAAATTTAAAGGGAAAGAGTGAGGATAGGTAATGGATATAAATCCCATTATGAAGTCTGTGTCTGGGAAGAGAATGACAGAAAGCAATATAGAGCTAGATAGGCAATAAATATTTGTTGCATGGGTGAATTCATGAACGAATGATATAGGGCTGAAGACCCCCTGAAAATGAAAGCAGCCACGAGGTATATAATATATGGAAGCTTAGCCAAACGGAGCTATGCTATGATGACCCACAAAATTTAATAAAATAGTGGCTTTCCTTAGGATTACAGTTCAGTATGTGACATTTCTTGTTTTTATATTTGGTCCTGTGTTAGTTTTGTTCAGATTAGTAAGTCAAAACCTTCTTTGTATGTAAAAGGAAGTTAATAAATATTTTTTTACAAATATAAACTAATACATCATTTTTTACCCAGACTACATTTTTGAAATTAAACTTTTATTAATTTTATTTGAAATTTATCATTTACCAATTTTGCATTCTCTGTTCTTTTTTCATTCATTCTCCCTAATGGCCTAAGCCTCCCCATTCCAAAGGAAGA
>NW_017731788.1:1703121-1707244 GCF_001890085.2 Hipposideros armiger
CTGTTCACATCCTTTTTTGGGTTAGTCACTTAAACTTTCTAAATTTCAGTTTCCTTATCTGTAGACTGAGTTTTGAGGACTAAATGAGAATGTAAAGGGGTTTTGCATAGTACCTAGCAGAAAATAGGCAATTAATAAATGTTGACTCTTATTTTTACTATTTCTACTACTCCATATCAGCACCTTTTTTTTCTCTGTCATTTGACCTTTCCTGGAGTTCCAGGTTCATATTTCTATCCTTCTCTTTTGCTTAAAACAGTATCTTCCCAGACGCATTTCTCCTCTCTCTTCTCCACCTTAGTAGCTCCTTTATGCTCCTACGCAGTCAGGTTTGATAGTTCTCAGAGTTCTTCACTCCTCTGTCTTCCTCCTCCCCCATATTTAATCAAGTGCCAAATCTTACCTATTTCATCTCCATAATCAATCCATTTAATCTCCTTCTTTATTAGCCCTCCCTAGAGATTTTCTTTCCATCCACTGTAGAGCCTTTCTTACCTTTTTAAACTGTGACCTCTTGTCTGTTCAATCCATCCTCCTGATTGTTTTGGTAATTTTTCTTTCTATAAAACAGATGAGTTATTCACCTTTTAACAATCATTTGTTAATTGCCTGTTGCCCACAGCTTAAAGTTCAGACCTCTCAGCCAAGCCTTCAAAGCAATTCCTAATTCCAGCCTTCCAGCCTTTTTTAGCCCACCATCCTCGTCCTCTCCATGATCCCCAAGCATCTTCCTGATATATTTAACCATTGTAATGGCTCTAGTTTCTGCTCCCTACATGCTCAAGCTGTTCCCTTCAAACCTATCGTGTGCCTGTGGAAGCCTTACCCATCCTTAGAGACAATTCAAATGTCAGTTTTTTTAAGTGATATTCTTAGTTTGTGGCCAGAACTAGTCTTCTTTATAGGAAAACAGTATTTTGTGCCCAGGCGGCCTTTTGAAATCATGTGACTTGTTTTATAGTAGGAGTCAAGCAGATCTAGATTTGAATACTGCTCCTGATAAGATGACCTGGGAAAGTTATTGAGACTCAATTTCCTCATTTATTAAAATCTAGGATAAAAAAATGAAATGATGATTGTCAAAGATTTTAGAGGAACGAGAAGTGTATAGTAGATATGTAATCCACACAGTTTTCTTTTCTTATCCTTGAAGACCGTCCTTGACAGCTCATCTGGAAGTCTCTTGAGAATTCCTATAGTGAGTGTACTGCTCCTTAGCCTGGCACCATTTATTGCCAAGGATGCACATACTCTGGAGGGCCTTAAAGTTAGCCCAAGTAGTTTAGACTTCCGACATTTGATGTTTTTTGAGGAAGGGAAGGATATGATGAAAGTGTACTTTGGGAAATTAACCTGGCAGTGTGATACAGGCCAGATGAGAGAGAAGGAGACACGGAGATGAATTAAGAGATGGATATAGATACTAGAACTGGAGCTTGGGGGGCGGGGGATGAAGCTCTTACTAGGAATGGTAGCACTTACAACAGGAAAATATATAGCACAGGAAGCCTTCCCAAAATCTAACAGAAAAGCTTTTAATGACACAAAGAGGTCTTGGTTTGTTGGAAAAGCATGAGTACAATCCAATTTAAACACCCAGAGGATTATTATGGCATCCTGACAGAGACACTTAAGGTTTTCCTTTAGAATTTCGGATACAGCCCCTGTTCAGTGTGATCTATATAAGGAATTTAGAATAGTGGAATTTCCTCCTTGCTCTTCTATGCTCAGGTGACATTGGGGATTGTGCCTCCTGGAGGATTAATTACCATAAAAGGCCTCTCACCCCTGAAACGCTTCCTTTTGGGTCATGGTCCAGCTCAGCTTGGGTCGAGCCGGGCAGGCTTGTACGTGGGATGCCTGCAGTGGCCCTGACAAGTAGATAGATGAGCTCTCATTTCCCGTATTGTGCTATTAGACACCCGAGCCAGTGTAGCGAAGGGTACCAGGAAAGTATTGCAAAGCAGGGGGCATCGTCACAGTCCCTTTCCAGCTGTTGGCTGTTAGCAACAACATCCATTCTGCTGCTGACACCCTGCTCTCCCCAGCGGCACTTATGCTTAGGAATTATTTAAACCACTTAAAGACAGTAGAATATTTAAAAGTCAAAATGCCTGCTTTCTAATTATTCCCTAGACCTCACTTAGCAATAGCTGGCTTCGTGTCACACACTGTGACTCTCGTGGGGATTTCAGCAGCCCCCTGAGCAGAAGTGGTGGTGTTGGCATGCTATTAACAAAACTGGAGACAGCTGTGCCCACAGCCTTGACGAGCAAGGTGAGATGCCACCCCCCCCCCCAGCCACGCGGATGTCTCTCATTGAGTGGACAGAGCAAATTCAGTGGGCTGTTCTTAGGTGCTTAGGGGGAATCAGAGGCTATTTCTTGACTTGCTTCAATTCATTCAGGTTATTCCTAATGAAATGATCTGTGAAAAAAGGGACTTGGTAAAAAGGGGACTTGATACTATTGGACTCTCTTGACCATCCCTGGCTTTCATGAGCATCTTGAATAGTGGTCACAAAATACAAAAGAACTAATGAGCTAAAGGAAATCAAGACCAGGACCAGCATTTTGTCAGGGAGTTTGTTGAATGGTCTTTTGAATTTGCTTTGTTAAGTCTTGAAAACAGCGTTAAGCAGCCAGTGAGGTTGATGTATTAAATACAACCCTAGTCCCTACGCAGAATGGACACCAGCTAGTCAGTGATTTGGTACATCAATTGATATGGGAAAGATGAGCTCTTTTTATTAGGTCAGCAGAACTGGTGATGTATGGAGGCACTAAAACGAAGGAACAGATTAGGCTTCTCTTTGCAATTTTCATAATGAATTTTTATGAACAGAAAAATAAAACGTCGACAGGGAGAACAGAGGTGTCTGCAGTGTTTGCTGGAGTTCTGATCTCTTTATATTTCATTTTCCTTTAGCCTCACCTCTACATAAAGACTCGAAGGGATGTTATGAATTCACATATTCTTAGTTTTTAATATATTATTAAGGAAGATGAGAAGTGAAAAATCCTTTTATCTGATTTCCTGTGATATAACTCATATTTACCCATTAAAAAAAAAGAAGTTTAGACCTAGAAAAATCAGGAGATTCTGAGTCCTAGCCCTTTGTTCCCTAGTCCTGAAAATGCACCTTTCTTTCCATTTGTTTCCCCCAGTTATGCGTGTGTGAGGTGATGCACAGTAGTGGCCTGAGCCCAGGATCTCAACTCATTAGAGTTGATGTAAATATGTGCTTTGCCCCTTGCTAACTATGTAACCTGGGACTCTTTCCTTAATTTTTCTGGACTATAGTAGTTTCTACATCTGTAAAATGGCAATAACAGCTCCCCTAGGGCTGTTTGGAGGATGAAAAATGTGAACGAGAGAAGCATAAAACACTCAGCACACTGCCTGACCCTGTTGAGTTAGTGTTTTTTATTGTTTGCGTATGAGTCCTGCAAAACCCTCCTATCGTAGAGTACATTTTTCTATGTGGAAATCTGTGACTATATGGAACTATATGGCCAAGCATAATTCAAATCTGGTTTAAAATGTCAATGTGTTTTATAGGTCTATGAAAGGGTATTAGTAGCTAAAACCTGCTAAATGAGGACCTATAGGAGCATCAGGTGATGAGGCCTCTTCTAAGATCTCCCTAAGGCCATATCATGCATATTTGCATATAGTTGGCATATGATTTACAGGTACTTCCTGTCCTGAGATACTTTCAACTTAGGCTTTTACTATGGCTCCCCTTAGGACACTAATTTCCTGAGTTTCTCTAATCTTCTTGCAGATTTTTATCTTTCACTCTTTATGTTGTTAATTTTCTAAAAGCTGGAGCCTGAGCTAGTAGATATATAAGCTAAGTGAGGGGTAGAATAAGGGGCTGGTGTAAACCTTTGTCAGGACATTTTAGCCTGTGTAGGAAAGTGTTGAATTTTCAGTCTAGCATCTTTAGATCCTGCCAGAGCATCTTGGAAGTTCACTGGCATCAGGTTGTAATTAGGACCAGCTGGTTAACATGGTGATCAGTAACAAGATAGCAGCCATTTGTAATTGAGAACTTTTTTATTTAAAGTGAATAATCATGAATAGACAATTTCTTGGAAGAAAAGAGTTACTGAGTATT
>NW_017731788.1:1708738-1710759 GCF_001890085.2 Hipposideros armiger
GCTTGGTCAGGGGAGAAGGGGCACACCTGTACTGGAGGTTGATGAGGGGATAAGCATAAAACAAGCCCCACCTTTAGGATCCTTGCTAAGGAATTTCACAGTCTTGTTTTCATATGGATTTTTATAATGGCTTTTTATCAAGTTCTTTCAAATGTTCTTTAATAACCATAAAAACCGTATTGTAGCATGCTACTTTTATAAATGTTTTAAGGGCTGATGATTGTGAACTCTGCTCCTCCCCTCCAGTTATGTTTCTGGAATGACAAAAAAATGACATTTTTAATAAAAAAGAAGGAAATGAAAAGATGGCCTGGACGTGGGGATGGGGTCTTACAAAATTCTGTGGTTTTGAAAGGTAACTGGAGGTTAGGGCAAGGGCAGGAAAGGTAACTACTTGGAGTTTCTTGGGTTCCCTTTTTGGGCAGTTGGGCAGTGGGCAGGTGCAAAATGATGGCATGTATCTGAAAATTAGAGCTACCTCAGCAGGCCTGGTTTTATCCAAATTGTATCTGAATGATTTACATGGAGCTTCCCATTTTAACACCTCAGAATTAAAGGGAACAAGCAATGAGACGTGGTCATCTTTGAATCTCATTCTTTAAGGTGGATTTCAGGCCACTGAGGCAGCACTCTGTAACACAAAGGTTACATTTAAGGGAATTGAAGTAGAATGAGCCCTCATTCCGAGAGGAAGGGTTTGTGAGGAGTAAAAACTCTGTGTCACAGGCATGTCATTAAAGATATATTCTCAAAACTGATCTTTCATTCAAAAAGAAAAGGACGGAAAGACAGAAGGTTGAAGAAGATGAATATTAAAATTCACAACAGCTCAGTTTTGCAACTCGGAGTAGGAGCTGCTGAGTCAGCGACTGCTTTGGAAATAGATTGTAAATACAATAGGAGTGACTTCTCTTGGGAACTCGCTTTGTCACTTACCACTGAACAGGTCTTGACTTCTTAGCATGGAACATTAGCAGGATGGATTTGTCCACAGTCCTCAACTAAGTGGAGAAAACAATTTTAAGTTTTGGGGTTTTTTTTTTTTTTATTCTTGAGCTATCTATATTTATTCTTTTGTTCCCTGGAGAATAAATCAATAATTTTATAGAGGTTTCTTTTTCTCATGAAACCAAGCATCCTATACTCTTTCATATTTCTCATGAACTTGCTTCACAGATGTTATAAAATGGAAAATCAAAATAGCAGATTACAAAACAGTACATAGAGTATAATTTCATGGTAAATGGTGTCTACCATAATGTTAACACTGATATTTTTCTTGAGAGAGGCATTATAGCTAATTCTTCTTCATTTATTTTTTTGCCAATTTCCAATGTGGCCATAAAAACCGAAAAATGAAAATAATATTATTTTATCATGTTTACAATATATTAACAATAAGCTACTTGTATTATGTATTGCAAACATGGAGGCATCCCTGATTATTTCTATAGGTGAAGTGTCTCCTTTTTGTGCTGAGAAGAAGGAAAAATAAGTTATTAATACATTTGCGGTCACATTGGAATTGTACTAATTTATAATAATTGTGCTTTGACTTGTATAGAAGCTCTGCTTCTATTTGACTTTGTGCAAGTCATTTAATCGCTTGGGGAATGTTTCCTCATCTGTATAATAAGGGGCTGCACAAAATGATTGCCAAGGTCCTTCTAGAATTCTGTACTTTTATGAGTGACCATTTTTTTTCAAAGTACTTTCATATTCATGATTTCGTTTGATTCCCCGACCTCCCAGTGAGGGAGATAAGATCATCACTATTTTACAAATGAGGGGCTGAGCCACAGAGGGGCTGGCTGGTTTGTGGAAAGTCACCCTGAATCAGTATCAGAGCCTGTGTGATGCTGTAGGTCTCCTCTGGATCCCTGTTTCTGTCACTGGGCTGCCTGCCTCGTTGCCTCCTGTGATTTCAGAAACGCTGGCATCTGGAGATACTGTGGATGCCATCCTCCTGGGTGGGCCCAACTGCCTGGAGGAGAGAGACTCTGGCTGTGGCATCACATCCC
>NW_017731788.1:1715319-1719586 GCF_001890085.2 Hipposideros armiger
ATTTTTACACTAAATTTTCTCTGATCTGATATCAAATGAAACCCTGTGCATTAGTTTTTTCTATTTTAGCTATGAAGTTTGCTCTCTGTTAATAAATACCAGGTGTGCCAAAAATATATATATGAGTAGACACTTTGGCCAACGTTGCTCAAGCAGTAGTTCACCGTAATCAGAAGTGTCTGGACGCTGATGGTAACCACTTTGAGCACCTCTTGTAATTGTAGAAGTCAAACATGACTTGTATTCTTCTTTTGTTATTGGTATGTATTGAGTATTACAACTTTAATACAGCTTTTTCCTTTCTTAAAATGTATATACATTTTTGGCACCCTCTGTATATTAACATGCTTTCTGTTAAAAGCTAATAAATTTATCATTGCATTTAAAATCTAACAACAGTGTAGAACTGTTCCCAGAGCTGACTTCTAGAGCAGTTTACAAATGTTCCTCCCTCCTTACACTCGCCCCCAAATTTATTTCAAATTGAAGATTTGGCTGGAAATTTTAGCTAAAGGAAGGTTTCTAAGTTGAAATGTGGTCACATTATTGTGAGACTTGGGGCTTGTCTATCTTAAATTTTACCCTAAAATGCATTGTGTCTGCATAGTTAGGACAGTGAGCAGATGAAGAATTCCTCCTCTCCTCCATGGTTCTAAAATGGAGACAACAGGCACAACTCTCAAAAGGTCCTGCCCTGCAGATGACCTGGGCCAGCAAACTTTCATAGTTCCCATGAGCATAAAAAGAGAAAAATCTGGTCTGCCCAAACATTATCATATTTTTTCACCTTGTGTTTATTTACCCTTTCTAGTTTCTTTGTAATTATGTTGCTAGGTGACTGATGACTACAGGTTATCACCAGCTGAAAAAAACAAACAAACAAACACACACACACACACACACACACACACACACACACATTTCCTTGAGGTGAGGATGACTGGGGAAAGAGCAGCCATTCTTTTTCCTTCCTCGCTTTTTGCCTAGAAGTACATATTAATGTACTATAGGAGAGAGTGAACTATATAATTAAAAAAAAAAGAAATATGCTAATGTGCCTAATTTTATCACAAGTCTTTAATGGGTTTCTTAATATAATTCTGGGTTTAATGGCATTTGAGTGCTTGAATTAGCCCAATGATTCTTAACAGGAACCACCTCCTACTTCAGGGATGGTGGTGGGGAGGATGGCTATATCATAAAGAGAAACATTTGATGTGCTGCCTTAAGGAAACATTTTCTGAGCTGAAAAACCATCATTGCCAACTTAGCCTATTGCATATTGTTGTTCTATCCCTCATGTATGTTATGGTAGAAAAAGGTTGATTGTCTTCAAGGACTTCGTTATAATTATCTGTTTGATTTTCTGACTCCTCTAATAAGTTGTAAATCTATAGAGGCACACCTCAGAGATATTGCGGGTTTGGTTCCAGACCACTGCAATAAAGTGAGCGTCACAGTAAATTGAGTCATAATCTTTTTGCTGGTGGAGGGTCTTCCCTTCAATTTGTACAAAATACAAAACCTGTGAAGTGCAATAAAGTGAAGTGCAATAAAACAGGGTATACCTGTAATGGCCTGAACCATGTCTGTCTCATTAATCATTCATCATATTAAACATTAGTAATCTTACTAATAATTTGATCTCCATTGCCATACATATGGTGGCTGCTTATTAGACACTTGTTGAATGAATGAAAGAATGAAAGCATGATAACTGGGGAGACATTGCAGATAGAGATTTCTCTGATGTTTAAGTTGGATTGTTCAGTTAGAAGTTAGCTTGCATGGGCACTTGCAAAAATTTACCACTTCCCCTCACTCCTCCAAAAACCAACCAGAAAAAAAGAAGTTAAAAAACAATATCAAAATTGTAATATATTATTTAAAAATAAGCTAAACATCAAGTCAAAGCAAAAGGAACCATACTTAGAAATGAGGGAATGTAACTCAGGAAAGAATCAGAAATAAAAGCAAAATCAGCTCAGAAAAACTACTAAACTAGAATAAACACAAAAATGAATCAACACAACAGATACTACTTCAAAAGAAAAATAAGATGAAAAGGAAGAAAAATTTAAAGGTCAAAAAGAAATGAAGAAGGAAGTAAAAAAGTTTTGTATGAAAGACGATCCAAGTATACCAGGAATTCCTGAAGAAGTAAGCCAAGAGAACAAAGCAGAACAAATTCTAAAAACTGTAATTCAAGAACATTTTCCAAAAATTAAGAAAAAGACTTGAAACTACCTATTTGAAAGATGTAGCTAAGAACATCACTCCAGAACAACTAACACCAAGACTTATTCAAATGAAATTTGATGAAAAAAATCATTTGAGCATCTTGACAAAACAGAAGGTGACTTAAAAGGGAAAGAAAATTACATTATTATCAGACTTTTTCTTTCTTTATTTTTGGCAGCAATGCTTTATGCCAGAAGAAAATGAAGTAAAATATTTAAGAAATTCAAAGAAAGAAAATATAAGCCAAAGATTTTTACAGCTAGAAAAATTGACTTTTGAGTGTAAAGAGCACAGACTGGTATTAACATACAATGACCCAAAGAATATTGTTCCCACAGATTTTTCTGAGAATGAACTTCAGACAATGAAAAAAACTAAAGAGACAATGCTACAAGGACGTGAACATACAGATAGTTGTGGAACTATGACTCAGTGAGGACTAACAGGGAGCAAGTATTTATAAAGCAGCAGTATGTGGACCGGCCAAGTGGTGCGTTGGTTAAAAGCTGGCTTGGGACGCCAGCTCTGAGCAGCAGGGTCCCGGTTTGGATCCCACAGGAGGGCCAGTGGTGCTGCGCCCTCTACAGCTAAGATGGTGAACAACCTGGAGCTGGGCTGCCATGAGTCACTGGCAACTGCATAGGCTGCAGCCCCTGCTGCAGTGGGGCTNAGTTAATTAATTAAGTTTATTGAACATTTAGTTGTTAAATAAATTGCACAAAAACAAAAAAGAAATTGTGATTCACCCATACTCCATTTAAATGAAACAGGAAAAATAAGGAAGGAAACATGTTTTGTGCCATGTTTTAATATGCTTTTACCAAAATTTCTAAAATAAACATACAGGTTATCAGATAAATGATAAACATAAATCCTTCCAGAATATAATATATAGGCTGTCGTATGAAATCAAATCTTGAAGTTGGCTAGAGCATTATAAATAAAGTCAGACAAATGTATTAGCAAATGGCCAAGTAAGAATAATCTTATCTTAGAGTTTCTTCTAGAATGAGTATGCAGAGGAGTTTAGAGACATTGAAGAGGATTTAAAATCAGTTCCCAAATTTAAAGCCCATTTGCATTTTATTTTTGAAGCCCTCTTTTCTGAAAATGCTGACCATTAGATAAAATCCATGCTTGCCACAATCTGCATTTATTTTCATGTATCTCATTCTGTCTATGAGATTTAGTCCATGAGTAGAAAAATCTCCTGCTTGGTTTTGGATTCTGAACTTGTGTCATGTAATCTGACCTATGCATTACGGCCTGCTCTTATATATTCACCATTACTCACCATTGATAGGGCACTGTCACTTCTCCCCACCTACAGTTCTTTCCCTGGAAGCCTCTGAGATAACCACTGGCTGTAGAAAGAAGGTTCAAATGTTGGCTTAAGTTTCGTTGTTGCTGGCAGCTGATCTGTTGAAATTATTTTGTCTTTATTTGTAAGTTTTCCCCTATTATGTAATCGTGACAATTTCAGTTCATATATTTGAGCTATAATCTAATTGTGTTAGTGTAAAAAATTACCTGAGATAAAATTCTGTAAAGCTGGTCTCATCTAGGTGAATTTATCTCATTTCCTTCTATTTCTGGAAAACCACATAAGGCAATTAATCAATTTTTAAGGATTTTTACATTTTATCTGTGGTTTTAAGATTATTTCTCTTTCATGATATTGATTTAACAATCTTGTTTTAACTAAATGCTTATGGTGAAATGTTTATTTTTTTTTAAATTCAAAAATTCAAGGTTCACCTAAAGGTAAATATGTAAGTCACAGCATCTTTAAGATATAGAAAAAGGAAATTTTAAAATGTGGAAAAATCATGTTCCATATCATACAAAGAAAAAGATGAACACTTTAAAAAATTAAAAAAAAATTTTTGTTTTTCCTATCAAGAGTAACATTTCACTTTATTCAAGGTATGCTCTTTCCCAAATCCTCAGAGAATTTATACTTTGTTTAAAGCTGAGCCACTTTTGAGTGTTAGACTATGTAAGGCCACCTTCAGCTTTGTGGGGA
>NW_017731788.1:1727658-1731857 GCF_001890085.2 Hipposideros armiger
TTTTGGAATCCAGCATTTTTCTCCATTTTATTTGCCTCCAGGGGGAATAAAAAAAACAACAAAAACGTGACTTTATAGGCTTTTTGTCATCAGTGAGAATTTCTAACACTGGGGTATAGAGAGCTGGACGATAAATCTCAGTGGACTAAACCACTGCCCTAAGTGGCTTACTCATGCCTTCGCACTCCCTGAATAGCTGCTAACAATGACTGCAAGCTGTACTTTCCAGAAGCTAGAGTTGATCTTTATTTAATCTATCCATCCATTGTGCGAACATGGCCACCTGGGAATTAAAAGAAGAAAAATGAGTCACCAGGACTTGTACATTGTGTAAGGCAAACTCTCCCTCCCCCAAGAAGCCGTCATAGAAATTAAATCTTTTTTTTTTCCTCAGTGATTTACTAAGTGTTTCAATCATGGTCCACACATTTAGTTGTTGTCAAGATGGATGTTTCTAAAGGAATTATTTTTTCATTTCATGGTGAGATTCTTTTTATCTTCCAGACACTTCAATTACTGGCAGAAACTGGACATGAGAGACTCAAGTAGCAAAGTTTCATTGGTACATCAGTGCTCAGGGATGAGGATCACACACGTACTGCATCGTGTCCATGTCTGATGAGCCACAGCAGCCTGTTTCACGGACATTGATGGAGATTTCTGAAACTCCATTCAGGGTCCGCCTTTTCAGTCAGTATCTTAAAAAATAAAAGAAATAANCTCCAGTTCTAGAATCAGAGAATGATCCACGGCTAACAGCCACTTTTTCAGTTATGGTGTTTAGACGTGGCATAACTGATGGTCCTTTCCACTCTTTCTTAGTGTTACCATACTTGGACTTTTCAGGGAATGTCCGCGAATTCATTCTTCAATGTAGGGAAATGGCCGTTGTCATGTGCCTAGCACTGTAAATGCTTTCGCAGTGCAGCTCTTCCCAACCAAGGCTTGAAACTCATTGACTGAAGCAGCCTGCATCATCTAAGTTAGTTGTTTCAATGCATTACACCCAGGCTATGTTATCCATCATAAATGTACAAGCGGGCCTTTTTCCCACTGCTATTGATTTTCTCATGGTGACTATTTGTCTGCACTCTTGACAGAATGACAGTTGGCTGACATTGCTAAGCTCTGGTGTCCTTTTATACCTCTTGCTGTCTAAAACTGGCATGTGGGTGGGAAGATTCAGATTAAAACCCACTTAATAATTGCTCTCTTATTGGATTTCTCCTCCCCGCCCCCATATCACTGATTATTGTACTGTACTGTCAGTTTCAACATCTTGTCTCCCTCCGCCAAACTTTAGTTCTATTTTTTCAGGGTTCCTTTCCCTTATGCTGTGTTTTCTATATAAATAAGCTTATATTCCCATTTACTAAATTCTTAAGTCATTCTGAGGCAGTATACAGTGATTTGAGGTAGATATTAAAGTGCCATGCTTTTCTAGGAGAGAAGGCGAGCTGCCAAACCCCGGCGATGATCGACCTTCCATTTAGTTAACTTCTCAGTCCAATTTGACTAGTCTAGATGAATCTACCCCGAAAGAACAGACGTTTTCAGCTTGGGCAGGATGTCATTTCCCCTTTATAGGCTACTCAGATTTAATTTTCCACTTGAACTGCTGCAGGTATGCTGAGATCCCTTCAAATTACCCAGGGGCTTGATGAATAGCTGGACTCGCCAGTAAGTGGACAGCTCATTAGCCAATCTGTGACGGCCTGCTGTGACTATTCTGAATCAAAAAGCCGGGTTTCTAATGGTGGATAGCCAATTAACAGCAAAACTTACCCTCATGAATTTTAACCGTTGTCTTGTCAGAAGTCTGAGTTTGATGTTCTCTTTCATGATGTTTATTTTTCTTATTGTAATTGAGAACATGGGAGGACTTGCTTGGAATTAAGAATCAGGTGTGTAGAGACGATTTTAGGATTGGGATGATTGTTATGCATGTTTTGTGTTACTTTGTTCTTTCTCTTCAACTGATGCAAATAACTTTGATCACAGGTTTCCATCTGGGTGCTGGGAGAGAGGATACAGAAAAAATTAATAGCCAAACTTTCTTATTTCTATTAATTATTCTTATTATTGTATATATTGTACAAAATTGGAAAACACAGAGAAGTGTAAAAAAAGAGGAAAACCACCCATAATCCCATCACAGAAAATAAACTCATGTTAGTTTTCTCATGCACCCTCTTCTTGACCTCCATCTATATTCCCATCTCTCTCTTACACACATCTAGTATATTACATATACAAGTATACTAAACTCTGTATGTTTTAAAAACATTTACAAAAATGAGTAGATACTCTGCGAACTATTTGTAACCTGCTTTTACATTGATCATCACATTGTGAATATCTTCCTCATATCATTACATACATTAGCAAACATGATTTCAATAGTTGAATAGTAACTCATAGGGTTTTACTCAATCCAGCCCTAATTATTTACTTATTTTTTTCTACTTTATTTCATCCAAGCCACACTTTTTCATTTTTATTTTTTCTAGCCTCACTTTCATGCAGCTCTCTCTATCTTTGTTACATTGTTCATCTCCCACTGGCCTCTTCTTCCCTCTCATCTGGAGTTGAGGTGAATATATTACAAAGTTGAGGCCACTCTGGTTCTTCCATGAGCTTTCTCCCAAGGTGAGCAAAATAAATGCAGCCAAGGCCTGAGTATAGAGATAGAAGCAGGTGTGAGAGCAGGGACACCACTGGGAGAGTCCTGGTTCTGGACATGACCTCTGCTTGGGGAAGTCATCCTTGGTCACGCAGAGGCACTCTGATATGGAGGGTGATGAGGCATGGTTTTCCTGCAGCATGTTTTTATTCTCTTTGCTTTTGCTTCCACATCCCTAGACTTCTTCAGAAATCCCTAAACTTCAGTTGTTTAAATTTGTGTAGAGAGCTCTAGAATGTGAACCCTGATTCCCATGCTGGCCTGTCCCCCACGGACTCCATTTGAGCCCTTGCTTGGTCTCCTCAGAGGGAACCTCAGGGACTTTGCTTCCTTTGATATTTCCCTTTGACATGACCCTTCCTGTTCCATAACCAAACACACTGTTTATCTTTGGTCTACAAGTAATGGATCATTTGGGAAGATTTGGGATTAGGTACATGAGGGCAAATTTGAATGTGATTTACAGTTACACCATGATTAAAGAAACCCATGGGATGGAGACCCTTTATAATAAATAGCAACAGCCATACTGAAAAATCAACTGGACCCAAAATTAACCCTCTGTGAATCACATGAAGCTGCATGCTTTCATATGCCTTGCCTCTCTTAGAGTATGGTAATCAGGAGTGTGGTAATCTGGAGTGATAATGGGGGAGATTTTAGTGTTCAAAGTGTTTCTTTTTTTGGTGGGAAGCTCTTTCACAGCCTTGATGCTGGTGTTTCGCAATATTTTTATCCTTTACTTCTTCATCCCTCTTTCTTTTCTTCTTTCCCCCCATTAAAATAAGGAGGATCTTATGTCACACATATATAATTGTTGATTAAGAAACTGCTAAACAATTTGATTGAAGTAAAACTTAGTCATAGTAAAATGTTATCAAAATAGGTATTCAAATCTTTGATCTTTATCTTGAATTTTTATTCCATCTAATAGCCATGTCCTTCACCCCTGTGCAACCTCTATACATTCCATTCATCATGCCAAAAGGGATATTTTTGTTTATTTGTTTTTAGGGCAATGGGAGTGGGGGTGAGTGTGAAATGATACATTATTCTGTTGATCCCGAAAGCAATTTAAGTTCTTCTATGACAGGTTTTTTAGCATTTTTGTTCCTTTTGTGAATATGAAAATACTTATGGATTCCCCATTTTAGAGATTTTGTATTCCCGTCTCTCATTATGTATGCATTTAAAGGAAGTTCATGAATTCCCATCCATTTCAACATCACTTTGAGTGGTGTCAGTGAGTGTGAGAAAGCCCTGGTTCTTTCTCTGTCAGCTGATGACCTTCTTCCCTGAAGCACTTGACCTGCTTTTTCTAATCTTTTTCTATTCTTTCAGGCCTGGGTTTGTGTGTTCATGTCCCCAGCACAGATATGCCCTTTGGCTTTCTTCTCACAGAACCCTATTCCCCTAAATCATTTCTTATCTGAGATCAAACTAAGTTCATTTTCTTCCCTTTCAACATTATTCAAATCTTAGCTTGTTTTCTTTGCCTCAAGACTCTCAGATTCAT
>NW_017731788.1:1737341-1738059 GCF_001890085.2 Hipposideros armiger
GAGGGCAGTGTCACTGGCCCTCATATGTGGGATCCGAACCGGGGCCCTCTGGTGTCCCAAACCAGCTCTTAACCATCACGCCACTCAGCCGGCCCACAATATTATTGACTATATTTCCTATATTACATCCCTAAGACTTATTTGTTTTATACCTGGAAATTTGAACCTCTTATTTCTCTTCACCTTTCCCCCCATTTTTTACATTTTTATTTACAGTTAACATTCAATATTATTTTATATTTCAGGTGTATAGCATATGGTTACACATTTATATAATTTAAGAAGTGATTCCCCTGTCTAGTCTAGTGCCCACCTGGCACTATACAGAGTTATTTCCATATTATTGACTACATTCCTTATGCTTTACTTTACATCCCCATGACTATTTTGTAACTACCAATTTGTACTTCTTAATACCTTTACCTTTTTCACCCTGCCCCCAACTCCCCTCATAGCACCCCGATAAATCCACCACCCACCTGGCATCGTACATAGTTATTACACTATTATTGACTATATTCCTTATGCTGTACCCTACATCTTCATGACGATTTTTTAACAACCAATTTGTACTTCTTAATCCCTTTCCTTTTTTCACCCACTCCCAGACCCCCTCCCATCTGGCAACCATCAAAATGTTCTCTGTCTCTATGAGTTTGCTTCTGTTTTGTTTGTTTGTTTGTTTTGTTCTTTAGATTCCACATACAAGCAAAATTGC
>NW_017731788.1:1739299-1740814 GCF_001890085.2 Hipposideros armiger
AAGTTCAGCTGTAGCCTGTGCCATGCCCGGGGCCATCTGGCATGAGCTACAAACCAATTTTCTAATGGCCACCACCTGTGCTGGGTTTGGAGGTACCTTGAGAGGCCAAGCTGCAAACAAGGCCGGCTGTTGCTAACGCTGAGCTTAGGGCTGCTCAACCAGAAGTATGGGGCATGCCAAAGTTAGATGTTGCTCGTTGTGGTTTTGTGAATCTTTGAGGGATTTTAGGAAAGTCTGCAGCATGATCCAAAGCAGGCCATTTATATGGAAAAGCCACTGAAAGTGGCTTGGGTGTGCCCGAAATTTGGGTACGCATTCTCTCAGGGAATCAGGGCGAAGGAATGGTGTTAACCAGGTTGATGGAGACTCAGATATGGTGGCCACCTGCCTGGGAGGAGGAGGGCTCAACAAAGAAACAACGGCTTCCGCCAGCTCCTCCCTCTGGGAGAAAGCTGCTCCTCTAGCCCTCGCCCTGAAGCCAGACAACTCAATTCTTTCCCACCTGTCCCTGGTGACTTTCAAGCTGCTGCCCAAGCGCTGGAGCTCAGAGCGAGTCCATCAGTGAGTAAGTCCATGCGTGGAGTGAGCCCCGGGAACTGCAGCCACACTTGTCTCACTTGGGCACAATCTCCACTGTTTTTCACAGCCAGAGGTTATGGGGACTTCTGTTCCCGGCACTGAAACCCTGGGTTGGTGTGAGGTTGGGACCCCTTACTCCTCTATGGGGGACCTCTGCAGCTGAGATGTCCCTCCCAATATTTAATGCTCACATGTGGGTGTGGGACCAGCCTGTTCTGCGTCTCCGCCCCTGCTACCAGTCTTGAGTTGCCGTCTTTTACATGTTCTCATTTGCAGGGATTCTTTTCAGCTAGACTTCAGCTGATTCTCAATGATGGTTGTTCTGGAGTTTAGCATTAATTTTGATGTGGTCATGAGAGGAGGTGAGCACAGGGTTTACCTACTCCACCATCTTGACTGGATCTCCCCATTTGCATTGCTTTTAAATTTCTTTGTAACTTAGAGACCTTTCATTGGGAGGAAGTTGGCATTCAGAATAAATAATGTAATTTATAATGCTGAGAAGAAAACACACCAAACCCTCCACCACCATAAAACTGCTTTATCTTGCTCTAATAACTAGTTTTTAAAATGAATCCTGATGACTTTAGTTTGAGGAGCCCTCTGGAGTTTTTGCACAGATCAGACTCAGTGCTGCAGAACAGGCTGACCCGGACCCAAGGCCCTCTTTGGACTGCTGCATTTTGGCACATGGAGGCCTGTTGACTTTTTACCGAGCTCCCTGTAAGACCGGCTCGGGAGGCCCTGAGCATCTGGCCAATGTAGCAGAATCTGTGGGCTGGGACTATGCAGAAGCTTTGGCCCAACAGAGTGAAACTGCTGAACTTCAGCTTTTTCACTTTTGCTTCACTTTAAAGAGCAGCCTCAGCTTGAACAGCTGGGGCTAAATTGCAGGGGAGAGTGTTTCCGTGAGCTTCGCTGGCTTTCCCAAGTAAG
>NW_017735545.1:0-1805 GCF_001890085.2 Hipposideros armiger
GTGTGTGTGTGTGTGTGTGTGTGTGTGTGTGTGTGTTAAGTGGAAGGAATTAACATTTGTTGAGTGCTGACTGCATTCTACATGCTTCATACAGAATCTCTCACTTAATACTCAAAACACTGTATTTCAATAGCATTATCCCATGTTTATATGATAAAACCTAGGCTCAGTATTCTCTCTCTGAAAGTAATCCTGTGAGTGGCATTTCTGGATCCTGACTCAGAACCACCAGATTCCCAAATCCACTATCTTGCCCTACACCAGGATGTTTGCAACTAATACTAAATAAAACTATTGGATGCTGAGTCTTGGACAATTTCACAAGTGGAACGGTAAGGTATATATATATTCTTGTCTCCATTTTTGAGGTGACACTCAAAGGTGGTAAGTGGCCCAAGATCACACAGCTAGTGAGTGACTACAAACCCAAATCTGTTTATAGGATTTGAGGGCCATTTCTATTATTATATGGTCTAAACAACTCCCACCAAACAACTGCTGGTTCCAGGAATGTTCTCTTTGTGTTAAATACTTCTTGGCCAAAAGTTAAATTTATTTTCTTTGCTTTGATTTTTGTAATCAGTAGAAAAAAAACTCACTATCATTTTTAGGTAATTTTATCTACATAGCGTCAATTCTTTAAATCATCCTTAAACAGATTAATCCCAACTCATGATGTTTTTTCTTTGTGGAAATGGCGTTACTCGTTATTTCTGATCACCTAGAATTAGCACAGAGAAACCAGGCAAAAGAAACTGCTTCATAAAACAGAACATACCACCTTTTATGTCACAGCGGGGGCTAATATTGTTTCAAACAGACAGAACTGGAATTGAGGACTTAACTATGGTGAAGAGCTGGCATCAAGGAGGCACCTCTTGTCTCTCCTTGGCAGGCACACTGGCCTGGGGCAGGAGACCTGAGAGGTTCCTATATGAGGTGATGGAAGTTCTGACAAGCAGGTGACCTCTGGAAGATGTGGTAGCATGTCGTAGGGGTTGGGGTTTTGGTGGAAGGCTCCAGTCAATGAGTGAGGCAAAGTGGTTAAGACAGGAATGTAGCAATAACACTGGGTACAACATACATCAGAAAGAACAAACGCTAGGGTGCACATTCTAGCAAGGGCTGATCTCTTACTTGCCCTACTGAGCCATTTGGGCTCTTAAATTCCTTTGTGGATGTGACCTGTCCCAGGGCTTAGGCTAAATCAGAGGCTGGACTGGCCATATAATTTCATTTTGCAAAATGAAAATTCAGGGTCCTTGTTCAAGAAACTGGAAAAGGGTGCCATTAAAGGTACCAAAATAGAAGACTCTTTTCTTTCTTCCTGATCTCTCTCTCTATTGTGTTGGCTATTTATTTGTTATTTACTATCACATTCCCTTGAACATGAAATACTTGCAAGGTCAGTAAAAACTCTCTCAAGTGCCTGGGGACCATGTTACTTGGCAGCATGACTCACCAGCTTCCAGGATTCCCCACCCCTCACCCCGCCAGCCACCCAGGGTCATGAAAACCAGTCTCCTCCCAGTCTTAAACTCCCAACTCACTGGTGACTGGTGTTCCCAAAGGGAATGCAACCTCTACTCTGGAAAGTGTTTGGTACCTGGATTGGAGGTAGATGAGAGACTCATACCTGCCAGTTTGTCTGCTGTCAGGATGGTGACAGCTGCCACCATGCTCTTCCCTGCGACATAACCCTGAACCTTCTAGCATCCCTGCTCATGCCCAGGTGCCCACTGGGAGCAGAGATAGTAGAATGAGGGCCTTCCATCCCTGTCTCCAGCCTCAGTGACTTGGTTGCC
>NW_017735546.1:0-1804 GCF_001890085.2 Hipposideros armiger
CTGAGAAGCCAGGTCCTGGGGGAGGCTAGGCATTAGTGGGTCCTGCCCCGACCCTGCCAGAAAGAAGCCCAGTGTCCTGGGAACAGGCTGTCACCAGGCAGGTGCCCTCTTCTGTCCTGTGGCTCCTGCCCAGGAGGGCGCGGCCACTGAGCTCAGGTCTATAAATAAGGTATCTGGGAGGAACGGCTTTAATTTGCACTTTACCTATTGGTGTTTACTTTGCTATTTCCAATATGGTAATTTAATTCTGTAGGGCGCCTGGCTGGGGGGGCACCTGGGGCGTGCGGTTACCTGACCGCACCAGGAGTGACTCCTATGTCCCTGTGCAGCTCTGAATACAGATGCCCCAGGGACAGCCATGACCTGTGGAGGCCCCAGGTGTGGGCACGGCACGGAGGGGTTTGGCTGGACATCGAGGCCCATCTGTATTCAGACCCACAATCCTCCCCTCTCTATTTGACTCCTTCCCCTGATAGCAGTGCCAGCATCACCCTTCTCTCTTGCCTGTCCTTCAAGTCTCTCCTCGCCTTAGGCCAAGGTCTCTATCTCTGCTGAGATAACCGCCCTCCTCCAGGGCTTCTCTGATGGCCATGTGGCTAATTATGGGATGGCCTTTGAAGTTTTTCTCTCCCAGTTGCTTGCTGTGTTTTACATTTTTGTCTTTTGTCTTTTCTCTGCGATTGTAGACTCCCTGAGGCCAGGGCTGTGTCTTCTCCCTCAGGCTGGGCTCTGTGAAGGCAGAGAATGTGCTTTTCCCTCCGACTAGGGGTCTCCTAAGGTATGAGGCTATTCCTGCACCTGGGGCCTGGGACCTCCCCAAGGGCAGGGGTTGAATTGCTCCTGTTTCACATCTCTGCTCCTTCTCCTCTCTCTTCCCCCCTCACCACTCCCCAAGGCCTTTGTTCCCTAGAAAGGGCTGTTCTCCCTCTGGTTAGGTTTACCCATGAGGGCCACCAAGCGCGTGCTTGCCCTGTCCTCACTGACAGCAGCACCGGCTGGCAGGACTGCATCATGGCTTTTGTGGGCCCCTTCCTCCACAAACAAATACCAAAGATTACATTTTACAACTGCACGGGAAGAAAGACCAATATGTTCAGATTATAGATGAAAACATTTTCTCTGACTTAAAACATCACTTGCCCCTCTGGTCTTAAATCAAAACACCTGCCTGGGCCCCCGAAGGTCTTATGGGCCAGCACTGTGCCTGCTGCTCAGAGTGGATAAGTTGGGTGTGGGGGAGGAACCCGCCCGAGCCTGGCCATTGCAGGCTGGGCTACCTTTCCCACCCCTTAGCTCTCAGAAGCCTCACATAGTCCCCGTGAGCCAGTCAGGGCCAAGACTCCTATCCCACACCATCAGCACTATGGCTCCTGGCCGTAGTCACAACAGAGCCCCCTTGATGGCTCCGTGCCAGGTCCTGTGCTGAGCACACGGTCACCTTTGTCTTATCTAATCCTCACAGCCATCCTATGAGGCAGGCATTGTGATTATTTCCCGTTTCACAGATAAGGAAAGTGAGGCTCAGAAGGAAGAAGTGACAGATTCGAGGTCACCCAACCGGTCAGTGATGGGGGTGGGGGTGGGAGGCAATCGAGGACCCAAAAGTTGGGGCCTCAGAAAGTCTAGGTCCTGCCACGCTAAAGGGTGAATGGCCAGGCAACGTGCAGGTTAGGGTCAGCCACAAGAGACTGATTCTTCTGCTGCTCCAGGCACCTGAGAAGATAGGTGGCAAAAACTTGACCTGGAATTACCTGCTTTTCTGTCCCACCTCCCGTCTGGCTTGCAGCGGGGGCAGGGGTGGGGG
>NW_017735547.1:0-1759 GCF_001890085.2 Hipposideros armiger
CAATTAATTCAACCATTTCATCATTCAAGCAATGTTCAATGGCTCGACTACTGTGTGCCAGGCGCTATCAGGGACCCGTCTGGAGTGGGTGTGGTTTGGTTTTAACCACGTTTCTGTTTTGGCTCTTTTATGCTGTGGAGTTCCTCTCTCTACTGTTCATTGAATCGAATGGAAGGAGGAATTAAGATTCTTGGAGGGGACAGTGCAAAAATAATGAGAAACGTGTTCCGTCTGGTCAGCAACATGCGTGATTGATCAGCCTGAAGCCAGCAGCATGAAGGGCCAGAGCGCGACCAGAGAACCCCCATCAAGCCTGGTTGATGATGCAATATACATGGAAATGGGCGGCTCTGTAAGAGACAAAGGTAATGAAGATGCTATAAAAGAAAACACGATGTAAAAACCTCTTTCTCATCAGGTAAGAAATGCCACGAAGATGGATAGGGTTATTTGAACACTCTCCAAAAGCACCTACACATTTGTATGGCATTTCCATAAAGCCCTGGAAGTTGCTGGAATGAGGAAGAAGGTTATGATGAGCTGCAAAGGGCTAAATTGGCTACAAGAGGCCATGAAGCCATCAAATGGGATTAACATGGAGGGAGGGAACAGGCCGTGGTGATAGGAAGAAATAAACCAGCGTTTCCAGGCAAGAAGATTTCTCCTGCCTGCCCATATTTTTTTTTTTCAGATAAGGGTATTGTTTGATTGTTTATAAATCCCAACCTAAAAATAAAAAGAACTGCCTGTGCTCTACAATGTGTCTGGGGCTAAAATGCCCCATTTCAAACTCTTCCATTGCATATTTCTTCTTTGGCCAAGAGCTGGGAATTCAGTTATGGAAAACCTCATAGCAGAGGTGATGGGCCTGTGTTTGTCACTTCATAAATCCTCCCTCTGTGCTTGACAGGACTCCAAGATCACCTTTTAAAGCTCATCTGGCTAAGGGATAAGACAGCCTTCTTAATACTTCCCCTCCAGCACAATAGGACTGGTGATAAACCCGCCTTAACCCATATGATTGGCAGGAGGGTAGGGTATGCCAGGAAGCTCACTTCGGGGAGTTTGTGCGTTTCTCCCTCATGAAAAAATACCTGTAAACAACTATCCTGCTTGCTGCAAAGACTTGCAGTGTGTCTGTAAGGGGCCTGTTAGGTCTCTTTGTCGGTACAGAGTCAGGCACACTCCATGGCACACAATCTCCTACCTATCCTCCATCCTTCGCTTAGCCGGGTCTTTGCACCCACCAAACGCTAAGACAGTATTCCCCACTCAATCTACTTTACCCACCAAATCCCCCTAGAAGGATAATCAGTCTCCACGGACTGGCTTACTCTGCCAGTAAGCATTACTATACAGAGAGGATAGTTTTTATAAATTAGACTCTAAGCATTTACGGAAATCTGCTAAATATTTTATTGAGTTCCTCATGTCGGTCCAAATAAAACAAAATGTTCTGCTCTCACATGGGCGGCCAGGTCACACCTGTGTTCAAAGAACAGCAACTGCCACAGACGCGCCATGCTGTTGGTCCTGTCGCGTGAGAAGCCAGGTGACCTTCCCGTATCATCCCGCAAAGGCGGATGAGCGGACACTAGTGACTTTCCGTGTGAAAGCACAGTTTCCCTCAGTACCTGCTGCACACAGCTCCCGCCATGGCGAGGGAACGAGTCAGGTCCCAGAGGTGTACTCGGGTCCCCGTGCCCGCCTTTGCCCTTTTCAAAGCCTCAGCGGCTCCTTCTCTTTCTCCCTTTCTGCC
>NW_017735548.1:0-1804 GCF_001890085.2 Hipposideros armiger
ATTCAATTAATTTTCATTTTTTAACTCTCTTAGTTATTACCACCTGAATTAAGTATATATACATATGTATATACCTGTTTATTTATACATCTACCTATACAGTATATATATATATATATATATATATATGTGTGTGTGTGTATGTGTATGTGTAAATATATATATATGCCAAAAACATGCCAAAAAATGTGTACATTTTAAGAAAGGAAAAACCATATTAAAATTATGCTGATGGTAACCACTTTGAGCATCTCTTGCACTGCAGAAATCAAATGTGACTTGTATTCATCTTTTGTTATCAGGATATATTATTACAATATTAACTCAGTTTTATCCTTTCTTAAAATGTGTACACTGTTTTTAGTGATTATATATATATATATATATATATATATGTGTGTGTGTGTGTGTGTGTGTGTGTGTTTCCTAGAAGTGAAATCGCTGGGTCAATAATACTCCAGTTTTGTATTTTTATAGATAATGAAAAGTTGCCTTCCAAAATGGCTCTAACAATCTACACTGCCACCAACAGGATATGAGAAACCAATTTTCCCGCACCCTGGTTAACACTATTAGCAATCATTTTATATTTTAGATAACTTGAAAATATGTCATTGGTTTCTTTATTCCTGTATTCCTCATTACTAGGGCACTTTAACAACTTACCTCTTTCATTGTCACTTTCATAGATTGTCTTTCTCTTGTTTACTTATATAAATTCTTTTGACAATATGAATACTTCTTTGCCTATTATATATGTTGAACATACTTTCTCCAAATATGTCTTATCTTTTAAATTTGTTTATTCTGCTGTCATGAGGGATATTTTAATTTTTATATGGTCTAATCTAAGCCTTCCCATTCCAAGTTGATAGTCTGCATTCCCACATTTTCTCCTAATCAAAGGCATTCATGTAGTCAGATTGAGGGAGGGGCGTGGGAGCTCTCTTAGAGTTTAGATATTTGAGAAGGTGAGACAGGACACTTGATCAAACTGGTAAGCTCCCACATTCTGCATTACTTGTGCAGAACATTACAAATTTTAAAATCAAAGACTAACAGGTTCATTAATGAAAAAAAACCTAACTGTTATCATTTAATTGCGTCACCCCACCACCACAACCACAACCACCACCAAACACACCCACAAATTCTTACATTACATGTGTTTGCAGTCCCAACACCCATGCTTCAGAAAGTGAACTGATTTGGAAATACAAACTTTACAAGATAATTAGGTTAAAAACAGATCATTATGGTGTGTCCTAATCCAATATGACTTGTACCCTATAACAGGGGAATATTTGGAGATAGACACACACACACACACACACACACACACACACACACACACACACACGAAGAACACCATGTGAACATGAAGGCAGAGATCAGAATAATCAGAATAATGCATCTAAAAGCCTAAGCGAGAGGTCTGGAAATGACCCTCCCCTCACCACTCAGAAGGAAATAACCCTGCTGACACCTTGAGAATGAATTTCTAGTCTCCAGGACTGTGAGACAACGAATCTGTTTTTAAGCCTCCCCAGTGTGAGGTGTTTTGTTCCAACAACCCTAACCAACTCAGACACTCTTCCAATTCTTTCCAAATGGGTGTGATGTAAGATAGGACCCTCCTCCTTCTTCCTATTGCTCAGCCACGGTGCCCATCACGTCTCGATGTCGATAATATTCTGGATTCTGAGTGTCACTTCTATTGTCTTCCCATTAATTCTTTGCCAAAACTAGAAGTTGCTCAGAAAAATTTTCCCTAAGAAGGTAAAATAAAGACATTTCCACATAA
>NW_017735549.1:0-1804 GCF_001890085.2 Hipposideros armiger
AGCCCTCTGTAATATATACTGTCTATTTTTAATATGGGTTCATATAAAAATCACTAAAAAGAAATGAACTCAAGACACATAATACTATTTTAGTATTTTTTGCTGAAATGGCAAAATCAATGCAAAGTGAGAAATAAGTACCTTCTTTAAGAAGAAATTTTTGGAAAGCAAAAACAAAGGCTTGAACAAATCATGTATGGAAATATAAATTATAGCTTTATTCTATTTAATTAGCATTCTTGTCTAATTAAAGAATAGTCACTTTCTAAAGTAACAGCTTTCCCCTTAGAATTTTTGCTAAAGTGCAAAGGTTCAAGTTTTTAATTACTACTCATAAAGCATGCAGTGCACTTTTAAACTATGAAAATCTCTGATTTTACATGATTCAGCAGGATATTTCTCTTAGAAAAAAATATCGTTAAAATTACTAACTTTCATGCAAATTAATGTCTAGAATTCCACCCCCCCACACACACACACACTTTCGAGTTTTAGACATGGGTGAATAAATCAGAATCAGGAATCTTTTGTGATGAAAGGAAATAGATGTCTTAAGATTAGAAACTTATTCATATAATACCCATGGGCAAAGAAGAAATCAAATTTTATGGATGATTTTGAAGTTGCAATTTTAATAATAATAATAAGGGTATAGTGAAAGCAAGAACTAAAGAAAAAATGGATTTCATCCCTTGTCCATGTCCACTGAACTGTGATGCATTTCAAAAGTGTATTTTGCTGAAAGCTTGTATACAAGAGGTGTACGAAGATTAAAAGATAATCTGATATGATTGTGGTAGGATGAAAATGAGTGTTAAGTTATGGAAAAGAGAAATTTGAAAGAAAAGATGCGTGTGTGTATGCATTAGGTTGAAAGTATTAGGTGTAAGTAGCCACAGTTGTTTAAAGAAGAGGTCACAAATGCATAATAAGACTATGATACTGAGGAAGAGACTGTAAAGAAGTGAAACTTGAAGACAGAAAATGGGGAGCTGGAGACTTTGATGAATTAAACTGATATTAGCCTCTTTGTGGAAATACAAGCCCATTTTTTGTCTTCCAATATTTTCAATAAAACAGAGTATCTAGATTTTAATATGAATTATGAAATAACTAAATTGTTTTAATTAAACTACTCTGAACATATAGTGTTGACAAAAAACAAACAAACAAACAAAAACAGTAACTGCTTTTGCTGTCTGCCTCACGGTGCAACAATTTGAAACCACCAGATTGCAAGTTTTTCATGAACTGCCAGTTACATAATCAGAGCTTTATGTATTTATGACCAGAGTGCTATCATCATGTCCCACCAAATCTCTTTTCATAGCCTCATTATTTGAATATTATAACAGTTAAGAATGTCTCTGTGCTTGGAAAAAATCTGTCTCAGTGAATATATGCAATATCTATAAAGATGATTCTAGATACCCAGAGTCTCCTAGGTAGAAACTTCGGTACTGCTATTGTCAGAATTTTCTCAAAAATAATTTTCAGAAATGCTATGTAGTTACTTTAAAATGTAATACGAAGTGTGGTTGTGTTCAAAAAAGTTATCTTTGATGCATATCTACTTTACCAAAGTAAGTATGCATTAGTACATAGCCAGTATCGTGCAATTTTATTCCTGACTCAAGTATTGATTTGTGTTCTCATTTTTATAATCATGTGGATAATTTTAAAGACCATACACAATTCCAGGTGAAATTCACATTGATTGTTGATATTTACTAGTGATTTTTCTATTATTTTTAGGGTTGAAGGATGGCTCGAGACAATATTTTAAAGCAGCTTTTTGTATTTG
>NW_017735550.1:0-1803 GCF_001890085.2 Hipposideros armiger
CTAGACCAGTCTTGTGGTGCCGAAGAGGGAAGACTCCCCAGCTCCTGACGAGCGCTTCGGCGAGAGAGCCCGTGCAGGGCGAGCAGTGGCCCAGCTCTGGACGTTTCCGTTGAATTCAGTCACCACTTAGCCACATGAAACCACTCGCAAGACCCCGAGGCGGGCCCACAGGACGTGCAGGAGTGAGGCTGGGGACAGCCGCTGCGGGGGGTCTGTGTCTGTCAGAGCCCCACGAGGGTGTTCTGACGGAAGAAGAACAGCGCGCTGCGAAAATACAGCCTGAGAAACGCTGACCTCAGAGGCATGGTCCCCGGTGACAGAGCTCGGCACGTATCCTAATGAACCAAGGGATTCAGAATAAATGTGAGTCAAAATTCCCACAAAATCAGGTTAGAAACGTACCGCTGGATTGCTCTCTTCCCGGGTATTTTGCTCTCCTGGGCACTTCCCGCCTCTCGGCGCTTGGTGTCTGTCTCATGGGGCTCCCACCTGCGCCTTGGGTTCTGTGAGGGTGGCTGTGAGGAGGCCGCCCCGCCTTTGTTTTCTGCCCTTTCTCCTTGACGGGCTCTTTCCCCTTGACGGGCTCTTTCCCCAAGTGGCTATTAAAGAAATGCAGACAGTTGCCCCCGCTGGCACTGTGGTGTAATATGAGCACGTTGAGGAAGCGCTTGAAGAAGTGATATATACAAAGGAAACCTTTCAACATAACGTGGAATTGACGTAACTCTGTAAGTTATGGTGGTTAAAATAGGGGGGAGAGCTGAGTAACGTCGAATGACGAGAAAGACAGCCCCGCGCGCCACCGCTCACCTGGCCAGGTGATCTGGGAGGTGGGGCGGCAGCCCAGCGCTGGGGCTTTTCTGGAGCTGTGACAATAACGCGTCAGGTGTGGGAAGGCGGCGGGGACTCGGTGTGCGTGTGAGTGAGTCCTGCACTGGGAGGCGGGGGCCGCTCCCCTGGCGGCTAAACTGTTGGCACATCCTTTCCATGGAGCTGTGCTTTTCACAGTTATGATCCATGTCTGTTAAAATACACATTTATGTAATTTCATATATTACCTACTTACATATGTTTAAACAAACACCTTTTTCCTAATTAGAATAAGACCCATTTGTAAAAATGCAGAAAACCAGAAAGAAGCCAGTTAAACTCGCCCGTCCCACCTGCTAGTCAACATTTGATTGGGCCGATAAGTGGCTTCCAGGAAGACTTCGCCACAAGACGACAGGTCCGTCGTCAGAAGGGAGTCTGTCTTCCGGATGCACAGTTTCTCGCGGGAAATACAGGAATTGACATCATTTAATACAGACACCAGACAAAAATGACAAAGTACCAGATAGGCTCTTTTCAACCCTTGCATATTTTATGCTCAAGGAACCGAGTTAGGTGCTTTTGCCGTGAGGCGGTGAGAAGCGGGGTGGGCACACGGACCCCCGGCGTTGGCACATGTTGACCCCCCTCAGCAGGGACTCACTGAGTACCGTGTGTGACGTCCGCGTGCTTGATCGTGACACTGGGTTCTTGTCCACAGCCCAGAGGTGCTCCTCAGGGTTATGTACCCTCAGGCCCCCGTGGCCCCGACCAGCTAGCGTGGGTGCTGGCCTTCAACTGCACGTCCAGCCCCGCAGCCGGGAACCTGCCCCAACTCGCCTTTTCAGAGCAGGAAAAACATGTTTACAGTCGTGCGGCCGATTTCGGAAAGTGTATATGGACCGTTAGAAAAAGATTTGAGTCTGACTAGCAGTCAGAACCTGTTCTCATTTGAGCGCTGTTGTGTTTTGTATTTTCTTGTTCAGCCTTTCT
>NW_017735551.1:0-1727 GCF_001890085.2 Hipposideros armiger
CAATTCCCCAACACTGTTCCCCTTCCCCAATTCCCCAATAAAATCTTAAAAAAATAAAAAATTAACACCCTGCCACACCAGACAGTGAACTGCATGAGAACAGGGACCTTGCTATCTTGTTCCTGCTGTGTGTCCCATCCTCTCCTGTACTGATTGGTATATAGTAGGTGCTTAGTAAATACCTAGTGAATGAAATTCTGGCCAGTGGGGCAGGAGCCTAAGTGCCTGTGTAGTTGGAGGCCTGGGAACATGAGCTGGAAGGCCACGCTTCTGCCAGAGAGATTTGTCATACAACCTGCACTGTGTGCTGGGACCGGTTCCTGAAAATTAAATGCAATCCTTGTTGAGCAAACAGCTGGGATGTTCCCAGGCTCCTCTATTGAATTTTAAGAGCCTTTATCCCTGAGAAGAGCTTCACCACTCAAACTGTCCCCTTAGGTGTATCTTCACCCCACCCTCATCAGTACAGAAAGGTGCTCACGCTACTGGCCTGGGTCCTAGAGAAAGGCCAGCTGCCAGGGGCAGCAGGAGTGAGGGACACACCCCAAAAGTCACTTTTGGTTTTAGAAGGTAGAAGGGGCTTCTGAAATCATCGTGCCAGACCCATTCACTTAACACATGGAGAAACTGAGGCTCAAAAAGGGAAACTGAATCATGAAAGCAGTCAGCAACAGGACAAGGTCCTGGGTCCCTTGACAGGCAGGCTGGGTGTTTTCCACTTGACTCGACTCCCTGCTCCCACCCAGAATTACTGAGAGCCGAGAGCCGGGGAGGCCACCTCCATAACCCTCACCTTCAGCCTCCCCACATGACTTACGTGCCAACCTGCGTCCCAGGTGGATCCTTAACTCTTCTTAATACTTTGAAGGAGGGGCTACTAGGCTTCTCATTTTAGAGATGAGGAAACCAAGGTGCAAAAGGATTATGCCCTTTGCCCAAGGTCACACACCTGGAAGTAGCAGGGCTAGGGTTGCATCCCTGGTCTGTCTGTCAGACTCCAGAGTCTGTGTTTCTGTGTCCTTATTTTCAGATGCTTGGATTCAGTACATGGTTCATCCCTGTTAACAATACAGGGGTCTGTGAACGCCTTCCCGGAACGCCATCTTTTGAGGCCACAATACCTAGCAACGCCTGGTCTGAGGGAGAGCAACTCACCAAGTGACTGTGGAACTAAATAGACTGGAAGGCCGGCTTTCGATTTTTATATTCTCCAATTTAATAACACGGGTATTTTGCTGTGACATTCAGTGACATGATTGGGCTTCCTTAGAGCATTTTTTCCCCCTGAGGCTGCCCAGGTGGGCACAAGGAGGCGGTGGCATTTCTCCTTCTTCTCCACTCTGTGCTGTTTAAATGCCCAAAATACTATTTTCATCCAGTAACTGAAAAAAAACGTTCAAATATTTAGCTGTAGTCTGCTGCTCTGTTTTCCGGAGATGGCAGCAAGTGGGGCTGCTGGTGGGTGTCTCTTTTGTGTTAATTATGGAGAAGCAGCAGACGGGTCCTGTGAAACAGCGAGGCGGGCTGGCATGGCGGCTCTTCACACCCAGAGGAGTTGGCTCAACAAAACCCATTTGGCACACTTAGTCCTGCTGAAAACCTGGCACTTGGAGAGGTGACATCACTGGAATCAATTACCTCCACAATTGCCAGAAGTGGGTAGAAATAACTCAAGAAATCAATTCATAATAAGCACACCATTCACCGAGGGCTGCCTGCCTGCCAGC
>NW_017735552.1:0-1802 GCF_001890085.2 Hipposideros armiger
CCAAAGGACCAGGAATTATTAATAAAAGGAGCTCAGCATCATTAGCCATCAAAAACAAATTCAAGTTAAAACCATAACGATACACAACCCAAAGAAAGTACTCAAAGTCATGTGGCCAACTGGAATAGCTCCAGTGAAAATGACCGATGACACCAGTGTTAGTAAGATTGTAGAGTAAATGAAACTCTCGTATGATCCTGTGAATTGGTACAACCATTTTGGCCTACACTACAAACCAGCAATTCCACTCCTAAATGTGTACCCAAGAGAAACGGCGGCCCGTGTCCACCAATGACATGGGCGAACATGCACATAACAGCTCCTGCGTGAGAAATACATTGTAGTTTATTCACACAACGGAATACTACACAATGATTAAAAAAAAAGAAAAAAAGAAAAGAATGAGCTTCTGATATGCCTGGTAATATGGGTGACTCTCACAGGCATAACACTGAACAAAAGACACCAGACACAGAAGAGTACATACTGCATACTTCCCTTTATAGGAAGTTCAAGAAGAAGCAAAATTGTGACAGGAGTCAGGATAGGGGTGCGCTTGGGGGCTGGGCACTGACAGGGAAGGGCCAACAAGGCGCAATCTGGATCCTGGAAAAGTCCTATACCCGGGTGGTGATTACATGGATACATACAAATATAAACATTCTTTCAACTGTACACTTAAGGTTTACGCACGTCACCGTGTGTCTGTGAAACCGCATCTAAAAAACACCTAAGATTCAAGTGTAGAAATGAGCTTTTCAAGAGATTGTAGTTGGAAAAAACTTCTATGAGCCTGATCGAGGATTTTATTAGTAATACTGCTTATATTCTGGTAGGGGAATAGCTCCGTTTCGGCCCCCGCGTGAACCCAACGTAGGTCAGATGGGCAAAGCTTGCAACATGGCTGGTCTGGGTGTTGGCCTCGTGGTCCCCCTGCACCATGACAACAAGGAAGCCTTGTGAGGAGCCGCTTCAAAGAACATCCCTCTCTCTCTTTCCCGGTCCACCAACGAGGCGGTCGTCAGACAGTTGCCAAAGTGGCTGGACACCCACGCCTCACCACCTCCGGGCCCTGATGGGGTCTGGGACTTCCTGCGTCGCCCCCTCAGGGTGCAGCTGCAGAGTAGACTGGGCTCCTCGGAACAGGGTGGCCCGTCGTTGGGGTGCGGTCTTGTTGTAACTGGCACTTGCGCCTGCTCTTCTTTTCGCTGCCTGGTCCAAAAAGGGCTCATGGCTTTTATTGCTCGTTCTGCTGGGCCTTGCGCTTGCCAATTCTTACCCATGGAAAGTGGCTCCTTCGTATTCCAGAAGGAAAGAAGAGGTGAGGAAAGGGAACTGGTATTTACTGTAAGTAACTGTGTGCAGAACTGCACCGAGCATCGCACATTATCGCTAAATTCACTTGTCACACATTTGCCCTCAGCTATGGTGGCCCACGGTCGCTTTCTCTGCTTAATACTTTGTTCACGACATTATCCTCTCCGCCTGTTGCCTGGGTTGCAGGCTGCCATCCAGCAGAGATTAGATGGGCAGAATGTCCAAGGCAAGTCCTTGGGAATTAGCCCTTCTGACTCTGCAGGACGCCAGACAGAGCAGCTCCGAGAAGGGACCGTCATGATTGGCCCTTAGAGGCTGCCTTCTCCATGGATGGAGGGAAGTTCGGGGAGCAAGGTGCTGAGCACGCTGGAGGGGGTCTGGAGTCTTGCTGCCAGCACGTTTCCCCACATGATGATGGGGAGGAGGAAGGGGAACGGGACTAGGCACCAGGTACCATGCTAGGGGCTCTCGTGAATAGTGTCTCA
>NW_017735553.1:0-1747 GCF_001890085.2 Hipposideros armiger
TTTTTCAGATAAGCAAGTGAATAACAAAAGGCAGTTAACATATTGTGAAATTCTAATTACATAAAAACATAATAACTGCCTGGCTTTTCCTCAGTATAGATACAGAAGAATCATTAATATTCATTATGTTTGCACAAGTATACTCTGCGAGTGTTTAGATTACTTAAATGCAACACACACTAGGTCTCAAAAGAATTGGGATAAATCTGTGCCTATCAAGGAGGAACTGACAGAAAATGATACTATTTGCAATTATGACACTAATACTATTTTTATATTTATACTCTGGCACAAAAGTATTATTTGCTTCTTTCACTAACTGTAAAATTTGTAATAAAAGAAAGGAAATTAATAATGAAAAAAACAGTATTTCTTATATGTTAGCCCCTAAATATAGTCTATATATATATTTATGTCAGAAAAGAACTTCTCCTTTATTCTGTTCTAGACTTTATGCTAACAGGCCCCCACCTGTCTGGAAGAATATATAAAAATAGAGATAGTAATACAAAAGGAATTCCAACAGCTTCCAACATAATATTGTAAAAGGAAAGAAAAATCCCAGCACTCAGAGCTTATTTATATTCAAGTTGGCAGGACCTTGAAGATGCTCAAGCAGCAGACAGGTCTGCTCCTGTGTCCTTAGACCTAATATCTTCAGATTTCTTTGAGGTCTGCACAGGGTAATTTCTAGAGATGAAACTCCTACCCTCAGAAGTTTCTTGCTGCTAATTTCCAATCTGAAACAAACACATATAATTAACCTCAAACTTTTCTCAAAACCTTTCATAGCCCACCACAGAGCCAAAGATCTATTGGTAGCTATTCAGAAAATTCTTCAGTATAATAAAGAAAAAAGAGGAGTGGTATTCAGCTGTGGTCTTGTTGTTTGCCCTGTCAGTATAATTTATTTTTATTGGTAAATTAAAACTATCTCTGAGATCAGAAAATGATATTTTTATCCCACTGGTCTACTCTCCTTCCTCTAACTCATCAAAATAGCAACAAGAAAAAAATAATAATGAGACCATCACTCTAATCAGAATCTATAAATGATATTTTGTCAGATGCTGGGAAATATTGCCCAAACAAAGGAGGAAACTCCAAAGTGACCAACAGCCTCCTCTCGCCCCAGTTGGAAGTAGTTTTCTCTAATATTATGATTGGCAATTAGGAAGACTATCTCTATTGATTCTTTGATTAGAATGAAGAGAACTGAGGTTGGGTGGGCCAAGGCAGAAGTGCAAATTTTCCCTCTAGTGACCTAGTTTGACTATTTAGAACTCCAATGGAAGTGCAGTTGAAAAGTTAAATTGTGCTGTCAAGCCATTTACGATACTTTTCTATAATCTAGCCCTTTAGCCAAAAGAAGTTGCCAGGACTAAATATCATAGAAGAAGGCCAGGCAGGCAGTGAGCATAATGAAGAGGAACTATAGGGTGAAACTTAAGAAATCAATAACTTAACCTATAGCTTAATTCACCTCATAGTTTGCCATTCAGCTGTTTTCTCTTTGTTTCTCTCCCTCACTGCCTGATTTAATTGCTCTGCTGTCCCAAGGCAACAACATGCACACCTCATTAATCTAGCTGATCAGCAGAACACTAACTTGCAAGAAACTGAGTCAGCCCTCTGGACACTGGTAACCAGACTGCAATTCTGAACTGTGATTCTCTGTCAGATGACATATTAATCACCCATAAGACCGGGTTCGAGATAACCATCCATCGTAGAACAAACTGGACCC
>NW_017731789.1:0-1138 GCF_001890085.2 Hipposideros armiger
CTTACAAAAAGTTTCATGGGAATGCTTTTACTTCTAGAGAATGGGGGAAATCTGTATTGGGAAAATTCTTCTACATGGCAACCATAGGAGTAAAAAATAAATCTTCCCTCCCCTGTAATGCCCCCTTGAAGTGGCATGGCCTGCGCAGGATTTAACTTTTAGAATGATCACTCTGAATGTAGCGTGGAGAATGTGCTAGAGGCAGAGGCACCAGTTAGGAGGCTATGTCCATTATTCGGATCAAAGGTGACCATGGTTTGCCCACATCCTGGGAGTGTAGCAAAAAGGAACTGGCAGGTGTGCCATATCTAGGAGGAAGAATGAACAGGATCAGAGTGGATGTTGGTGGTGAGATAGAGACAGAAGTAGGGGGTGCCTGCAGGTTGCTGTTTTGTACAACAAGAGATAAAAATGTCCTTCACTTGGGAAATAGAGGAACAGCCATTCCTGGATGAGACTGATAAGCTCATAGTTGGATATACCACACATGGGATTCTATAGGACGCCCAAGGGAGATAACCACGAGGCTGCTAGATATAACAATAATATGATATATTAGGAGAAAATATGTTACATTCCGAAAATATATCCTTGAGATTCATTCCAACTAAGATGGAAATTGAAGCTTTTGGAGTTATGAACTCCATCAGGAAGGTGGAAAAGAGATCCCTGGAGAACAGGTAGGTGAAAGAGGCTGCCTGAGGAAAAGAAGCCAAGAAGGCGCTTAAGAGGCAGCATGAAAGTCTCGGGTATGTTATTAGGGCGCCGTGAAAAGAGGGTCTTTCAGGAAGAGGAATGTGATACATCAAATGAAATAAGGCTGGCAATATCCACTGGCTGTAGTGACAGGGCAGGGAGGTTCCCAAGACCTTGTCAGGAACCACACCCATGTTGTGCAGGTGACAGAGCGAAAGACACAGGGACGAGGTTGACCATGACTAGTGAGGAGAATAAAGACTGCTCTTTGAAAAAATGATAGCACAAAAGAGGAATATTGTGGCTGAAAAGAGGATTTTTTTTTCTTAAGTTCCACAAAATTTTCATTGGTAAAATTCAAATAATAACAATTGAGCATCATTTTTAAAATACAGGTCTACCAATGAGAAGAGTAGCAGTCTTTTGGGGGAGGATAACATTT
>NW_017731789.1:4173-7698 GCF_001890085.2 Hipposideros armiger
CCTCCCCCACTCTCTCCCGCAGTCCTATTCTTTCTGCCTGCAGTAACACTTCTACCTCTTCTTCTCCCCAAAGATAATAAGTATTTGTAAAATAGCAGCAATATTAAGCAATCATTTGCTAAGGGAATTTATTTAAAACGTAAAAGCAAAATATGAAATATGATACTTTAGCTATTCTCATTAGTGATATTAGTTTAGAATGGTCTTGCATTGATAACCATAAAATTTGCTAATTTCTACTGATACTAAAATGTTCTGATGCAGCCATCAAAACCACTGTTGTTGTAGTTACTACTGAGTTCCAAATCCAGGCAAGTTGCTAATATCACAGTATAAAAATTAAAAAAATATTCAACACACCTGCGTGAAAAAATATGAAGGCGTGCATGAGCTTTCAGTGGGTGCTTACTATGAGTCAAACACCATGCTGTCTGTATATTCTTATCTGCCGCCTAGGTTATCTCATTTAATTCTTATACATTTGTAAGAGAGCAAAATGCATTTCTCCATGACTCCACCTTCATTCCAGCTTGCCTTTCTATAGATATGCTAATTGACTGGAGGAGTTCTATCTGAGAGTAACTTCTGACCCAAGTTAGAAGACAACAAAGTAAGAAGGGAAAAAAAGAGATGTGGAGATTCCTGTCCCACCCCGCTGTTTTTTGGACCCCACCTCTTGCCCCGCCCCTTCTCCCTTTCCCTGGTGTATAGGGTTCTGGAACTTGGGGCACTCTTAAGATGGATATGAGAAAACTAGAAATCTCCCATCTTGTTATGGCACCACTTTCTATAAATAAACCTTTCCTTACTCCAAACTCTGACCTATCAATATTAAACATCTGATGTGCGAAACACAGGGGCCTTAATAACTGCAACACAATGTCTTGAACCTTAACACAATTTGCCCGTTTTATAAAGGAATAAACTGAGGTTCATATAATTTAATTATCAGTGTCATTCACAAGACGTTCGAACCCAGCTCTTTTGATTTAAAAATGATAAATATGCTCTTCGTTTTGCTGCTGGGTTAAGGTTTGGCTGGCTGCCGCTCCTAAGTCAAAGAACGAGGGTCAGGGTTGGTGGAAATAAAAGCAGATTAATTCCAAAATGCCAGCGTTCAGAGAAGGTAGCGGACTCCTGCCACAAAGAGTATCTTCCCTGATCTCCACAAGGCAAAAAGATTTTATAGGCTGGCAAACAGAGGCAGAACAGAGGAAAGGGGGAGGTGGTCAGGCAATTCTGAGTGCTGAGATCTGAAAAGAGGCAAAAAGGAGTTTTCTGGGAGCCTGATTTGTCTCAGAGATAGAATTATCTCAGTCTCTGTTGAAGGAGTGAAATCTAGATTGTTAAAGAAGCAGGTGTACGAAGGCTGTAAGTACAAGTCAATGTAAACAGATTTAGGAGGTAGCCTGCAGTCTGGAGAGAAAAAAAATCGTTAAGGCTAGGGGTCCTATAAATTAGTGAGGCACACATTCCTTTTTAAATAGAGAATTAGTGAAACTGGAAAGCACACATACAGGTCTTGAGCAAACGGAGTCATTCAAGCTGGCAGGAGGGAGGAGAGCAAAGCAGAGAAAAAAACTTTTTAAAAGTCCTAAACTAAATTACATTGTTAAATCGAATTACAGTAGAGGATTAAATCTCAAAGTAGAAGATACAGTGTCACCATTACAACTTTTCTGTGGCTAATTTAAGTATTTTAATTATTTTGTTGGAAATGATCCCTGTTTACCTTCATACAGTAAAGGCAATGGAAAAATTAATAGAGAATTAATCATTTTATTCTTGAAGTCTTTGTACTTACAGTTATTCAATTTCTAGAAATGGCTTAAGGGTTTTTGGTTTTTGGGGTTTTTTTGAAACAGAAATCTTTAGATCATTTCTACTCAAGTGGAAAAGTTGGCTTTATATAGTTTTTAGGAAAGGATTTATTGTGCTGGGGCCTGAAAAATGCTTAGGTTTTCTACTGTGCTTAATTTTCCCTGAAGTAGGGGAAATATTGCTGCTAAAATAAAGTTTTGCTGCTGCAAGCAGAACATTTAAGATTTCCATAGCTGACAGATAGTTTTATCCTGAACCACCCCACAGAAAATGAAGAAATGGAGAAGATAGTCCCTGTGATGAGAACACAAAAGGCAACTTCTAGAGATAATATATCTTTAACATGCTACTCCTCTTTTTTTTTTTCTTTTACAGTTAGAGATTTATTTTGAAGTGAATTTAGAGAGTTAAGAGAAATAGGCATGGCATTTACTAAATGCATTAAATTAATTAAAGAATTAGCTTTTTATGGGCAATTTAAATAAATTCAAGTAGATGCTCATGATCTCTATTTTCTATTTTCCCCTAAATGACTCTGCAATAGTGATTATGAGATACTCTTAATAGGCAATAAGTTGAGAAGNCCCCATGCAAGCACTGCCCCCACTATATCTCCCACCAGAGTGTACGTTTGTTATAAAATATTATCACCCAAAGTCCATAGTTCACAAGAGGGCTCTATTTTAATGTTGTACATTCTATGGGTTTGGACAAATGTATGACATGTACCAATCATTATAGTACATACAGAATAATTTCACTGCCCTAAAAATCTTCTGTGCCCTTCCAATTCATATTTCCCACCTCCCTAGCCTCTGGCAACCACTTTCACATACTAAAAAACATTTTGGTTGCTTCCAAGTTTTGGCAATTATGAATAAAGCTGTTATAAACATCTGCATGCAGGATTTTGTGTGGAAATAAGTTTTCCATTATTTTGGGTAAATACCAATGAGTGTGATTGCTGGATCATAAAGTAACAGTATATTTAGTTTTGCAAGAAAATGTCAAGCTATCACCAAAGTGGCTATATCACTGGGACAGTACCACCAGCAGTGAATAAGAGTTCCTGTTGCTCTTCATCCTCACCAGTATTTGACGTCAAATGGTTTGGATTTTGACCATTCTAATAGGTGTGTAGTGGTGTCTCACTCTTGTTTTAATTTGCAATTCCCTAATTATACATGATGTGGAGCATGTTTTCATATGCTTATTTTCCATCTCTATATCTCCTTTGGTGAGATGCCTGTTCAGTCTTTTGCCCAGCTTTTAATCCAGTTGTTTGTATTCTTATTGTTGAGTTTTAAGACTTCGTTGTATATTTTGGATTACAGTTCTTTCTCAGATAGGTCTTTTGCAAATATTTTACCCCAGTCTGTGGTTTGTCTTTTCATTCTCTTGGCATTGTATTTTATATAGCGGATGTTTTTATTTTAATGAAGTCCAGTTTATCAGTTATTTATTTTTTTCCACAGATTGTGCCTTTGATATTTGTTTAAAAAGTTATATCCATACCTAAGCTCTTTTAGATTTTTTATTAGGTCATCTTCTGGAAGCTTTCTAGTTTTGAATTTCACATTGATCCATTTTGAGTTAATTTTTGTGATGGCTGTAAGGTCTCTGTCTAGATTTTTTTTTGCATGTGGGTGTCAATTTGTTCCGGCACCATTTGTCAAACAGTCTATCCTTACTCCATTCTTTTGC
>NW_017731789.1:11303-27520 GCF_001890085.2 Hipposideros armiger
ATTATCTGTAGACAAAGGGAATGGGAGAAGGTGAAGTGGGGCTAGTTTTGGGATAGGTGCAGCAGAGGAAGAAATGTCGTTCCTGTGGATTCCTATGAGCAGCAGATTGGGAAGTTCATGTTAAAAAAAAAAGTGAAAGTTCCTGGGATCAGGATGGCAGAGGCTCCTGGAATTAGTAATCAGAGATAACCACAGGAAATTAATTTTTTTTAAGTTATTTTATTTTACTTTTAAAGATTTTTATTAAAATATGGCTAACATACAATATATTAGTTTCAGGTGTACACCATAATTATTCAACATTTATATACCTAAAGGAGTGATCACCACGATAACTCTAACAACCATCTGACACCATATGATGCTATCACGATATTATTGACTATATTCTCCATGCTGTACCTTACATCCCCATGACTTAGTTGTTTTATGCCTGAAAATTTGAACCTCTTATTACCTTTCACCTTCCCCCCCATTTTTAAATTTTTCAATTACAATCGACATTTAATATTTTATATTAATTTCAGTTTGTACAGCATAATGGTTAGACATTTATATAATTTAAGAAGTGATCCCCCTGACTAGTTTAGTACCCAGCTGGCACTATGCATAGCTATTACCACATCATTGACTATATTTCCTAGGCTTTACTTTACATCCCTGTGACTATTTTGTGACTACCAATTTGTACTTCTTAATCCCTTCACATTTTTCACCCTGTCCCCCAACCCTCCTTCCATTTATTTCCTCGATAAATCTAGTAGCCATCTGACACCATATAGTTATTACAATATTGTTGACTATATTCCTTATGCTATACCCTACACCCCCATAACTGCTTTGTAACAGCCAGTTTGTGCTTCTTAATCCCTTCCCCTTTTTCACCCACCCCGAACCCCCTTCCCATCTGGCAACCATCAAAATGTTCTTTGTATTTATGAGTTTGTTTCTGTTTTTGTTTTTTTTGGTTATTTTGTTCTTTAGATTCCACATATAAGCAAAATCACATTGCATCTGTCTTTCTCTGTCTGATGTACTCCATTCAGCACAATACCCTCCAGGTCCATCCATGCTGCCACAGATGGCAAGAACCCATTCCCTTCCCTGGCTGAGCAATATTCCACTGTTTATATGTACTACCATCTCTTTATCTAATTATCCATTGAGGGACACCCACAGGATACCTCTACATCCTGGCCATTGTAAACAATGCTACAATAAGCATATGATTGCACACGTTCCTTGAAGTAGAGTTTTGGGTTTCTTCAAATAAATACCCAGAATTGGGATTACAAATAGCCTTTTTTTTAAAGCCTATTTTGTCAGGTATAAGTATGGCTACTCCAGCTTTTTTGTTTGTTTCATTTTCATAAAATATCTTTTTCCCATCCCTTTATTTCAGTCTCTGTGTGCCTTTTAATCTGAAGTGAGTCTCTTGTAGGCAGGAGATTACTGAGTATTTTTTTTTGTTTTTATCCATTCAACCACCCTATCTTTTGACTAGAGCATTTAATCCATCTATATTTAAAGTAATTGTTGATAGATGTGTAGTTATTGCCATTTTATTCTTGTTTCTTTTCTCTTTCTTTTTTTTTTTTTTTCCTTTTTTTATCTTAAGGAAGTCCCTTCAACATTCCTTACAATACTGGTTTGGTGGTGATGAACTCCTTTATCTTTTTCTTGTCTGGGAAGCTCTTTATCTGTCTTTCGATTCTAAATGATAGCTCTGCTGGGTAAAGTAATCTTGGTTGTAGAACAGAACAGCAAAAATAAAACAGAATAGTTGTACGTGAGTCTTGGTTGCTGTTTGCACGTGAATGGGAAAGATTGACTCTCGGGCCAGATTGGTTGTGAGGACTGTCCATGACTACAGTGGAGGAGCTGTTGTGCAGGGGCTGACCCTACAGAGCAGGATTTTCTTTATCAGGGCTCTGGTGTCTGCCCAGTCTGCCTTTTGGATGTGTTGTCCTTGGAGGCAGTTAGGTGATGTTCTGGCTTAGTCCAAAGTAGGGAGGGGACCCACTGCAGGCCAAGTTCAGCCTGTCCCCTCTCTGGGGCCACCTGGCATGAGCCACAAAGCAATCTACAGATGGCCACCACCTATACTGGGTGTAGGCCAAGCTGTGAACCGAGACTGGCTATCTCTAGTGCTGGGCTTCAAGCTGCTCAGCCAAAGCTACAGGGCATGCCAAAGGCAGATTCTGCTTGTTTGGGTTTTGTGAGTCTTGAAAGATTTTAAGGAAGTCCACAGCATGAGCCAAGACAAACATGAGCTGTTTGTATGAAAAGCCCCTGGAAGAGGCTTGAGTGTACCTGAAGGTGGGTGGGGTGGGGTATCAGGGAAGCACCAGGGCTCAACAAAGAAATAATGGCTTCTGCCAGCTCCTTCTTCTGGGAGAAAGCTGCCTCTCCACCCTCTCCTTGAAGCCAGACAATTCAATTCCTCACCATATGTCCCCAGTGCCTTTCGAGCTGCTGCCCCAGTGCTGGAGCTCAAAGCAAGGGAGTCCATTGGCAAGTAAGTCCATGTGCAGGCCTTTTAAGAGGAGCACCTGGAACTGCAGCCACCCTCTGTCTCACTCAGTCACAGTATGCTCTTATTTTCACAGCCAGAAGTTATAGGTACTTATCTCCCCAGCCCTAGAGCCCTGGCTGGGGACCCTGGTATGGGGCTGGGATACCTCACTCCTCCAGAGATGCCATGCAGCTGAGATATCACTCCCTATTTTTTGTAATACTTGGGTATGGGACCAGCCCTTTCTGTGTCTCTGCCCCTACTACCAGTCATGAGGCAGCTGCTTCTGTATGTCCTTAGTTGTAGGGCTTTGGTTAAGCTAAACTTCAAGAGATTCTCAATAACAGTTGTTCTGTAGTTTAGTTGTAATTTTGATGTGGTGAGGAGAGAATGCAAGCACAGCATTTACCTACTCCACCATTTTGCTGAAAAATCTAGTAGTCTTTGACATTAATCTTAAATCTAACAGATATGTAGGAACGTGAGCAGTCTTTTGTCAGAGCTATTAACAGGCTTATTGATCTCTCTCTTTCCCTCACTCTCTGGCCACTGTAATTTTAATTAAGAACATCTCAGAGATTTTTTTCTCATCAGTAGCCACATATCCTTCACATAAATTCACTCATAGTTCAGCAATTTTGCCACATTCTCTCTCTCTCTCTCTCTCTCTCTCACACACACACACACACACACACACAGTTTTTGGTTGAATCATTTCAACCAAATTCAATCATTTGGTTGAATCAGCAACTTGAGTTGCCGACATCATGACATTTCATCTTCAGTATTTATCTACAAAAAGTATACTGGTCTTCTAAATTAGCCTAAGAAAATTATCACTAATACAAAAATATGTACCTAATCTATATTTAAATATTCTCATTTGCACAAACCATATATTTTAATAGTTATTTAATTATTCCTTTATTCATTCCTATGTTTATTCACTTATTTTAGGTAATAAGATCCATAAATTCTACCCAATGTTCCTGCCCACCTTTTGGGTGTTATATATATATATATATAGTCTCTTAATATTTAACAGTAAAAAAAACCCAATCACTTTTTTTTTTTAAATAGTATTAGTGTTTTTAAAGGCCCCAAGCCAGTTTCCTTTAAAATGTGCCATATTCTGGATTGGCCTGATAATTCCTCAATATTAGATTAAGTCTAGGCATTTTTGGCAAGAATACTATGGTAATGACATTGGGTATTTCTTATTGCATCACAACAGGAAGTATATAATGTCAGATTATCATACTACTAGTGAGGCTAAAATTGATAATTGTGGTTAAGTGCAAGAAAGTACAATTTATAAATTCCAGTTATTTGTACTGTGTAATAATACCAAGTAAAGGCATTTCTCAAAGAATGATAAGTATGAAATATACCATTGAACTTCCCCATTTTATTGAGAAGCATGTAAATTTAGAAGTAATTTATAATTTTAATCTGAATCTTATTATAGCTTTGCTCTATTAAACTAATTTCTTTTTAATGCAGAAGTTGTTATACTAAAAATCAGAATGGTGACATTCAATGAAAAAGATAAAGAATGTATATACTTAAAATAAATTTGGTTGTAAAATTACATATTTTTTTTACTGATGTAATTTTGATTCTTTTTTTTAATTAAAATTTATTGGGGTGACAGTTGTTAGCAAAGTTACATAGATTTCAGGTGTGCAATTCTGTAATACATCATCTATATATCACATTGTGTGTTCACCACCCAGAGTCAGTTCTTTTTCCATTTTTAATGAGAAGGTAAAATTACCAGTTAACCTGCTTATGAGCATGACTAGGACAGCATGCATATCATATACAGTTAGTTCCATAAAAAGAATTTTTATAGAATTTCATGTATCACCATTTTAAATGAACCTGAATCATCCTAATTATTTGATAACCAGGAGGAAATGACTATGCTAAAAAGCTTTTAATGAATAATAATAACAAGATTTGAAAGCAACATAATATTCTGGAGGTTTTGGTAAGCTTCATGGAAACTTTCCATCAGTGATAGACTAACAAAATGAAATTATCTATTTCTATTTGCAAAACTATTTCTTCCCTGTTCTTAGCACATATCCCAGAAATGTAAACATTTGTAACTAAATCACTACTGGAATGCAATTCTATAATCAGAAAAGATAGATTGTAGGAGTATTTTGGCATTAGTATTATCGATAGTTTAGGGGTAGGAGAAGTAATTTTATATTTGAGCCACTCTCTGAGTCATGGTTTGAAAATAATAATTTTTTCTCAGTACTTCCTTCTGGAGTAGATAATGTAAAAAAAAAAATTAATTGCCTGTCCACCTCTGAGGCAGATAAGCAAATGACTTTATATATCCTCCTCATTTGTGTTTACACAGTGAAGAAAATATTTTGAAAGCATTATTTTATCCATTAATTTATTTCACAACTACTTACCCAATAGCTGGCAAGTGCTGGGTAATAGTTGAATGGGCATGAGGAAGTCATTATTTCCTATGGAGCCTACATTGTCATGAGACAGGCAAATGATAAACAGACATCTACATAATAAAATATAAAATAGACAATTACATTAAAAAATAAAGTGGAGATAAAGGGAGAATGATTGAAAATGAAAGGGCATTTTATATAGTGTAATGGGGAAGATTTCTCTCCTAATGACATTTTAGCAGAGACCCATGGAGTGAGAGAGTAAACCATTAATTGGTTTGGGGAAGAAATAGCATTTAAGGTAGATGGAAGAGCAAGCAAAAGGCTTTGAAAAAGAAGAGATTGGTGCATTCACAGAAAAGCAAGAAGGCCAGGGTCCTGGAGCAGAATGAACAAGGGTGGAAGAAGGGGATATGTGATCAGGGCAACCTAATCAAGAGCTGGGATTTTTATCAGAGTGCCAAGGAAAACCCTTAGTGGTCCACAACGAGAGGCAATTTTGCTCCCAGGGGACATGTGGCAATGTCTGGAGAAATTTTTGGTTATCACAACTGGGGACTTCTAAGTTCACTTTGGCAGCACATGTACTACTGGGGACTTGGTATTGGTGTTAGCAGGTGGAAGCCTGGGATGCTGCCACACATCCAACAATGAACAGGTCAGCCTTCAACAACACAGAATCATCTAGTCCTGGATGGTGATAGTGCCGAGGCAGAGAAATCCTGAGGAGCAGAGGGCAAGGAGGTGACTCAGGTTGCCCTATGAAAATAGAAGTGCAGGTGGAGCTGCAGGAATGAAAGCAGGATGGCTGGTTAGGAGGTTATTGCAGGATAGTGGCTGGGACTACAGGCGGAAAGAGGAATAAGAGGCAAAGGAGAAATTCAGTCAATTATTTAAACATATATGATCAACCAACTACAAATGAAAGGAGTAGAAATTTTAATAATGAAATATTGTTTATCATTACTAACATTCAGCGATAAGAGTAAACTTGTCTTAGGCTGTTCCCCTGCCCTTTGGCCTTCCAGAGTCAACCCCCAACCATTCCTGCAGTTTCATGGAAAAAAAATGGGTATGGTCCAGTTCTGAAGGCAATCAGCCCTGATCCACCCCAGGAACTGGACCCTAGCCCTACACACTAAGGCAGAGGCTGGTATTTGCCCAGTCATGGAGGCTGGTGTGGCAAGTCTTGTCATCAGCTTGCTCTGATAGCTACCTGTACAAAGCTTCACCCCAGACACATAAATACACCCGGAAGAGGCAGGATAGGGCTGCAGCTGAGGTTCTGACACATCGTTTTGCTACTATAGCCCAGTCCCTGACCTCATCAGAGGAGGAGTTGATGGTTCCCCTGATCATGGGCATAAGGGCCACACAGTCCATGGAGCAGGGTGTGATGTTCTTTCCTGTCAGATTGCTGTACACTACCCCCTGAATGCAGTGAGGTCTTGAGGCCAAGGTGGGAGGGAAAGGGTAGGGACAGGCCTACAGTTGCTATTCTCCTGACTCAGCAAGTTTCCCTCTGTGAAAGCAGAATGTATGTGCTAAGAGGCCATTTGGCTTCATTTATGTCCACATAGTGACAAAGATTAGTGAGTACTTACAAATATATTTGCAAATACTAGTAAATGAGGATATAAGGACTCATTTATATGTCTAACTAGATATTATAGGACCTTTCTGGGACGAAATCTGACAATAAGTTCCTAAATCTAAATCATGGAAATGCTTTGATCCAGCAATTCAACTTCTAAGAAATTTGACAAAAAAGCAAAGATATGTATCTCTGCATTTTTGTCTAATTATTTTCTTAGAAGTTGAATATATATAATCATTAAAACACTATTGATGTTAGTGAAAATTGACAAAAAGACCTAATTAAACCTATTCAATAAGGAATTGGGTCAATAATTTATAATATATCAACAAAGCAATTTCATTGGCTGTGGTATATTTATGTGTAAAATGGTATATAGCAGTATGGATAGTGTGATTCCTTTTTGTATTTGTAGGCATAAATATATACATATGTGTATTATATATTCCACAAAATATTTATAATGATTTTCTCTGAAGGATGGGAGTAAAGGGGTTTTCATTTTCTAAATTATAATCTTTTGGAACTAGCTTGAATTTCTTAAAATAATCATACTTTACTTTTATAAAAGACCATACATACTAAATTTTAAGGATAGGAAATCACACTTTTTATATGCTATATATTTTTACTTTTTAAACTGTTATTTCAGTAGATTCCAGAAAAGAACTGGAAAGAAAGAGGGTAACTCTTAGTTTTCCAGCTGCTATTTTATCATACATTTTCTTAAAATTAATTTTCACACACAATTGACTCTTACATTTCAAAACAATATTTTAAAGATAAATAAAATGAATACCAACTACAAAAATGTTGTTTTGAGTAGCACTATATTTAAGTGAAAACTTGCCCTTTTTGTAAGTAAAGATGTATTGTTGGCTCTATAACACTATTGCGGGGGCAGGTATCATTCAATTCCTTGCCATTACATAAGAGGAATCTAAGAAAAGATTAGATAGGAAAAACATGCTGTGCAGAAATTACTTATCTTGTCAATGCTAGAAAGAGAAACTGCCCCAGTATCTGTCCTGGCCCTCACAGCGAAGGTCTTGATGGTCTCCTGTTGGAACGCGTACACCGTTTCCTAGAGCACTGATATCAGACAAGGTAAATATGAGACCATTATGTAATCATGTCTGGACACAGACAAAAATATAAATATTGTCTAAACCATAAAAGTAATCAAACATCCTCATAGGCAGTCTAATATGCGTGACTGTTGCTTCTTTATCAATTAAGGCTTTAGCTTCGTTTCATTCTTCCTACCTTCTAAATAAGGTTTATTGAAATATCCAGTCATAGACTTATTCTCCACTTCTTGGCAGAATCCTAGCCAGAGCAAAGCCCTGCTTTTTTTAAAAAAGATTTTATTGGGGAATTGGGGGGAAGGAACAGCATTGGGGAATTGAGGAAGGGGAATAGAGAAGCTGCTGTCCTTTTGTTCTTCAGTCTAGTTGTGGAGGATGTCGCTTTGCTGGCCCATGTTGGTATTATCATTGCACTCTTCCCAGGTGAGGCAGTCACTCGCCAGCCATTGGACGGTGCTCACTGCGGCTCACAGCACTTCATGCCGGCTGCCGGCCACACTCGGTAGTTCACAGCAGTCCACTGCAGCAGGGACTGCAGCCTACACGGTCACTGGCGACTCACGGCAGCCCAGCTCCAGGTCGAGCTATTGTTCACCATCTTAGCTGAAGAGGGCGCAGCATCACTGGCCCATGTAGGATTCGAACTGGCGGCCCTGCTGCTCAGAGCTGGCGCTCCCAAGCCAACTCTTAACCAATGAGCCACTCAGCTGGCCCGAAGTCCTGCTTTTTTAAACTCTCCTCCAAATCACCTAACACAAATCTCAGATCTTAAAGTAAGCCTTTCTCACACTCTTCCTTAAGCTGCCCCAGGGTTTGCCCTGGAGGTTTCATCCTCACTTACTGCAGCAGCAATAAAAGCTTGTGTCCCTGGTGGTGTTTGGCTGGAGGGTGTTGACAATGCCAGTGCGTTTTTCAAATGGACATATTTATCTCTATGGTTTTTCTCACTGTAAGATTTTTTTTTCATCTAGTCATGATTAGGCAGTCAAGTTAAATCATTCTTAAATAGCTAGTTGTGATGTTTTCTGGTGTTTAGGATCTCTATGCCCTGACATTAAATAGCTGTGTAATCTTGAACAAATTACTTAACCTCTTAAATTTTAATTCTTTCAACTGTAAACTCTAGAGAATAATAATTAACGGGGAGAATTTGGTAATAATTAAATGAGATATTATATAGAAAGTATTTAGCACTATTCCTATTATGTAGTAATTGCTCAGTAACTGGTACTTGAATGGGCTGTTGTTGGTGGTCTCTTTCTTATTATGGTAATTATATTCAGTTCTCTGTGTAAAACATTTTTTTCATGACTTATCTGAGTTCATGGATCCACAGTCTCTCCAATGTCGTAATTGACTAGTTCTGTGTGAGTCAATTTTTTTAAAAAATGCACTACTTTAATGTTATAACTTAATATGCTTTATGTCTACTATATTTACCCTTTAGACATATAATTTTAAATTATCTCAATTTCTTTAATTTTTACACCAATAATATGTAGAAAATTTTCAGTTTCCACATTTGTTTTATACTTTAGAATGTAACAATGAGCAGAATATTCCAGAAAAGAGTGAAACATCCAAACAGGGAGGGTTATTTTTAGCTTGGCCCCTATTCTACACGGTTGACTATTTTGCATGTAGCTCACTGTGATTTTTTCATTCATTCTTTCAGTTGCTTAGGCTGTTAACCTATGAGTTATCCCTAGTTCCTGTCTTTCCCTTACTAACAGTAAATCCTCTAAAGTGCATCATGACCTGATAATTTATCTTCATTTCCATGTGAACCACCTTAGGTCAAATCATGTCCATCTCTAACCAGGACTGTCAAAAACACCTCCTAATTGACTTTTCTGTTTCCAGTATTTGGCCTCCGACCATATTTCTCTATCAGTTGGGATGAACCTCTAAAAAAAAAAAATTATAATCAAGTAACTTCCTTGCTTAAAACGTTCCAGTGGTCTCTTGGTAAACTTAATATATAATCCAAACTCCTTATAATGGCCTACAGGATCTAGTCCTGCCTTTTTCCTCTAACTCATTTTCTAATTAAAAATAAAAAAGTCATTGACTTCTCTTTTGATTTTTAATATGTCCCTTCTTTAGAAAACTCTTTCCTACCACCCATTTAAAAGTGTCTCTCCTCCTAATCACTTTCAAACCCTTCATTGTGTTTTTCTTTTCATAGTATCTGTCACTATCTGATACTACATCTTGTGTTTGTTTACTTGACTATTCCCACCTTTCTCACTAGATTGTAAGCTGCAGGGAGGTGAGGGTTGTGGTAAGGACAATGGCTGATGCATAGTTGGTGCTTAGTAAGAATAGTCTAACTAAACCAGATATTTTCCATATTTTGTCCTGATTATACTAATTTTTTTGTACAAAAGTGAAAAATATACTTTAGTCAGTTCATTTCAAACACTTCTTCCATTTTGCTGATGTTACTTATTTAGAGTCAGTGTGTCCATGTCCAAAATCAGAATTTTAAATAATCCTAAATGTGATAAAAACTTATGCAATTTGCTATTAGCTCTAAAGTATATGGATCCTTATGCACAACTTTGTCAAATCTTCCATATACAAAGAAGCATCAGTTACTCCACACTTTAGTTGATAGGAAAACAGCTGTTTAAGGAAAAAAATTCAGATGCCAAGTGAAAGCAATAAATATTTGAGCAATAAATAAAACAAATGCATGATAACATAAAAAAACATACTTCTACTTGCCATCAGTTTATCGATCTACTTGTTCTTAAAGGAGATCATATGAATGGGAATTTTTGCATCTAGCTATGTTGAATACAGTCCTTATTGCTGTCTCATAGACAGTTGAAAAATAGCACATTTAAAAACATGTAAAGATGTTCAGGAAGCCTACTAACAGGTTTATAATACCAACCAACCTCCCTTTCTTACCCACCCCATCAAATTCCAGAGGATAATGGAATCAAAGAGAAAAATCTTAGGTATGGAGGTGGCTGTGGTTATTAGTGGTGAAACTATCAATTTACAACTACAGAAACTCTGAGGCAGTTCTGTCAGAGAGGACAAAATTTATAAGCAATGTTAGCAAACCCTGGGAACCAACTCCCACTCCTCTTCCCAAGAGGCCAATTTTCCGTTGTAGAAAGTGAAGGCAGTTTTGACAAAATTCACCCATCTCCTTTCATGTAGAGAGGCAACGACAGAGGCACGGATGAACTTTCACCAAAATCGAGTGTGATTCCCCTCTCTTCACCCCATACAAAATAACAAAAGTTATTTTAAATAAAACAGTAACAAACTCAGAATCAGTATGGTTTTTCACTCAGTCCCCTTACTTTCTGTCAAATAAGTAATAATTAGAGACTACCTGAACTCTTCTCTTTGTAGTGAGGTTTCTGTCCTTAATGGTGACACTACATATTTTGAATTTCTAACAGAGACTTGAGACCTTCTCCCAATTCCGCATCCCATCATAGTTGTTTTTTTTTTTTTGGTGGGGGGGAACGGTCAAGGAAAAGATGCTTCGCTGTTGAAAGTCTCTTGGTCACTGCTACTCCCTCTACAGGTACCCAGCTTCCCTCTTTATACAAGGTGATTTTTTTTTTGATGAATTCAAAATTCAATTAATTCTTTCTCATTTTGAGCATAGAGATGCTGGTTTCATGTATTCTCTAACAGAGCTCTTACAAAATGACAAGCGTGAAAAATAATTATCTCAATGTAATCCATAAAACCAAGGAATATGCTATGCTTTTACTCTGTGCCCTTGTCAAAACTTGCGTAAATTAATTGAGAGGTAACAGAGCAATATAGCATTGCTGATTCATGCTGTTCAAGTAACAGCTCACCAGATTCATATGTTCACAAAGAAGGATGCACTATCACCTAGAAATTGGCCCAAGAGCCCCATGCCCCATTAGTTTGCTAAGGTGGGATTGTCTATGGTTCTTTGGCAAAGTGGATCCTGGAAGTGAAGATAATTAATGCATATTTAGTAGAGGCCCTCCCCCTCAACAATCTGGGGTCACAGTTAAGGAAAACATTAATCCTCCATTGTTCATCAGCCAGGTCTGTTAATAGTGGAAGAGACTTTCTTCAGTGAGGGGGAGCCATCCCTACATTGAAGGAGATGTCTGGAGGCCTTCTAAGCCTAAGGGAGTGATGGGACTGGTGCACTTGAAGGCAATTTGCAAATATTGACCAATAGTCAAAAGATGAGTGACTATTGGTGTGCAACACAGATAATCACTCTCACAGAACGCCATAGGTATTAGGACGCTTCTCTAATTCAATTCCTCTGTTCTGTTGCAAAACAGAGCACCTGATTTACAACCTGTTGAAGAAAGAGTTTAATCCATCCACAAGGCTGGTAAAAAACAAAGACTAAAAGAGCCAGCTATAGTGTACACTTAAAGAAGAAAACGAGCTGAGTGGAGTTAGAGATGATTATTGGGGCAGTACTTTTAACACAGGGAGAAAAAGTAAAGAATACCTAAAATGTCCTGACTCTCTTCATACCTTCAGGCTATTTGGATGACTGAAAAGATAAAGGAAAAGTTATGAATCAGGCCTTCAGCTTAAATTCTGACATTTTAACCACACGTAGTAAACTTGGATCTACCCTTGGGTGATCCACCTTGATTACTTTAAGACAAATAGCAGTGCTAGAAAACCTACTCCCATTTAAAGATGGGGGAAAGGAAAGAGAAGGCAAGGGAGGAAGGAAGGAAGAAATGAAGAAAATTAAGGACATGGTACCTATGCAAAAGTTCTGCAAATGAACAAAAAAGAAATTGGCAAAACATTCAAAACAATTTTAAAGAGCATTATTTCGAAGAAACCATCACATTCTTAATGGGATGTGTACACGCCAGAGTGATATTTTTAATTCAATTCTGGGATTATTACGACACATGAATCATAAGGGCTATTTTTTTGTTTTCATATCATGACAAAAAAATTTTGTATTATTCATTTTCACACTTTAAAATGTATTTTATCAATGCACATGTAAGACTTAAAACCATTTTATCTATGTGTAGATTGAAACTAAAATGATGTAAACATTGTTAAAATTCTTATTCCAAACACCAGAACTTGAGTGGTATTTTTAACTATGATTACTATGATATGACTTTAAACTTGAATGATTATTTTTTTACATAGGTAGCAGTTACATGAGTGGGTTCACATTGTGATAACTCATTGAACCATACATTTATGATTTATGAACTTTTTAAAAAAATATTTTATTGGGGAATTGGGGGAGGGGAACAGTACTGGGGAATCAGGGGAAGGGGAACAGACAAGTTGCTGTCGTTTTGTTCTTCAGTCTAGTTGTGGAGGACGTTGCTTCACTGGCCCATGTTGGTATTATCATTGCGCTCCTCCCAAGTGAGGCAGATTGGTCATTGGCCTGTGGATGGCTGCTCACGGTGGCTCTAGCAGCTCACACCAGCTACCAGACGCTTATGCTGGCTGCTGGCCACACACGGTAGCTTACGGTAGCCCACTGCAGCAGGGGCTGCAGCCTACACCATCGCTGGCGACTCACGGCAGCCCAGCTACAGGTCGAGCTGTTGTTCACTATCTTAGCTGTAGAGGGCAGTGTCACTGACCCCCATGTGGGATCCAAACCAGGGCCCTGCTGCTCAGAGCTGGCATCCCAAGACAGCTCTTAACCAATGCACCACTCAGCTGGCCCTGTGATCTATGAACTTTTTGTTATAGATGTATTTTTCTATAGCCATAATTATTTTTAAAAGGCCTTAAGTAGTTTTCTTTTGCTTGGGCTTCTTTTTTTTTTCCCCCCCTGTGAAAATTCACATAATTTGGGAAAGCAGCTAGGTAGGTATACCAGGAATTCTTGGGAGCCTAGAAAGACAGAACAACACAGTATGATGCTGGAAGTAAAATAGGTGTGTGTGTATCTGAACAGTAACTTTAAAGTAAGCCCTATCTCACCTGTTTTTAGGACACAGATAATGGTAGGACATTACTGAATATCAATAATACACACAAGTCAGCTCTACGTAAACTGTGAAAATACCAATCAAAATTCAGACCCATGCTCAAAGAACACCAAAAAACGAATCACATTCAGGGCAAATATTTCCAAAGCACATAAACTAGCATAAGCATTACTATTTTTTGTTGTCCTTAATACAATGGTTAATGAAGCATGGATATCATCTTTTAAAACTGACTAGTTATAAAAATTTGTGTTAAAAGAATATTTGGAATGAAATAATGTTACCAAAAATCTCAATGTACTTTTTTTTTTTTTAAAGATTTTTTATTGGGGAATTGGGGGAGGGGAACAGCACTGGGGAATCGGAGAAGGGGAACAGACAAGTTGCTGTCGTTTTGTTCTTCAGTCTAGTTGTGGAGGATGTTGCTTCACTGGCCCAAGTTGGCATCATCATTGCGCTCTTCCCGGGCGAGGCAGATCAGTCGCCGGCCTCTGGACGGGCACTCACGCTGGCTGCTGGCTACACACAATAGCCCATGGCAACCCACTGCAGCAGGGGCTGCAGCCTACGCCGTCACTGGCGACCCACAGCAGCCCAGCCCCAGGTTGAGCTACCGTTCACCATCTTAGCTGCAGAGGGCAGTGTCACTGGCCCTCATATGTGGGATCCGAACTGGAGCCCTCTGGCATCCCAAGCCAGTTCTTAACCAACGCGCCACTCAGCCAGCCCTCAATGTACTTTTAAGAATTCATTAGGATTTGATGAAGAGAAATTAACAGTGATTAATATAACCAGTTATGTTGCTTAATAAATAGATTTGGAATTAAAATTGAATCAGTTTAATTCCACTAAATATCATCTATTTCTGTTCCAACTGAAGCTGGAGCTCATTGCTTAGATGTTGATCATAAATGTTAACAGTAAAAATTCTAGGTCATGGGGTAATAATACAGGAATTTTCCATTCTTTTGATTTTAGTGTCTGTGCCTTAGATAGAAACAGGATTATTTATTACCAAGTTGGGAAATCTGACAGGGTAATCACATTGAAGACTTTTCCTTAAGTATTGTTTACATTATATCATCCAGATGTATCTCTTTCAATCTTAGCTTTTCAATTACTTCTGTTCTTCTAAATTTGACTCATTTATTTCTGCATTCATAAACTTTCTAATTTTTCTCTTTTTTAAAAATTTTTTATTTTACTCTGCCTTAAGAGAAAACAAAGTTTCTTTCTAATTTAAGGTTAAATTCTAAACAATAGTTATTGATTTGTATCCAGAAGTAAAAAGCAAACTAAACATTCATAATCATTTGTTTCAAACTATTTTAGTAGGCAGTATAACTTATTTATAAATTTTATTTTTAGGTCAGTTTTAGGTCCACAGTAATACTGAGTGGAAAGCACAGAGTTCGTATATACTACCTACATCCACACATGCACAGCCTCCCCCACTACCAGCATCTCGCACCAGGGTGGGACATTTATTACACCCAGTGAACCTACACTGACACATCATTAGTGCAATATAATATTTTTAACTGAGCATTTGCTAAGAACTTCAATGTTAACCAGTTTCTTCAGATAATTTAAATGTTGTTGTTTGAGAGAGAATACTATATGGTTTCAGAATCTTTGGAAACACCTCTGAGTCAGTGTGGAACTGTTTGCAAATCAGGATTCTAAACACTACCAGCTGTAAATTTTAAAGCATTAATCATATCACAGTGGTCATCCATAAGAGCTCAATAAAACAGAACTTTGTAAATGAATAGATTTTTCCTTTTTTATTTTCCTGTTTTTATTTTAGACAATTCTTAAGTTAAGTTTGAATAATTGGTATAGACTGGACATTTCTTAATAAATTACTTTCCTATATGTATATGTGGTATTTATATCTTATTTGCAATAATATGACTCTATTGTTTACATCCTCTGTTAAGCATTAGTACATTTATTTTACTGTAAAATGATTTTCATAATCACAGCCCTGAAATTTTGGCATCCTAAGTAATCAAAGAAAGTCCGAATATAATCAGTCTACTGTACCTTCAAGTCTAGGGGCGTATAGTTTCTTTAAACAGCAGGTATTGGTTTGAAACATCAATAATGGCAGCAGCAAAAACAGAATAGCCATGTGTCCTAGTTGCCATCATTTATGCAGACACTGCAATTAACTATTGCAAATTTTCTTAGTATTTTACTGTTCAAAATGTACAACTTTATTACTTCTCCCTTTATACTTTATTTCTTTTGAATTTTTGTTTGCAAAATAATAGTATACAGTCGATAGAGATTAGAGGCTTCAAGATATAAAACAAATATTAATTATGGACTAGGCTGGGTTAAAGATTAACCCAGAGACTTATGGCAATAATGTGATACTGGGCCGGCTGAGTGGTGCGTTGGTTAAGAGCTGTCTTGGGATGCTGGAGGGCTCCAGTTCAGATCCCACATATGAAGGCCAGTGACACTGTCCTCTACAGCTGGGATGCTGAACAGCTCAACCTGGAGCTGGGCTGCCATGAGTCGCCGGTGACGGCGTAGGCTGCAGCCCCTGCTGCAGTGGGTTGCCATGGGCTACCGTGTGTAGCCAGCAGCCAGCGTGAGTGGCCAGCAGCCGCAGTG
>NW_017731789.1:27610-38072 GCF_001890085.2 Hipposideros armiger
GGAAGAGCGCAATGATGGTGCCAACTTGGGCCAGTGAAGCAACATCCTCCACAACTATACTGAAGAACAAAATGACAGCAACTTGTCTGTTCCCCTTCCCCCAATTCCCAAGCGCTGTTCCCCATCCCCCAATAAAAATAAACATAAAAATAGTTAATAATAATGTGATACTATTCTTTCCTAAATCTGAAATGGTTGCAACTTTAACTCCACCTCACTAATTCAATTAATAAATTGAATGCATGGGTTTTGAGAACACACTGCAATTACTATACAAACTCAGATCCAAGGAAGCATCCATTCTCAGTAAAGATGACATTGGAACACAGGAGAAAACTGATAATAAAGCAACACAAGACAGTGAAGATCAAGAAGCTGAACAGGGCCGAGCTGACATTCCTTAGCCTCAGTTGGTAGAGTCAATACTAACTAGTCAGGAAGGACTGGATGTTATCACCGGGCAACTTGGGTTTGTACACGCTTTTACTTTGTTGTCTATATTTACAGTTGTGCTGCCTATTCTAGTCAGGGATGGTTTAGCCAGGGATCTCTACATAACAGGGCCTGAGGCTAGGATGAAAGTGCTATGTCTTATTTTGGACTTTGCAAATCTAAAACAGCAAAATAGGAAAAAGTGAAAATGGGGCAAAGAAAAATAAGAAGCATTAGGAAGCGCTAATTGACCGTGCCGGCTTCCAGTTCATGATGAGTCATAAAGAGACACAGCATATTTCATGGAGGTACATGTGCTTGGCCTGGGAGACTTTTCTCAGCGTCTGCAAGGAAATACCATACTCCTATATCAGAGCAGTCCACAAAAGAGAGGGAGTCGATCTGCCTAGCTTCCTCCTGTCTCCTGTTTCTCATTGGTCAACTGCCTTCATTTTCTGGGTTTCATTTCATCATGTGGTCCCTTCTGTGGTTGTTTGGTATGCCAGATCTCAATCCCTGTGATGTCAAGTTTCATTGAAGTTCAGAAGTGGTAGCAAGAATCAGAAACTCTAGGCGTGTGGTTGGTCAGCCTGACTGTACGAGAGGGCAGCAGAGTTTCCATCAGGGGGTTGTTTGGGCCTGGAGGCAGCAGGGGCAGAGAGAGCAAGCAGTGGAAGTTTAGGGAATCTGAGGAGGTGCATAAGTCTTATGTAGATGGAAATAAAAAGGGATGGAATACTTTACATTGATCAATTTGTGGAGAGTTAATTGACAAGGTTTTTATTTAAAAATAATATTCTGTAAAGTTGTGGGTGAGCTGTAGGGGAACAGTTGGCAATAGTAGTAAAGTTATTCAGGGATAGTAGCAATAAAGCTGCCATCATCCAGCCCAAAGGGACATGGGGAGGGAGGAAGCTGATAATAGAATCTGGAAGAAGAGAATCTTGAACACAGAACAACTTGAGAAATGCCCTTGATCAAAGGACACAGGCAGCACAAGACAACTCCACAGAGAGGGAACCAGGAAAGTAAGCTGACCGGATTACCTGTTCCCCTTATACTCTCGTCCGGGAGCTCCCCATGAGCTGAATCCAAGCAGGAGCCAGGGAGCCCTTCGATGTAGACCACACAATTCAGCTTCCCCTTCTCAAGGGGCACAGGGCAGGGTGGGAAAGGGCAGAAAGTAGATTGGAAGGGACAAATAAAAGCTATCTGGAACATCTGTTAAATAAATAGGACTTTTTATTTTGTAATATGGGATTATCAAAATGAAATTTCCAAATAAAAGAATCTCTTCTGGCTTTTCATAGTCTACCCTACCTCCTGCTTTTATAGTTCCCTACTAGCCCAGTGATTCTAAAATTTTAGTGAGCATCAGAATCACCTAGAGGGCTTGTTATAGCACAGACAGTGGGGACCTACATCCAGAGACCCAGTTTCTGATTGAGCAGGTCTGCGGTGGACCCAAGAATTTACATCTTTGACAAGTCCCAGGTGATTCTATTGCTCCTAGTCTGGGGACCACACTTTGAGAACCACTGTACTTGCCTGTCATAAAAACAAGCCTCACATGCACACATTGAGGTGCTACTACTCGGACTTCTTTTGGCCTTCCACCGTTTTTTGCCTGCCCGCCTGTTGCCCACCATACGTGCTGCTTTCACACCACCCCACCCCACCTCCTGCCCACACACAAATTTGAATCCTTGTTTAATTTTGCTTGAGATGGTTGTGAATGCATGGCCTTAATGAGCTCACTGACTTTAGTCCCTGCTTTCTGCCTTTCCTGTCTAGCCATTGACCTTGACTGCATTTGGATTATCACTCTCCTACGCTGTTTCTGGTCTAGTTCCAATGTCAAGACTCTCCATCCCCTGTTCTTTAAGGTAATGGTCCCTTGCTCCCATTTTCAGTTAGATTCCAGCTCTCAAACTTTCAAACCCCATTCTTGCTCATTCTCTTCCACAGTGTCCATCCACAGCTTTTTTCTCACCTCTAGGACAGGTGGTTGTGGACAACTGAACAGTCTGGACCCTGAGCCCAAACAACAAATGCAGTCCCACTTCTAGTGCTCAGAATGAGAGGACAAAAATGTAATGTATAATACAGATTGAGAGGATTGTTGTTGTCATTTTCCCTTTCTAAGTTTGGGCGATTTACACGGTATATAAACAGTTTTGGTTTGCTTGCTTTTTCAGGTAGATTAAGCTGGACGCAGTATTCAGGAGGGATGGGAAAACTGAAGAGACCAAAGGCCCTTTAGAGGTTTAGAAAAGATAACTTTTTATCTTCCAGTTAGAGCATTTAATATGTCTTTAGTTTGTGTGATAACATACTCTTTGGAATTCGGGGACACTGGAGAAAAAGTCATTACTTTGTGTACTAACAAGATTAAATTTTCCACTGGGAAGAGATTTTAGGCTACACATCAATTTTGCTTATGGCTAATGTTGGAGAGCTGAAGCTGTCACCACCAATGAGCATTTTTAAGGCATCTATTTTGCTTTCCCTCTCATGGCTCCAACTGCATCTTATGCACCTCTGCTACTGTGTGTACCCTTCCCCTCTGCTCTTACCCGTGCGAGTTTGTTCATTGCTGTCCTGGACATGATGGTAAAATGTATTTATTTTCTTTTAATTAACTGATGCACAGTCATTCTGCTTCAATCATGTTGGTAAATTTGTCTTGGCATATTTCAAAGTAATGATGACACCCCTGGTGGTGCTGGAATTAGTTCTGAAGGTGGAGTGCTGCAGTCATCGTCTTGTCATCACTGCTATATTTACAGCCTCCTAGAGGTAGGGGGGTGGGGTGGGGTGTGGATACCCTAAAATTTGTGTTTCAGCTCATGGATTCCTAGCACAACAATATTTGGATTTAAAAAAATATCTATCTATCTATCTATCTATCTATTTATCTCTCTATCATCATCTTACCATTCAACTCTTTGTTGACTTGAAAGTCATCTGCCTGTTTTTGTATATTTTGAATCTTAATTTGATATCGATGTTAATTTTGCTTTAGCTATGGTTCCCTAGAATTAGCTTTGTCTCCCATTTTCTTGGGCATAAGGAATTCCTGCTATTGAAAGAACTCGAACTAAGGGCTTCCAACAAAAATTCTGGGAAAGTAAGATGTCATCAAACACTGCAGAAAGGAATTTCTTTCTCTGTGTATCATGTCTTGTTTTAGATATGATGGATTACAACGTAACTCATTCAGTCTCTCATTTGAAAACTTGACCTAGAGAATTCATGGATGGTAGTGCTATTTCCTCAATCTTAATTAAGATTAAATTTCGACAAAATCCAGAACATCTGTTCACTTTAACTAAAGAAGCCTCAAAGAAACTGAATGAGTTTGGTTCTTTCTGAAATGCCCCACCCTCCAAAATCACTGATACTCTTTTCCTTTCAAAGTGCTGCTCAATCCCAGACATGCAACATGTTTGGCTATAACGGAAAATTCATATAATATTCAACTGGTCTCTGATCACTAACAGTTCATCTGCTTTTCTCTATTTCAATAAAATGACAAAAAGGCAATGATTTTTAAACTTTGTTGCAAGAAGATCATATTAAGCTAATAAGCCTTTTGACATTTGTTTTACACAATGAGATGAGGCTTTTGAGTAAAAATAATTCAGGGAATATTACAATTGATTCAAGAAGATATAGCATATGAAGTAAAACTTACTATGAAGAGAAATGCTAATCCTGAATAATAGAAGGGTGAAACTTATTAATTTGAAAACAATGAAAAAAGTGAGAAAGGAGAGAGTAAAAATGAGATTATTAAATACTAATTAAAGTCCACCTGAGTTTCTTAGATGCAAATATTATACATATAGACTTCTCATTTAGAGCAGAAAAAAAAAATTATAGATTTTTTAAAAATAGGCAATCTTCTCATTTTCAGTGTAGTATATAGAAGATTCGATTAAAGGAAAGATTGGAACGTTTGTTGCATGCCTCATTGCTCTCAGATCCATTTTTGCCCTTCCCTTTCTATGTTCTCTATCTCAAGTAACTACATTCAGCAAGATTCCATGCCCCCTTGGCTTCTAGTTGGTTTAGTCAATGGGAAGCACTGGCAGAAGACTAGAAAGTGGTAGGAGAGAAGCCAGAATATTTCTTTTTTCTTTCTGTCACCGATGGCATTTCCTGTACATCTGCATCCCTTCATGGCTCCAGTTCCTCCACAAGATTCTCCCTCCCTCTGTGGTTCCAGCTCCCCCTGGACAGACTCACTATTGTTCCAGGTTCTTCTGGGTGGCCACCTCCTGAGCTCTGCTAATGCCGCCTCTAACCCTTGACCCATCAGTACTTGGAGTGGTAGCAGCTCCCGGCTCTTTTCTGTTTGGTTCCTTAGCTCCTTCTATCACCTGTGTGACCAATTCTTGATATTAAATTCTTTCTGATTAAATTAGCTCAAGTAGTTTTACTTACCCTGATTTTTATATTGCTTGATTTCTCCCTATTGATTTTTAAAATAAATTTTATTTTTTAGAACAGTTATGGATGTATACAGAATTTCTGAAGGTAGTACTAAGAGTCCCAAATACCCTGCACATAGTTTCTTCTATTATTAATATCTTACATTAACGTGGTACATTTGTAACACAGTAGTCAATATTCAATAATAAATTAATAGACATTAACATATTATTGACTGAAGTCCATACATCATTCAAATTCCCTTAGTTTTTACCAGATATTCTTTTTCTGTTCCAGGACCCCATCCTGAAGACTACATTACATTCAGTTGTCTTCTTAGACTCCTCTTAGCTGTGACAGTTTTTTAAACTTTGCTTGTTTTAGATAACTTTGGACAGTTTTGCAAAGTTCTAGTCAGGTATTTTGTAGAATGTCCTGCTATAGGTATTTATCTGATGATTTTTCTCTCGATTAGACTGAGTTTTGGAGAGGAAGACTACAAAGGTAAAATGCAGTTTTCATCTCATATCACGGGTATATATTATCAACATGATTGATTACTATTGATGTTGACCTTGGTCACCTGGCTGAAATGTTTGTCAGTTTTCCTTATTGGAAAATTGCTCTTGCCTCATCATTTCATACTGTACTCTATGGAAGAAAGTCACTATGTAAAGTTCACACTTCAGGAGTGTGATTTTCTGCTGGTTTTAAAGCCCACATATTGTACGTCTACAGGATTAATGATACTGCCACTTAATTGGGCAATAGGATGGCTGGCCTCAGTTTACTCTAGAAAATTTTTTGTGTTCCTCTTGGCTATTTCTCTCATTTAACATGAATGAATTACAGTATGCCTGTGGCTTATTCCACTATAACTGTGCACTAAAAGTAATTACTGGTTTCTTTAATTCAAATTTTTAAAAATCATAAATCAGTGAAAGCTCTCTTATCCTATCCCTGCAAATTAGAAATGGCCATTGTACTCCACAGCATGAAATGTTATATCAGCATCATGTAATGTTTAAAACTGCAAAGAGTTCCCTTCCCTGAAAAGGAACTAGAAGAAAAATTAGGTATTCATATGATGGAATTGTCCCATGTTCCTCATACACATGGGTGATTAAGAAAGCCTCAATAGCACAAATATAAAAGGTTCAGATCAAACAGCTGTGTCAGATGCATTGATCATGCAATTAGCAATAAGGACCAAATTCTCAGCCATTTCACTGTAAAAATTAGTGGAATTACAGCCTAAACTGTGCCTAAGATGGCACAATTTAGTCTTCTAAAATTAGGGAGAAGGGTGGGATGGCCTTTATCTTCTTAGCTTTTAGTAAGACTGTTAAAGCAAGCATAACACAATTCTGCTACAGTGAGTATGTCATCATTAGTTTTGGGGATAAACAGCTTTCAATCAGACAAATTATTCATAATGTTTTGAATGCAATATTCCTTTTGAGGGTACTTTTGTACACCTCAAAGGATTCTAACAATCTTAGTTGCCAGGTGCATTAGTAATGAAGTGTTGATTAAAGTAAAAATACTTACTGTTAAATATTGCATGTTACAACACTGTGTATTCAGTCAAAGTTTTTATTCAACAAATATGTACTCATCAGCTATATTGTGCCAGACACATCTAAATGCTGCAGAGTCCAGGGCAGTCTACTCAAGGTACCATACCAGTCCTCAGTGAGTTAAGTGGCTTAAACCAGGGTATAAACTGAGGCACAGTTACCTTCATCAAGAAAGTCTTATTATAAAAAAGTGTCAGATTAATGATACAGTGTGTTTAGTGAAATATTTGACTTACATTCTGATATATGTATATACTCCTCATTTTATTCCGAGGAACAAATATTTATCACAAGTAACAAACATTTCACAGATTTGCACCTGCCTGCGGACCACAGGTTCAGTAGTTGTCTGGACTATAGTGTTGTTCTTGGAATATAGTTGAAACAGAGATATATGACTTTAATTATTAAAAAATCTGCTTAGAGCACTTCCTTGCCATTATTCTGGGCATATTTTTATTTATTTATTTTTTCATTTTATAAATTTATTTTTTAATTATTTGTTTTTTTCAGTTACAGTTGACATTCAATATTGTTTTATATTACTTTCAGATGTACAGCATAGTGGTTAGACATTTAATAATTTATGCAATGATCTCCCCAATTAGTCCAGTACCCACCTGGCACTGTACTTAGTTGTTACAATATTATTGACTACATTCTCTATGCTGTACTTTATATCCCCGAGACTATTTTGTAACTATCAATTTATATTTCTTAATCCCTTCACTTTTTTCACCCTGCCCTTCCAACTCCCTTCATATCTGGCAATCATCAGTTTGTTCTCTATATATCTGAGACTATTTCCGTTTTGTTTGCTCATCTATTCAGTTCTTTAGATTCCACATATAAGTGAAACCAAATGGTGTTTGCCTTTCTCTGTCTGACTTATTTCACTTAGCATAATATCCTCTAGGTCCATCCCTTTTGTCATAAATCTAAAATCAAGAAGTGTAATCTCAGAGATGAGAAAAGGATAGAATCATTCAGGAAGCATGCAAGAGATTAGATTCTGAAGTCAGGACAATCACATCTACATAACCTTGTAAAGTCCAGAGTAATGGAAGGAAGGATTCTATTGAGGATGCAGAACATTTTTTATATCAAAGGAGACATGTTAATTCCGCTGTTTCCCTCATTTTTGATAGGTATCACATCCAGTCCCCTAAAATGCTCTTTACTCTGCTCTGGCCTCTCTATTTCCATTGCCTCTGCTAAGTGCGAGACTCTCACTTTTTCTCTACTATCATTTGTAGTCTTTTTTTTTTTCTTTGCTAATATTTTGGGTACCCTGTTTTACTTAATTATTTCTAGCACATATTTTTTATATTGGGTTTTCAATAATTCTACTATCAGAAGCACATGAAGATCTAATTGCCTTAAACTTGTTTCTTCTGAGTCTCATTTGGTGACTCCATCCTTATGTCTATAATTTTAGACGGCGAGCTTTTGTTTGGCTGATCTTAATCTAAGGGAGTACTGCAAGGCCTGGCTTTATAAAGAGACATTTGTTTTCACTTCTTCCATGAAGTCACCAGGGCTATTGATCTGAAATCAATTGATTCATTTGCTTATGTGAATAGAACCAACCAGAGAGCACAAGTTCAAATATTAAACTTGTCCAAAGGATACGATTATGGCTTTAATTTCTTAAGGGAATTATATTTCTCTCTAGAGCACAGGCTTAGACAGACACCTCTCCCTGTCTTTTGCTAATGCCACTTTTTCCTGGACTCCCCCCTCATCCCTTATATTAAAGGGATAACTTTTTATAACTTTTACAGGATCCTGGTTTCAGTGGTGTCCAGTTCCAATTTATGTGCATGATTCTGCATCTATGTCTTTTGTTCTTTTTGTGGTCATTAAAATACAAGGACAGTCATTGGCAAAGGTTCTCAGGAGAACTGTGCTTCTCTACCACCTTCTTCATTTTTGATCCCCAGGATTTCCCTATTCTCTTGTACTCAGACAGGCATGTCAAATCATAGTTTTTACATTGTCTTCATCATTAACAATCTTTTTTAAATGGGAGGGTATTTTAGGATATCCACTTCACAAAACTACTCAAATGGAAACTCATATGTGCTTTTCTCTGATTTTCTTCTTTTACTTGTTGAAGATTATGAAGAGGACACGTGCCACCACTTTAAATCATACTGTTTTCTAATTTTATAGAGTGTTGATGCTCACTAGTTTTCTAATTTTTGGTTAATAATGAACAGGTACTTTCACAGAACATACTAATACTTTAAAGTGTTAGTAAGAATTTGAAATCCTTAGTGCATCCATTAGGACATTAGGTCAAAGAGGCTATTGCCAGTCTTTTTTTTTTTTTTTTGCTAGCTCTCAAATGTTTAATTTTCTTTGATGTCATTATTTCATCTAAATAACTTTTATATATTTCTAGAATCAGCCTTCAGAGTGGATTTTTGTTCTTTATATGAGTTATATTCTTTCTGGCACAAATAAATGACATTTCACTTTGTCCCCATTTGACACCCTGATTATTGGAATAGTAATTGTGCATTAAAAAGTCATCAATCTTTCTTCCATTGGAAAACTTAAAACCATTAGATTATTCAGAGGATATTCTTTTCTTGAGTTGAAGAAACAAAACAAAACAAAGTCTCTCTTTTGATAGACGTTCTCAAAATTTTAAACATTGCAACAAATAAATTAAGACAAATGGCCTAGTGATGATATTTCATTGTCAATATGAACTGTGCATATGTAGATAGATTGATCTATAGATTTTAGTGAATAATGCTATAATAGTCCATTGAAATTCAATATTAAGATGTAGATTATTGTCTGGCCTAGCACTCTTTTGCTGTCCCCAAAAAGAAAGTGGTATTATATGTTTTCATAAAAAACAGGCCTCAAAGACTGTACAGCTGCCTGTATTTTGTTTTGTTTTGTCTTGTTTTTGTAATGCTAATATAATCATTTAATACTAGAAACATCCACCTGAAAAATCTAGTATTTTGGGACATGCTAAATGGATCTATTTTTTTAGGCAGAATATTTAAACCATTTTGTTTCTTGTCTAAATTGAGAATATTTACATTTATCTAATTCTTTAGATCTTTTGAGAATTGATGTGTTATTGAGAATAAAAAACTTAGAATATAAATGGGTTGATCAATTAATCTTCCATTTTCCTGTTCAGTGTAGTCAAAATGGACCAATATGTTATTTAAAAATAATTATAGTACTTATATTTCACGGAAAATGTCAAAATAATGAATACATCCACTAAGTGATAAGTCTTTCAAATTTAAATACTGAATACAATATTTTTTTACTTAAAATGCATTAATAATTTGAAGTGGAGTCATATTTTAATAGAACATCTTGATATCTTGATTTATTACTAAATGAATTTGTCAGGGTGTACCCTATACAAAATTGTATATAAGTTAGTTATGAATAAATTGCTTCTTTAAAAAATATGTTAAAACCGTAGTCTAATTATAGTTGCATTAAAATTTCTTTCTATTTTTATAGCCCAGGTCCAATGTTAACAACAAGCAAAAAAAAAGAAATATAAGCTATTTGTTTTTAAATCTTTAAAAATTTTCTGTTTCTTCATTTACATATTATTGGGAACTCTTCATGGGTATGACAAGTAACACTCAACATAAATCCTCATATCTTCTTTAATTATTAAAAATTATAACATATCACATGTAATCCATACATCTTTTAAAAATTATGTCAACCTTATTCAAGTCTGCTGAGAAATCTGAAATTCTGTGATTAGTAGGAAAATACTTTAAGAAAGACAGAGTCCATGGGCCAGCTGAGTGGCGCATTGGTTAAGAGCTGGCTTGGGACGTCAGAGGGCCTCAGTTCAGATCCCACATATGAAGGTCAGTGACACTGCTCTCTACAGCTAAGATGCTCAACCTGGAGCTGGGCTGCAGTGAGTAGCTGGAGTCAGGCAGGTGGGTTGCCATGGGCTACTGTGTGTAGCCAGCAGCCAGCGTGAGCGGCCAGCAGTCGCCGTGAGC
>NW_017731789.1:41877-50546 GCF_001890085.2 Hipposideros armiger
GTAATCTCTCTAGCACATGCCAATTCATGATCCAGCTGCTTACTCAGTATTACCACCTGGTTCTCCTGAGTTCCCCTTACATTTAACATGTCTAATGCTGAATCAGTATTGTCTCCAGGGTGTACATTTTCTCTAGACTTTCTCGTTGATGTTCATGGTATTAGCAATCTTCAGTTACTAAAACTAGTGTAGGAGTCACGTTGGCCTCAATTGCCAGTTCCTGCAGCATGTATCTACATCAAGTACCCTATGCCCGCTCCCCCTTTTCCATTTTCACTGCCTCTTCCTTAATGCAGTTCTTTCGCCAAGACTACAGAAAATCCCTTGCTCATGTATTTTTCTATAGTTGATCACGATTACTACTATTCTCAACTTTGTTCTTTCCCTAAGATTTGATGTTCTAAAAGTTTAGGTAAGGCTCCTTCTCGTCAGATAACCTCAGACATAGGGACCCACACATGCCCAGTTAGTCCAACCCCACCCCAACTCCCCAGCCATAGTCCTCAAAACATGGGAGGAAAGATGATACAAATCATCCCAAGTTGTAAAAAACCCAATGCATATAGCGTACTGTAAAGATGCAGGGAGTGATCAAGTTATTCAAGATACAGTCCTTTTATAGAAGTTACTTATTTTTTCCTACTCATTCAAGGGCTTTAAGAAATGTTTCTCAAGTAAATGAATTGCAATCAAATCAAATACTTACAAATAATAATATATTGGTAGCTGATTATACCATTGATTATATTCTTTTTTCCATTTCTCTATTCCCTCGGGTTTGTATATTAGGACATTTGTCAAAGGAATAGCTTAGTTTAGGCAGCTTAAAATATTAAGGGAAAAGCATTAGATCTGGAACCAGAAGATGTCTCTATTTTTCTTGCCATGTCGTGGTCAGCTGAGTGAACTTGGCCAACTTTCTGAGTGTCTCTGAGGTCCTATTCTTTCACATTCATGCAATGTGGAAGTTATGCCTGTCCTGCTGACTTCCCAGAATTATTGGGAGGCTCTAGTTAGAGAGATGCGAAAAGATCTTCAGAGGTCCTCAAATTTCTGGGAATTTGGCTACTCATCCAAATCACCTGGGAGAATTTCCGAGCTCCCATCCCAGAAATCTCATTTTTAAAGGCTTTCCAAATGATCCACCATTTGGAAACCACATTATGCAGATTTTTAAAAGTGAGAGTCATTGTTGTAATGCTAATTACTAGAATGTAACATTTGCCTTCCTAGGCTATTGGTATCATTTCTGAGTTCAATAGCATTTAGGTTGTCTTTGGACTGCTTTTAGTTCTAGACTTTATATAATTAGTCATCCTCAGTAACAGCTCAAAAACTTCTGGTAATGACAAGTTTTGGGCTTTACTGTAAAGGGAACCATTCCTTCTGGCAGAGGACTGATACATGGATTTAGTCATTTTAGATGATTAGAATACTTTATAGTCTGAATTGACAACATAAATACACTCTTTCATGCAGTGAACTAAACTAAATTCTAAAAAAATAAGGGTACTTCAGAAAATCCAGAAACATAGATATTTTACAATTAATAAAATAAAATGTATTGAATGAAAAAAAATCATGTTTCCAAGAACTGTGTATTTCCTAAGCATCCTCTATAACATTATGGTCTTTTAAAAAAGCAGCAGATTTAATTTTATCTGTCACATAGCTGTTACTGGAGTTTTGGTAAACCATTATATTTTTAAGGCAGTAGCTTAAATATGAGAACGAGCTGCTGAAATAGAAACAAAGCACGTAACAAGAAATTAATTTATAATTCCTTTCTAAGATTCAGTTCAACACAAAAGAGAGGTTAAGAGGTAAACAAGTCTAATGGTACCATTCTTTGATTTATTAACATCATCCCATAGTATTCAACAAAACATTTATCGCATTGTGCTGACATATAAACATCGTCAAATATATTTTGTTTAGAAATTAACTTGATTGACTCTCTTTACCACTTCCTTTGTAAAGGAAAAGAAAAACTGGCTTGCAGGTTCTTAACCTCTCCATGGCTTTGACGTGTTCCATGTCTGAGCGCACCCAAGCATTCATGATCAAGCCACGATTAGCTTCCATACTATTCATTAGAGGTGAATAGGTTTAACTATGTGAATGAATTTCAGTTTTCTTATGTAGAGTTAGGATGGTATATGGGTAATCACAAAGGCTTGGGGCTTAGACAGATTTGGGGTCAATCACTATTCCTACACTTACTAGCTGTGTGACTTTTATTAATTACTAACTCCTGTAAGGCCTTGCTACTCGGTATGGCCCCTGGGCCAGCAGCATCTGCAGCATCTGGAAACTTGTGAGATGCTGACTCTCAGTCCCACCCAGAACTATTGAGTCAGAATCAGCACTGAAACATTTTCTCCATGAAAACTTGAGAAGCATTGTTCTAAGCCACAGTGTTTTTTCATCTGTAAAAACAGGGTAAAAAAAGAATTTTTCTTAGGGCTCTTGTCAGGATTAAATGGGGATGATGATTATAAAGGGTTTGACATGATATATTGAATGCCTAAAATTAATATTTATTACTAATACTTTTCAAGAGCACTCTTTGAAATTTTCCCATTTAAAGGGATATTATCTGATTTTNAACTTGGGCCAGTGAAGCAACATCCTCCACAACTAGACTGAAGAACAAAAGGACAGCAACTTGTCTGTTCCCCTTCCCCTGATTTCCCAGCGCTGTTGCCATCCCCCAATTCCCCAATAAAAATCTATCTATATATATATATAAAAGAAAGCCAGAGTCCAGAAATAAAACACGTATTCTGAACTAAGCCCAGATCTGCTACCAATCTTGCATTTTGATTTTTTTGAAGTATACAATTGATTCAACTATCTCTTGCTTCAATGCATTTTAAAGGAGGAATCTAGGGATGTATTTATCATCCAGCTCTCTGGTAGACTACTATGAAGACTAATGGGACACTGTTTATGCTGTAACAACAACCATTTCATCTAAATAAAAATAGCCTAAATTCTACTTCCCTCAGAGCTGAGTGGTGAAGAGCATTATTCATCATTAAGTGTATAACATTTGTTTTTCTCTTGGATCCTAAGTGAAGGGAGATATAATCTTGAGAGAGGGAGAAAGAAAGTGAAACTTGTGACTGATATCTAAAATACCATATGACTAAACCCATCATGATCAATCAGGAAATTAATAGCTAACGTTTGAGTCTTCTAATGTCCCAGACATTGTTATACATCATATGTAGTAACATTTAATGCTCACAAATACCTTATGAGTAGATAATACGATTATTCCCATTTTACAGCAAGGAAACCAAATAACAGAGAAGTTAAGTAGCATGTCCACTCTCTACAAAGGTAATACTTATGGAACTAAGATTCAAACACAGCTCCACAGTCATGCCTTTAACGATGATGCTCAATTGCCTTTATAACAAATATTACATTTATCAAAGTAATTGTATACTGATGCCTTACATCCATCTCTCCAGCCCTGACTTCCTAAAGCATTTATTATCTCAACCAACATTCCTCAGTATCTGTTACATGCCAATAAAAATTCTAAGTGCTAGGATTTCAAAAGTGATTAAATCAGGACCCACTTACTTGGGGCTTATATTTGATGAAGAAGGCAGGCAGGTAAATACATAACAAGCTGTGCATAGAATACTAAAGGGACACAAGAGAAGTCAACCTCTTTAGGGGAAGTTCAAGATGACAGAGCAGCATATGTAAATACCCAGTATTAAAAACAAGTCTTGGGGGCCGGCCAAGTGGCTCAGTTGGTTAAGAGCTCGCTCAAGAGTTTGAGCTCTGAGCAACAGCGGTTCGATGCCCAGCCTGAGCTGAGCTGCCACTGAGCTGCCAACAGGTGGCAGGATGGCTCAGCTAAAAAAAAAAAAGAAAAAAAAGAAAAAAAAAGTCTTGTTTAGAGAAGCAAAAGTATGGAGCTCAGAATGACTTACAGCATAAAGATCAAAGGCAGACTGATGAGAGATGAGAATGGAAAGGAGGTCGGGAATAAATTAGAAGGCATATTGTATCCGTTGTCTATTTGATGTTTTTCACCTTGAAAACAGCATTGTTAAACCTCAGCCCATTTTCTCCTGGGGAAACATGATCTTTCTGTGATGTTTCTATTTTGGTTAATAGCACCCCAAAGTGTCCATGGGCCGAGGCAAAAATATTTGAACTATCTTCAAAGTTTCTTATTTTCTCATATTTTACATCTGATGAGTCTCCAAGTTCTATTGATTCTACATCCTAAATATCCAGTCTTCCATTCATCTCTGAATCTAGGCTGCTGCCTCTTTAGTTCTGTTCTTATTTTGTTTTTCAGCATTTTTTGGAAACAATCCCCAATGCTTATTCCCCCTCACATGCACTGTATGTAATATGGGAAGCAATCATTCTAGAATACCAGTTCAATCATGTCATCACCCTGCTTAAATTTTTAATGCCCCTTTATTCCCCTCAGGAACAACGTGCAAATCCTTAGCACACTCAGCTCTTTCCCATTGGCCCTAATCTGTCTTTCCAATCTCTTCTCTGCTACCTAATGTACATGCGCTGGAATCTAGCTATGCTGAACTACGCTCAGTTATTCTAATGCAGAATAGATGTATGCGAATAGTTTAGTGGTTAAACATGTGTCCTACCTGTTCCGTCTGACTTGATTTCAAATCCTGGCAATTCAATTGTTAGCTGTATTTTTTAAAGAAGGTTGTTTAACTTCTCTGAGACTGCATATTCTCAGCTACAAAAGAAGAAATACAGAAAAGTGTTATGAGGAGCAAATGAGGTAATATACTTTGCAAAATTCCTGGCATTTATTTAGCATTTAATGAATGTTATCTTTGTGTGGTTGGTTTTTTTTTTGTTTGTTTTTGTTTTTTGCCTCTCAGTACCTGCAAATATATTTTTCTAGATTCTTGAATACCCTCTTTCTATCAAGGGTTTGCCTGACAATGGCTTACTCACACTTCAATATTATTTGATGTGATAAATACTACAGTAAAAGCTGAAATGTTGCCTCTCCCAGGGAGTCTTGCCTGGACTCCTGAAGGAAGGTTTAGAAAATCTTGTGAAATCCTACCTTAGTGCCTCTATTATAGTAGCTATTGCAGGCATGTAATTATTCATTTACCTGGAGGAGGGTCACTCTGTGCTGGCTGTGCTCTGACAATATAGGAATATAGCACAAGTACCTGCTGAATGAATGAGATTGACCAGCTCAAGGAGGTGATTAGTTGGCTTAACTGTTAAATTATAACGTTACCAATTTCTACTGTCTTCTCAAGATAGTTTTAAGACTAACAAAAATCAGATATTTTTCCACACTTATTCATTCTTTGGAATTCTATGCTTTGCTAGGTTCCAGGGATAAAAACAACATTAAAAGAAATATTTAGTTCCTACTATTGATGTTTAAAAACTAAGATTTGATGAGCTAATAACTCCTGTCCTTCAAAACATGTTATTATTATTATTGATTAAAATAACAAGCCATCTGATTTATCAATCTTTTAAAATAAACCTATTAATCACAAACCCCTGGACAGTAACCATTCTTTATTCATATGTATATATGTTTGAAATACATAAGGTGTTGCTGAAATAGAGAATGAGTCTACTGAGCTAACAAAATCAAAAGATTTTGCATGGCTTTGTAGATCAGGTGGGCCTGAACTCAGCAGATAATTTATGAAATTGGAAATACTTGGAAATAATAAATCTACACATGAACCTACAGGGTGGAATAGGGTCACCCCAGCTATAGTTGTACAGATGCATGCACAAAGATACAAGTGAGATTCTTAGGCCTAGGTCCTAGGGTATTAATTTTTAGTAAAACATTTAACCTCTTTCTCCTTTACTCTTCTCACATGGAAACAGAAAAAACTGGCCTATTGGCTCACTTAGATCTCTTTATGATTCTCCATAGACTATTTTGCCTCAGTTCATCCAGTTCTTACCCACAACTTCATGCCCCAGTTCTTCACCCCTCGTCACCTTAGTCCTCCAATGGCCTTCCTCAGTGCTTTCTTTTTGACTTCTAAAGGCACCTGATATTTGTGTGTCCTTTTTGAAACTCTCTTGTGCTTTGATTTCAGTGAAATTGGACACATCCTTTTCTTACCTCTTTATTTTATCCTCATTTCTTTTCTAGAACTGTCTTCCTTTTCCTACCTTCTAGACATTCCTCAAAGCTCTTTACAAAAGTTTCAGTTTTTCCCTTGCTAAGTTAGCTTATTTCTATAGCTTCAACTATCACCTCTATGTGGATGACTCCCAAAATCTAAATTAGAAATATACTGTATTTCCCCATGTATAAGACGCACCCTTTTCTGAAAAATTTGGGGTCTAAAAACTGGGTGCGTCTTATACAGTGGTTGTAGATTTTTTTTACTTGCATTTCCCGCTGAGACAAGGCAATATATATGAAGAGAGTGATTCATTATCAGACACAGATGAGGACAAGCTAATGGTTGGGAGTTTTGACAGTGATGAGGAGTTGTATGAGTTTTATGATGAATAAAACTTGAGTTCAATAACTTTATGTAATACATTTTTTTTCAAATTTCAGGCCTCAAAATTAAGGTGCGTCTTATACATGGGAGCATCTTATATATAGGGAAATACAGTAATCTCTCTAGCACATGCCAATTCATGATCCAGCTGCTTACTCAGTATTACCACCTGGTTCTCCTGAGTTCCCCTTACATTTAACATGTCTAATGCTGAATCAGTATTGTCTCCAGGGTGTACATTTTCTCTAGACTTTCTCGTTGATGTTCATGGTATTAGCAATCTTCAGTTACTAAAACTAGTGTAGGAGTCACCTTGGCCTCAATTGCCAGTTCCTGCAGCATGTATCTACATCAAGTACCCTATGCCCACTCCCCCTTTTCCATTTTCACTGCCTCTTCCTTAATGCAGTTCTTTCGCCAAGACTACAGAAAATCCCTTGCTCATGTATTTTTCTATAGTTGATCACGATTACTACTATTCTCAACTTTGTTCTTTCCCTAAGATTTGATGTTCTAAAAGTTTAGGTAAGGCTCCTTCTCGTCAGATAACCTCAGACATAGGGACCCACACATGCCCAGTTAGTCCAACCCCACCCCAACTCCCCAGCCATAGTCCTCAAAACATGGGAGGAAAGATGATACAAATCATCCCAAGTTGTAAAAAACCCAATGCATATAGCATACTGTAAAGATGCAGGGAGTGATCAAGTTATTCAAGATACAGTCCTTTTATAGAAGTTACTTATTTTTTCCTACTCATTCAAGGGCTTTAAGAAATGTTTCTCAAGTAAATGAATTGCAATCAAATCAAATACTTACAAATAATAATATATTGGTAGCTGATTATACCATTGATTATATTCTTTTTTCCATTTCTCTATTCCCTCGGGTTTGTATATTAGGACATTTGTCAAAGGAATAGCTTAGTTTAGGCAGCTTAAAATATTAAGGGAAAAGCATTAGATCTGGAACCAGAAGATGTCTCTATTTTCCTTGCCATGTCGTGGTCAGCTGAGTGAACTTGGCCAACTTTCTGAGTATCTCTGAGGTCCTATTCTTTCACATTCATGCAATGTGGAAGTTATGCCTGTCCTGCCGACTTCCCAGAATTATTGGGAGGCTCTAGTTAGAGAGATGCGAAAAGATCTTCAGAGGTCCTCAAATTTCTGGGAATTTGGCTACTCATCCAAATCACCTGGGAGAATTTCCGAGCTCCCATCCCAGAAATCTCATTTTTAAAGGCTTTCCAAATGATCCACCATTTGGAAACCACATTATGCAGATTTTTAAAAGTGAGAGTCATTGTTGTAATGCTAATTACTAGAATGTAACATTTGCCTTCCTAGGCTATTGGTATCATTTCTGAGTTCAATAGCATTTAGGTTGTCTTTGGACTGCTTTTAGTTCTAGACTTTATATAATTAGTCATCCTCAGTAACAGCTCAAAAACTTCTGGTAATGACAAGTTTTGGGCTTTACTGTAAAGGGAACCATTCCTTCTGGCAGAGGACTGATAAATGGATTTAGTCATTTTAGATGATTAGAATAGTTTATAGTCTGAATTGACAACATAAATACACTCTTTCATGCAGTGAACTAAACTAAATTCTAAAAAAATAAGGGTACTTCAGAAAATCCAGAAACATAGATATTTTACAATTAATAAAATAAAATGTATTGAATGAAAAAAAATCATGTTTCCAAGAACTGTGTATTTCCTAAGCATCCTCTATAACATTATGGTCTTTTAAAAAAGCAGCAGATTTAATTTTATCTGTCACATAGCTGTTACTGGAGTTTTGGTAAACCATTATATTTTTAAGGCAGTAGCTTAAATATGAGAACGAGCTGCTGAAATAGAAACAAAGCACGTAACAAGAAATTAATTTATAATTCCTTTCTAAGATTCAGTTCAACACAAAAGAGAGGTTAAGAGGTAAACAAGTCTAATGGTACCATTCTTTGATTTATTAACATCATCCCATAGTATTCAACAAAACATTTATCGCATTATGCTGACATATAAACATCGTCAAATATATTTTGTTTAGAAATTAACTTGATTGACTCTCTTTACCACTTCCTTTGTAAAGGAAAAGAAAAACTGGCTTGCAGGTTCTTAACCTCTCCATGGCTTTGACGTGTTCC
>NW_017731789.1:53759-59778 GCF_001890085.2 Hipposideros armiger
CTGAAAATGTGGGAGAGAGTGGGTAACAAAGCTTATAGTGGTAGAAATGGGCATTAGCTAGGAGAAAGGCAAACTCTTCTATTGGAACCAACTAAGACAAAGCAGGATAAGTGAAAGGGTGGAAAGTAAAGCAGGGTGTGTGGGTGTTTAAGGGAAGTAGAGAGGAAGAGGTACATTACAGGCCCTTCTCTGGTCTTACATAATTCTCCTCTGCGTATGGACATGATCTAACATTTCCAATGGGATGGGGGTGGGGAGGAGATTCAGGACAATCATTCTCACCATGTGTTGTGTTATAAGATACACTAAGTAACTCATAACTTAATGATTATTATATGACATGTTTTTTGTTTATTTTAATTTATGATAGAATTCTTGCAAGCTAGACATTACCTTATTATTTCATCAATAGCATTGTTATTATTCCTGTTCATTTTGATAACCTATTATTCCGGTGTTAAGAGGGATTATGTGGGGTGACAGTCTACAATTTTTTTTCTTTCATTTTGATTTGAGATTTTCAGATTAAACACAGAACGCTTCTTTTCTTAGCTTTATTTCCCTGAAGTAACTTAGTCTTCTAAGCCTTGCCTCTTATTAGTTATCTGTTTACCTGCTTAATATCTTTTTTTTTCCCTGTAACTTTTTATGTATCGAGTATCCTGATAAACTTCAGAGAAGGGGGACCAATATCTGTACCATGAACTTGGTAAAGTCTTGGAGAGAGACCCTTTTCTGGATCCTCAACATAGCCATAGTCCAGGTTTAAACACGCACACGTCTGAATCTACTTTAACCCAAGACCAAGGAATGCTATTTTTAAAGGTCTCTCCAAGCAACTTTTCCCTGTATCCCACCCTCATTTGCCAGTGATTTAAACAGAGAAATGTAGTAGTGAGAGAACTGAATTCAGTTTCCAGAGGCTGCTTTGCCATTTAAAAACTAACTCTGTGATCTTGGACAAGCCAATGAACCCTGGTGCTTTGGCATAGACTGGGAAAAATTATACACTATTGCTCTACAAACCGCACATATTACTATGAGGATCAGACCTGCTAACATATTAAAAGACTTTACCCACACTTGACCCTATGCATTAGTCTCTTAAAACACCTTTAAATTATCCTTTTCTCAGTAATTGTATAAGTCTCTAAGTTAATACATTCAGTTTTAGGCATGATCTCTCTATTAGCATTTCAGCTAAACAGATTTTCTTGTAATCACTGAGCATTTCCTCCTGGCTTTCCTTTTCCCTCCTAATTATGATGTAAATTCACATTTCCAGAATTCCAGAGAGGTTTTCTTGCAAGCTAAAAGGCCTTTGCAAGATGCACAAAACACCGTCTACTTTATAGAAGGCTCTGGAGTGGGTATTTGGAGGCATTTGGAGTCACAGTCTGCAGTTCTCATTCCTCATTCCCAAGGGAACCTTGAAACAATAGCTAACGTTTATTGAATGCTTAATATTGTACGATTCACTATTCCAGGCATTTTGCACATATGCACTCAATGCTCAGATTATCCACTTACTATGACCACCAGCTGTATTTTACAAAGCAGAAAACTGAGGCACAGCGAAATGACATCACTCGTCCATGGTGTGGAGCCAAGCAACCAGTGATGTGATACTTGTCATAGTGATTCTTCCTTTACTTTGCTGCACTCAGAAATTCTGAACTTCACCCGATGGTATCCAGATGCCCCTTAGCGGGATGTGAACAGCTTGTTTGGAATCCAAGCAGCTGGCTGGTGTCCCCTGGAGAGTGACGTTTCATCTGAAGGGGACACGCAGGCGGGAGGGCTTGCAGAGCGCTGAGTGCCTAGCCCTTGGGCAGACATCCGGCTGGGGCTGAACAGCCCTGCGGTGGCAAGTGGCTGAGCCGGGCAGGGGAGGAACCTGTTGCTGAGCCCGGCGTGAGCGCTGCCAGTTACTGGAGCCGCGGGAGCTCTGCTGTAGTGCGGTGTGTAGGTAAGGATGAGGGTCTGGCTTGGATGATTTCGTGTTAACGATTGGGGACTGTTACCTTAGACTTTGCGACTTGACTCTTTCGACTTTATCCAGTCCTTTCCTCGTTCCTTGGGCACCGTCTGTGGAATCACAGTTCAGGTCACCAGCCCGACTTTAGGAGGACTTCTTTCGGGACCACGGATGCCTGTTCCCTGGGCATCCTGGGCGAGGGGGCGCTTTCTTAACCTTTAAACTTCTCCCAGTACCCTCTCCCAGGCGCGCCGTATTGTTGTAACTGTTGAAATCTCTCTGGATAGCGTGCTTGATCATAGCAAGAGTTTTCTAAACTGTTCTCTTCATCCGTGATGATTCGGAGCTTTGCGTGTCTTTCTGTATGTGAGGCTGCATCTTGTGCGTTTCCACTCGCCAGAAAGGCTGACGTGCTTTCTTACCGGAATCCAGGACACCAGCTCTCAGTGAAGGTACTTGGAGAGACTTTTAACTCTTTCTGGGGGTGAGATGGGGTTTGCAGACAATGCCGAGTTTAACCTCTCTTCTGCCAAACTTCCAAGCGTTTTCCCAATAACATTGGTCAAAGTTAGCATCTGGTGTTGGAGGTCAGAAAAATTATCTGCTCTGTGCTGTGGTGTTTGCTAAAGACAGAACTCTACACTTAGAGATGAAGATACATTAATTTATCCCCTCATTTTCCCCAGCTAGATATTTCAAAGACTTATTTATTTTAAAGAATGTTAAATATAAGATGACATAAACCATAAGAAGATGCTTGGGTTTTTTTTTCTGACCAAAATATTAAGTTATTTTAACCATGTGTCTAAATTTCTCTTTCCATTATACATCCAAATCATTTTCAGTTGATAACGACCGAAGGGGAGGATGAGTAAATCATGGTTTTTTAACTGTGGATATATTGTTGTTTTCAGCTAGAATCCTATTTAAACTATAATAGCTTGTAAAATTAATGGTGATATTTTAAGTTATGTTGAATTTGCAAAATTGCTATGAAGTGCTCAAAGAACCGTTATCATGAACAGAACGTTGAGTGGCAAGTGTATGCAGTTTTCAATCAGACTCTTTCATCTGGTAAAAGCTGCTATAGGTTCACAATTTGAGAAAACAGCTTCTTCACTATATATACTGTACTATCTTTAAAGGTATATGTTAACATTATTAAAGAGTAGATATTGTAATACTCTAAAATGTGCTTTAATTATTGCTTGATAAGGACACATGCACCACTAATGTATCATTGTCCTATGCTTTTTATTAATGTGTAAGTTTTTCTAAGCTCTATATAATCCAATTAGGTCTTTCTACCAGCCATTTTTCTTGATGTCTATAGACATCTTCAGGAGAGTTATGATCTCCAACTTATTTTTTTTTCTTTATCATCTGTCAGTCTGTCTATCTATCTATCTATGTCTATATCTATTTTATCCGGTGTTTTATTCTGGAGCATTTTTGTGAATACATTACAAACTATTTAAAAGTATATGTTAGAAATTTGTATTTATTTTTATAATACTTTTACCTTATAGCTCTTGTTAATCACTCTGTTCATAAAATTTTTATTTTACAGATGTCAAATGCTGTANTGTTTTTGTTGTTTTCTATAACTGGCATGATATTTTTCATGTAAGGAGTAAGGAGACAAAATTTTAACACTTGCACATTCATAATCTCACCATCACTTTTTGTTTGGATAAATCAAAATCTCTTGGCAAATGCAGTCTTCTCCCTTACCTGCTTCCTGTTAAGATGGTATCTGGTCATTTAGAGGTAAAAGGGAAAGGGCTTCTGCCAGGCAATGACGGGCCAGGCCTGGTTCCTTGAGCTACACCCAGTCTCATCTGGCCTTTTAGAGAAACAGGCTGTCTCCCACTGCTGAGTCCTAACTCTTTCTGATTGTGTAATTCCTGTGCACAGAGACTTCTTATCCTGACCCAGATTCTCTCAGGACCTCTGTATTTCCTCAGTGGAGAAGATGAGTTTGTTTGGTTCTGCTGCATTTCACACGCAACTGGGGGGAAATGAGGAACAAGGCTTTGGACTCCTCTGTTTGGCTTCCTCACTCCATCATAGCAGCTCTATACCTCCCATGTCACGTTGGCTATGTTACTGAGCCCAAAACATAGAGCGCATTTTAGAGTTTATGACAGCCACTGAAAAAGCCCCTCCATTGCTTCTGTGAGCAGTCGTGCAGACTGTGTTACAATACAGGGTGGCCTTGGTCCTAACAAGTCTAGCACTCTCTCTGCTCTGTGATACAGCCCACACTGCTCTCATACAGTCTCTAAAGAACTGTTTCCACACATCCCTCAGAATTCCCTAGCTTCATACTTTTCTCATGATGTTTTCTTTGTCTGAAATACCTAATCCACTTTGTCACCATTTCCAGATGTCCAAATGGTACTTATTCTTTTAGATCTAGCACAAATGTCATGTCCTTGATGCCTCCGTCTGTGATCTTCCTTTTTTGACTTCAGACGGACCCTTTCCTAATTATGTTTACCGTGTGTCTTGCTCCTCCATAACAGGAAAAAGTGGAAGTTTCCTGAGTTTAGAAACAGTGTTTTATGTATTTATCTAATTCCTACGTATTTCTCCCAACCCTCCAAAGCACTAGCACATGGCTTTACCCAATGGTAGAGAGTCAATGAATATTATTAAGTGAATGAAACAGGCATTTAGAAAGACAAAAGATAGACTGACTTAGAGAGCAAGGTAGGCAGTTTGCTTTGTTGGGATAGCTAGAATAACCAAGTAACTGGATTTAAATTGGGAGTTAGAATCATAGTCTCCTATAACTTGAAATACACTAGTTGAATCCTTCCTTACTGTATATGAAGAACTGAAACTCATGAGGAAATAAAATGACAAAACTGACCCAGTTTCAGGGACTCCTGATTTCCATTCTGATGTTTTATCCAATTAAAGAGCATTTTATTTTTTAAATTTTACCCACACTGTTAGAGAATATTTAATGAAAACTCTGAAAAAAATTCAATCTACAATCATATATCACCATGATATGTGGGCTGTTGTATTATTCAGATGCTCATTTAGACATTATTTGTAAGAATACACATTTTTGTATAGACAATCCTAATTTACCTGAAATGTCAAATGTAATTTATTTCACTTACTATTATTCTATAATCTTTTCTCTATGTTGGTACATTGTTATCACAATTAAAATGTTTCTTTGTCACATAAATTTCACTGAGTTTATATACCACATTGTCTTTGATTTCCCACCATATACTTGATATTGATGAATAACTTTCTGTTTGTAGTATTTATTGCTTTTGAAGTACTTCTGATGGATATATTTCCAGGCATTAATTTACTAAGTGAAAGTCTATGAACAATTTTTATTGGCATTTATATATTGTTTTTCAAAAGAATTATGTTAATTAGTTATGCTACTTTCATAACAACCTGATAAGCATATACTGTTGTTATTTAAATGGGAAATGGTGCTTGAATGTTGCTTTATATGCACTTTCCAATTATTAGCAATGTGCATTTTTTACTTTGTAATTTTACTAATTTTGTGATTTTTTTTTAGCACAAATACAAGCCTTTGTTATCTTTGAGGCAAATACTATTTTTAATCAATTTTTTTTTCGCTCATCAATAAAACTACTAGGTCAAAAACTACTGGATCAGAAAATATTAGATCAGAAATTACCAAAACTGAAGTTATGTTCTTTTCTACCTGCTTTCCCTTATATCACCTTCCCACTAGTCACTTGGTTCATTTCTGCTCCTTTCTGGGGTCCAGGTTCTCTTTCTCTTTACTGTTGTGCCCTCTTGGACCTGTTCTCCAAAAGATGCCACATGGTCAGCAATGTTTGATCCTTCCTTCTGCACCACAACATATCAGTGCATTCTCATATTGTGTAAGGCAGTGTTTCCAATGGTGGGGTACAGGATAATTTCAAATGGCATCCTGACAAGCCATTTTAAAATTTGATTCTCATTTTTTATTTTAATGTGTATTAGTACACACCTTCTATCTATATCAAATCATACTGATTTTATACT
>NW_017731789.1:65075-70147 GCF_001890085.2 Hipposideros armiger
CTTCTAATAAATATTCATGAACGTTTTCACTGCATTGCACTAAAATGGATTTCCAGCTGTAATAAGGACATTCAATAAGGAGAACTTTGCTCCTCAAAGCTTCATCTATTTTAAAATAATTATTTTGTACAATACTACCCTCCTTATTGTAGACAGAGGAAATTGATTTGAGGTGAACAATTTAAAAATGTCATACATATTAAACTAAAATCAATATAAACATTTCTAAAATATATCTATATAGTATTTTATCAATCTTACTAAATTGCTCTCTTAAACACATGCATTTTATGCTTGCCATTAGCCGAATGTTGACAGCTGAATTTTCCTTTTTAATTTCCTTTAGTTTTAATTTCTAGCTTGGTGGGATAAACTGGCTCTTAAATAAATTTTCCAATTGCCTTGAAGCTTAACATTAAGGGTCCAGAGAGTCCCTCACTGTACTGAACATAAGGCAGATGTAACTATACTGCCCCAGCAATGAGTTACAATGGTTGCCACAATAGACAGCTTTTTTGAACAGTCTCATGTCCTTTACATGGCTTGAGGGATTTTGAGATACAAGACGTCTAAAAGTGAAGAGATAAGATTCTCTTCCCAGTTAGGCTTCTAACTGGCTCTGTGCCTGAGGTAAATCATTTAACTTCTCAGATTCCAAGATTTTTCAGATGTAAAAGGATGAGCGAGAATATGCTTTCTAAAATCTTTTCACTACTCTGATTTCCCTGTTTCTATGGTAAAAAGGCAGAGGATCCAGGATGTGAGAAAGCTTAGATATCCTTGTTTTGCCACGTGAGAGCAGCTACCATAGGCACGGCCCTGAGAATTCTAAGACATCAATGTCTCCTGTGTAAAGTGGGTTATTAGAAGTAATAAATGGATGGTATATATGCTTACGATGTATGCAGCACTTGGCAAATAGGAGATGCAAAAGACACACACATCTCTGTGAAATCTAAAGGGTCTTCTGGTTTCTGGCAGGGGAGGAGATGAGTAAAGTGCAGAGAAGCCCATCCTGCATGTTCAGGTGGCCATTAGCAGGATAGCTCTTGTGTCCAATAGGGTCCAGGAGATGAGAGGGTCAGAACCTCAAGCAGTCTATAAATGTCCCTTTGATATCTCTCCAAACCCTCTCCCCACAAAAAAAGTCAAAATGAGTCAGGACAGCATCAAAAGTAAATTTATGTCAATGCCACACAAGACTGAAAAGACATGCCCCCTTCCAGCTCCCTGTCAAACTGGGTCTAACTCTCTTTTACAGCTGAGCAACTAGGCATGTACATAAGGAGAACAGCAGCACAACGCAAATCACACCATACCAGGAAATTGATAAAAAGAAAGGAAGAAACCACCAAAAACAAAATAACCCTTGAAATGCCAAGAAATTGGTTCTCCCTTGACTTTGTGGCCACTGAAAATATAATATCTCCAAATATTACCAAAGCATGTTTCTTATTTTCTTCTCAGGCTGTGGAAAGAGTTTCTTTTAGGTGCCTGCATGGAGCCTGGGTTCCATTGTGGCCACTGCAGATTAAAGCATCTTGTAGGACTGATGCACCTTTCTCTAGTCTCTCACAGAAATCTCAGTTGACCTGTATTTTCAAACTCCCAAGGGTCTACCAAACATATTGGACTATTACAAATCCTGTTGTAGTCCCTCAAAATTTAGAAAACAACAATTTCCCCGATTGAGACAGTGCATATGAAGTTACAGCTCACTGAAGGTTAGTTATTACTATCTCATTTAATCCTTGTGATTTTAGAAATTGAGTACAGCCACAATCCCTATTCTGTTGATAAGGAAACTGAGGCTTTGAAAATAATTTACCCAAAGTAAACATATTTACTGAGTCGAGGAATCAGGATAATAAATTCATGTCCACATGCTTAAATTCTATACTGCAGGGCCCTCAGGGAGACAGTATTAGCAGCTTACATTCAAAGTACTGATTTCTGCATATGCCAAGACTTTCAAACAAAAGCTACATGCGTAGGAAGAAATAAATATTACAGTCTTGACAAAGGTTCTTATCAGCAGAAGTAGAAAGCATCAATAACTTGTGAAGCTTTTCCAATGCCCACACCTGAGTCCCAATACTGCAGACCCATGATCTGGAATCAGGTCCGGGTATATGTATTTTCATGATTCTTAGTGAAAATAATCCTCATGATTTCTCATAACAAAAAAAAAATTGGTTCTGACCCACATTGCTATTTTTGCAGTCATAAAAAATGTAAGTTTTGTCTGGAAAAAACAATATTTAGAGAAACATAAGCAGAAAAATGTTTCTTGAATTGAGCCTCACCAGAATGCCAGTTAAAACAAATAGTTGTTTATATTAAAGTTTACCACCAGTGAACATAAAACTCAGTAAGGAAAATTTTCCAATCAAGAGCTTGCTCATGATCTTATGATTCTTGAACTGGGACAAGTTAAGGGACAGGGTGGTGGCCGGCTGTGATCTGTCACTGTTTCCTCTCTCAGAGACTGTCATATAAAAAACCCTTGTCACTTTGCAAAATGTGACATTTAAAGAGGTGTCACCTGTAGTGCCTAGGATTTCTCTGAATTTCCCTACTTTGTAGGGGATCTCATTTGAAGTCTTTAAATTTAAAGTACCCATTTAATATTTCTACATTTTCCTTTCAGTATTACTCCCTGATCCTGCACTCTTAGCACATTGGTACTAAAGTAAATGTGAGCTCTCTCTAGGAACACAGCTTCCAACCCTTTTTGTAAGCAGAGTGTATCCCATTTGTACAGGCATTCTCTCAATAGAGTTCATAGCTTTGCATTTCCCTTGGCCCTGAATCTTGGCCTCACAATCTCCTGAATCTTCTCTCTGGTTCCCCAACCTCTGCAAGGGTTTTTCGTTCTTGGATAGGCATTTATATCGTTTACATCACAGTGCTACTTCAGGCTTCAAAATTTTAGCAAGAATCCTACCTGAGAGGTTGCCTTGGTTTCCACTTATTTCTACTGGAGAAGCTACCTCAAGTGATTTCTCACCTACAATCCTGTTTATGGTTCTTCCAAAACTAGCAGCCCTGGCTTTGCCCAAGCATCCCTATCCCGAGCTTGCTTTTCTTGATATTTTGATTATCTAGGTTTTAGTAAGTTCCATTCATGCTTTTCTACAGAAGAAGTAAGGCCTTGAAGGTTCTACAGTAGGCAAAGCCTTACATCTTCTCTCTACTTCATCCTCAGCTCTCACCCCTCTTGTCCTCATTTGGTACCTCCAGCCTGGAACGGACCAAGCTCAGCCCTGTTTATTCAGCTCACTTGCTATTCTTTCTCCCTGCCTGGGAAGCGAGCCTCTCAGAATTGTGCAAAGAGGATGCTTTGGGCCAGCGGTTCTCAGCCTGTGGGTCGCAACCCCTTTGGGGGTCGCCTAAGACCATCAGAAAACAAAAAGATATTTGCATTACGATTCATAACAGTAGCAAAATTACAGTTATAGAGTAGCAATGAAAATAATTTTGTGGTTGGGGGTCACCACAACATGAGGAACTGTATTAAGGGGTCGCGGCATTAGGAAGGTTGAGAACCGCTGCTTTGGGCTCTTTGCGTCTCAGGTCTGGTGGGCCTCCCCCCATCACTGGTCACCACAGTGTCTTCTGATTGGTGCTACTTGACACTACCTCCATTTATGTGTTTGTTTGGATCTTACTCTCCAGAAGGGAAATCTAAGCTCCACACGATGACTCTATGATTTCATCTTTACTGGTGGTTTCAGTGTCTCGAATAGTCGGGCACTAGTAGATATTCAGCTAATATTTGCTCAGTGAAAATTTTATTTCCATATCAGCTTCTCCTGCATCTTTTTGCAGGTCCAGTCAAGTTGCTAACACTTTGGCATTAGGTTGCTCCCGTTCTTCCCTTCTGCTATTTTTTTTTCTCTCCTTTCTTCTGCTCCTACCTTGAGTAAAAGACCAATCTGTATATACTTTTCTCTTTCATGTAGGAGGAAAAAAATAGAAAAAGCTATTTATTTACCATTGACTGCATTATTTCAAGATACATTCAGGTTCCACAGTATCTGTGTGTGTTGATTTTAAAGAATAGTATGGGTCTGAGCCCTAGGAAAGGCTAAAATATAAAATGGCACAATATTTATGTTTCAGTCAAGTTAAATCTATCCATTCTGTTATTTTCATTGGCTTGAGAATTATTCATCTTTAAAAATATTTTATTTAAAAAATACATATACATATATAATTTTGTATAAATGCCCAATTTATATTGATGCTGTTGCTTTTGAATTCTTAATTCTTCCATTTCCTTTCCTAACTGCCTCTGCCCACGCCTTTGTTCCCTGAGGTTTTTATTTTATTAATTTTCATCACAAAACAAGGCTGTAATAAAAATAATTCATAAATTATTTTAGTTATAAGTTCAAGGAGTAAAACAGTTTTCAAATTTTAATGTATGTTGCCATATTGCTTCTAAAGTGTTATAAAAAGTCACATTTTTACCCAAAAAGTATGAAACTACTCTTTACTCATGCTCCCACAGTCATAGATGTTATAACTCTTTAATTTTTGTGTTAATTTGAATCACTTACCAACTTGTGAAGTTGAATCTTTTCATGCCTTTCAGCTATTCAGATTGTCTCTTACATAAATTATCAATATCTTTGTTTATTTTTCTGCTGGGTTATTTGTGAAAATATGTGTTCTTTGATATTTTCAATATTCACTCATACAGTAAATATTTTCCATACTGTCTACTGTCTTTGTTCAAAATAACTTTTACTAGACACATTCAAATATTTTTATAGTCAATATATTTGAATTTTATTATGTAAATTTTAAGATTGCAGTGTTGATGAATATGATTTTCCCTACTCCTAGATCAGGCTGTAGTCTTCTAGATATTTTTAAAAGTTTCTTATTTTTTGAACATATGTACTTAATTCAAGTGAATTTTTTAAAATTCACTTAAAAATCCAATATGCTGTTAAGATAGTGGGCCAACTTTCATTTCTTCCAAATGAATTATTAAATAATTTTATTCTGCCCACCAAATTGATATACTACCTGTCATATATTAAAATTTATATATATATATA
>NW_017731789.1:73868-76251 GCF_001890085.2 Hipposideros armiger
GCCTGAAACTTCATTAAGGCAGCAGGTTCCTGAGTTTGTGTGGGAATTATCTTCTACCCCCTGGTTGTCATCTGTTTTATCAAGGCATCTACTGTATTAACCATTTTGTGCTCACCAAGTCTGGTTAATATGACTTCATCGTTTTAGTAGATTAGGAACAGTGATGTGAGCAAGGTCCCTGCAAGGCCAATTAGGAAACAAATAAGAACTGGCTTCCTCTGACATAGCCCCGAGGTAAAGGCGGGGAGATCCACTACTGTCTCTGCAGAGTGAAAGCAAACTAGTTCTTGTGGTCTTTGACAGTTCACATGTAGGAAGATATTTTTTTCAGACAAAGGGGCTGCATACCAAGTTTCAGGGGGCTCTGCTGATTTACTCCTGCAAAAGCAGTACTTCTGGAATAGCAGAGTCAATGGAATTGATACCTGTTTTAAATTTACAACAAGACCCTCTTTTTAAAATTTACAATAAGACCTTATTTTTTACCTCAACTTTAAAAAATTTAATTTTAACAGCTGTATTGGTTTACATATAACCACTATATAAGGAATTGCACGTATTTATTGTGTACAATCTGATGAGTTTGGACACATGCAAATACCCACGATCCCATCATCACACTCAAGGTAACAGACACATCCAACACCTCCAAGTTTCCCATGTCCTTTTGTTTTTGTTCTGTGGTGAGAATACTTAACAGGGGACCTTCCCTCTGAACAAATTTTGAAGTGCACAGCACTGTAATGTTAACTTACAGGCATATGTTTTACCATCATGTGCAGCATAATAATGTTTGGGCCATCAATGGACCACATATAATGACAGTTGTCCAAAAAGATTATAATGAAGCTGAAAATTCCTATGGCCTAGTGATGTACCAGCCATCTTAACTTCTTAGCGCCAAGCATCGCTGTTCTGTGCAGGGCCAAGTCTAATGGCTAGAAATGCCTGGGAAAACTCACCTGGGCCCTGTGAGCTTCCAAAAGACATCTCCCCTTTCTAAACCAAACTTACAACTGGATGGATCCTTGTGATTCTTATTATGTTTGCAAGATGTCTTTCAGCAATAACCACTGGGAAAACCTGAAGACATAAAGAGTTTATTACTTCCAGGCCCTGGAGCCTACAAAGGAAAGCCTGGGATGGGTGGGGTTGGGGGGTGGGGAGTATGGGGGGTGGGTAAAGGGACAAAGGAAACTAGTGAACAAGGGCCTGGGGCTCTGCTTTTTTCAGGGTTTTGCTAGCTCATTATTGGTGAGTTTCAAACATAAGAACTGGCATTTAAAGCCTGGGAAGAGAGAGAGAGAGAAAAAAAAAGTAACACAAATGGTCCGTTATTGTAACCCACCAAGATCATGAAAACAAAAGAGCCTTAGTGAGGTGGTGGACTGACCTTTCATCGTCATGTGTATGTGTGTGTCTGGCAGTGTGTCTATTTGAGATAGCCTTTTTTGAAGGGGATGCCTCTTTATAATAGATGCTTTGGTAATTAAAGCTTAAGCTGAACAGTTATATTACAAAGAGAAAAGCCAGCTGTAAGAGCGGGTTTACACTACAATTATGTGTTTGTGGTGATGCTGATATAAACAAAACTATTGTGCTGGCAGTCCTATAAAAGTACAGCACATACAAATGCAGCAGTAGGCTATGCCACCTAGGTTTATGTATGATGTTCTCACAAGGACGAATCACCTAATGACACATTTCTCAGAATGTATCCCTATAGTCTAGCAGTTCATGACTGTATAGTAGAGCTCTAGAATTTATTCATCTAGCATAACTGAAACTTTATGCCCATTGAATAACATCTCTCCATTTCCCCCACTCCCTAGCCCTTGACAGCCACTGCTTCTATGAGTTTGACTATTTTAGATACCTCATATAAGTGGAATCATGCAGCATTTGCCATTCTGTGACTGGATTATTTCATTTATCATAATGTCCTCTAAGTCCATGTATATTGTCAAAAATGGCAGGATTTCCTTCTTTTTAAAGGCTGAATAATATTCCATTGTATGTATATGCCACATTTTTTTATCCTTTCATCCATTGATGGACACTTGGGTTGTTTCTATATTCTGGTGATTTAAACAAGCACTGCATTAACATGGGAGTGCAGGTATCTCTTTGAGATTCTGGTTTCAGTTCTTTTGGCTATAAATCCAGAAATGGAATTGCTGGGTCGTATGGTAGTTCTATGCTTAATTTTTTGTGGGATCTCTCTGCTGTTTTATATAGGCTGCTGTGCCATTTTACATCACCTCCAACAGTGCGCAAGGGTTCCAGTTTCTCTGCAGCCTCACCAACATTTTTTATCTTTTTAAAAAATAATAGCTGTCTTCTTTACACCATAAATAAGTAAACCTGGATGTAAAAAGAGTTA
>NW_017731789.1:77806-83107 GCF_001890085.2 Hipposideros armiger
GCAAAGAGGCTTTCCATAGCAGGAAGTCTTTTAATTCAGGGATTTATATACTCACAAAAGAATTGGAGGTACTGAAGGGTCAGTGATCTGGGAAAGCTTCTGCTGGATCTAAAGTTCTCCATCAGGTTTTAGAAAAATCAGGAAGATGTAGAACCAGTGATTCTATCTGACTGCAGCACTCAGACCCACGACTTAGAGAGTACCTGGAGGTACTTAGGGAAATACTTTATATCTGCTGAAGCTCATAGCTGTCACTGGGGAGGAGCGAAATATGGTTTCTGCCTCTCCTCTACCTTCCAAATCTCACATAACCGTCTTTCCTGCTGGATATGACCTAGAGCAAAAAATATTTTTTCGTTTCCAGCCTTTTTGATACAGGGAGAGTATAGAAGAAAAAATTAGAGAGCTCAAGAGTACAGTGAATGATTGGAGAGAGATTTTGTTGGAGACAACTGGTGAAGGGCTGTGGGATTTTCCTTTGCCCGCTATTCCCCCATCCCACTACTACAAATACAAACACTTCATAAGCAGGAGATGGGATAGTCATACTAACATCAAGCCTAGCTAAGGAGTGGGCTGAGGTGGGAGTGGATTTATGAACTCACCATGAGTTTGAGACTAAAGACTTATAACTGACTTGGACTTAAAAGGTAAGAGGCTGTCTGATGCTGCCTGTGGTAGCCAATAGATGATTATGTTTGTAAAGTAATTGTTCTCCCAATAAAAATTCAATAAAGATATATGTTTCACAGGGAACAAGTATAGAAAATGATGTAGAGACATCAGCATGAGATCAGTTTAGAAATAGCTCTTCCTGAGACAGCTTCCTTCAAGGAATAAGAAACTCTAATAAAAAAGATCAGAAGTGTTCCATCCAATGAGAAGCCAAATGGGAAGATGATCTTCTCTCAGAATCACTACTTATTTCACCCCAGTCAGGCTTTCTTCCTACCCACTTTAGCAAAAATAATTTTATCTAGTTCATCCAGAGTATCTATTTTGACAAATCCAGTGATCATTCTTTGGTTCTCACCTTACTCAATTTCTTAGCAGCATAATGGACTACTCTCTCCTTTTTGAAATACTTTCCTGTCTTGCTTCAGTAACATCACTCTCTTGGCTTTTTGTTACCTCATTTACTACCCCTTCCCAACCCCCTTGGATGGTTTGGCCTCTTCTCCCTAAACTCTAAATATTAGAGTTCCTTGAGCTTGAGTCTAGACCTCTCTCTTTCCTGTATACCCACTTTCCATATGTGACTTCATCAAATTCTATAACTTAAAATACCATCAATATGCTAATAATTCCTAAATGATCTCATCATCCCTTACCTATTCTCTGAGCTGCCAACCCATATAGCCAAATGCTTTATATCTCTTCTTGGCCTTCTACAAGGTATCTTATATATGATATGTCCAAAACAGTATAGGCTTCCTAATTTAAATAAATGTTGTTACATCCCATTCAGTTCTCAAGCCAAATCCAGTGTCTGTTTCCTCTCTCTCGTTCTATCCAACTCATGTCCAGTTCATTGGCAAGTAACATTAGCACCACCACCAACAAAGATATCCAGTAGAACCTTCTTTCTGTACATGCTTTGCTGTCACCTGATCTAAGCTATCAGCATCTTCCCAGTGAACCACGGGAATCACTTCTTAAATAACTTTCCTGCTTCTACTCTTGCCTCCCTCCTCTGCCCAATACCTTCTACATATAACAGCCAGGAAAATATTTTTAAATGCAGATTAGATCATTTTCTCACTAGCCTAAACCCTTTTGATTAGAATAAAATTCATTCTTTTTACTATGGCTCATAAGGATTTACCTGATTTTATCTTTGTCCTCTTGTCTCAATTCNTTTAAATGATTAAAATTTTCCTTCCAAATATATGTTATTTAGTTTTCAGAACTTTTAAAATGTTTTAATGGAATTTTATATGTCATTTATTTTTTTATATTCTATTTTTCCTGTTAAACTTTATTTCTGCATACTCTTTATTTTGGTGACTGTCTAAAATGAACTTTTTTACTTTACTTTCCAAGTGGTTATTGCTAATATTAAGAAAGCTACTTTTTTTTAAATTTAACTTATTTTGAACCACCAGTTAAACAATTTCTACAGTTAATTATAGTAGCTATTTACTAGAGCTTATGGATTTTCTTGAAATAAAATCATATTATCAACAACAAGAAGTGGTTTCTGTGTCTTCAACATTCCTACTAAATATACACTTATTTTTGTCATTTACAATCATTATAATCCCTGAGAAAATATTACACAATGATGTGTTTGGTGCTAAGAGAATATGAGTACTGAGACTTGACAATATTTTGGTAATGAGGCCAAAATGTGAAAAAATTAATTTCTTCCATAACCTCTTTTTCTAATATTTTTTTCATTAGCAACCAGTAATCATGAGTTTTATTGGCATTATTGTGGAGTTTTAGAGCTAGAATGAACATTAGACTTCATTTTTATTTTTCTTCTTAAGTTCATAGACTATCAAACTAAACTGCACCAATATTTAGTCATGCAGCTTAGGCAGAGCCAAGATGAGAAGTCAAATTTTTTGTCCTCTGATTGATCTGTTTTCTGCTTTAGATTACTGTTATCCACCATAGTTTACAACTTTTGAAGACCTTGTAAAGGGAGAAAGACAGAGAAGTTATAGTAATACATCTTCTGCTAAAAAAAGAAAAAAGAAGAAGAAAATTTTCATTTCTCTGAAAACTTTGAGTAAAGCATTATGGGTAGTTCTAGGTCATTTGACCTGTTCTTGTGGAACATGTTATTCAAATTGAAAGTACTTATATATTATGTTCAAATAATTTTAAAACTTGCCCTTTAACCTTGGTTTTAGTGCTCTACTGCACAGCATAATTGGATTGTTTTCTATGCAAGTGAGAAGCAAGGGTAAAACTTCAAAAATTGAACCGTTTCAACTCAGAGCATATCCTTTTAAAATTACTGTTTGGGAAGAGAAGTCAAAGTACATTTATTAAAAAGAATCTTATAACACTTAATTTCAAATCTGGGTTGTTTCTTTGGTTGCCTTTTGTTAGACCAAAAAAAGAGTTTTCAACTTAGCATTCTGATAAAAAATACACATGTATTCCAATGCATTCATTATGAACAGAATTTTAATTTAGCTTGCCAAAGTATAGTGCAATAGAATATTTTGAGGGTGGTTATTTTGGAAAAAATGGGTAAAGGGGCCTAGGAAGTAATCTTTTAGCTAAAGCTGTAAAAAACAGACTGTCATCGATTTGCAGAATATTCTTGGTGTTTATTTTAAACAGCTGGGAAATGTTTAGTGGGAGAATTTTAAAAATCTGCTGCAGTTGTAACCTTAGACATGGTAGAATGTGGTAACAAAGATTCACCTTATGAAGCTGTAATTCACAAGCAGTGTTCTCTAGGTACTATAAGTTCATATGTATATTAACAATTCCAAATGTTAATTATTAGATATTACAGATTTTACATTGGAGACAGAATGCTAGCCTTTTAGATCATGTAGATCCAAGCCCAATTTAGAATAAAATTATAGTAAAATATTCCTTAGTGGAATTTATCTAAATGTAAATTGAATACCAAGCATTTGGGAGGAAAAGTCTTCCACATTTTTGATCCGTTATTTTTAGATTTTTTTTATTGGGGAATCGGGGGAAGGGGAACAGATAAGTTGCTGTCCTTTTGTTCTTCAGTCTAGTTGTGGAGGACGTTGCTTCACTGGCCCAAGTTGACACCGTCATTGCGCTCTTCCCGGGTGAGGCAGATCAGTCGCCAGCTTCTGGACGGCCACTCACAGCGGCTGCTGGCCAGTCATGGCGGCTGCTGGCCCCTCACTCTGGCTGCCGGCTACACATGGTAGCATATGGCAGCCCATTGCAGCAGGGGACTACAGCCTATGCGGTCGCGGGGGACCCACAGCAGCCCAGCCCCACCCCAGGTCGAGCTGTTGTTCAGCATCTTAGCTGTAGAGGGCAGTGTCACTGGTCCTCATATGTGGGATCCAAACCGGGGCCCTCTGTTCTTAACCAACATGCCACTTGGCCGGCCGGAAAATAATTATTATACAGACATATAATTATAGTTATTCTCACATTGTCACCTTCTAGCTGAAAAATCACTTACCATGATGAGTTTTCTTTGAACATCTGTAGAAGACATTTTGCATAGAAGAGAAAACTGTTAACGGTAGAATAAAAAAGAAAAATGGTACTGGTAAAGGCTGACTGAGTGTGAATGCAGTAGCTGCAGAAGAAACAATTTGATATTAGATTAGTGATAAATCTCATAACCATAAGTCACGTTATAAGAGAAGGGATTTAAAAGAGCACTATTTCCAATTATAATGCAATAGTCATTTGTGCTGCAGCAATCTAAGATATAATAACAAGGTTTTTTGTTTGTTTCCTCCCCACAACTATGCCATCCAGTGCTGCACATGAAACTGAAGTTTAACCCTAGGTTAAAGCACATTTTTCCCTTTAGAAAAGGCTGCTTTATTTTTAAAACAATATCTAGGTTATATTCAGGGTAGTGCCGGTAAGGGTCCTGTGTGTAAATTTGAATCTCTAAACTACACAAGCCAACAGGAATAAATAATGTCACATAATATACCATATTTGCATGTTTCTTATCTTGTTATTTTATGGCAGTGAGAGTTGTCATAAACAGCTGATATTGTGGTATAATCTGATGAATGTTTCTCATAGGTATTCTTTGGATAGGATGCAGTTGCCAGATGAAATTAGGGGGAGAGCTGTGTGGAACTTTGGAGGAAGGAAAGCTGAACTGGGGAGACTAAGAGAACGAATGAGGTGTTGGAAGTATGTGGTGATATTACTGGTTGCCTCTACTACAAAGGCGCTAGTCTCCTGGGACAGAGGCAGGTGACTTTAGAAGCTCAATGTCTGTCTTCCTGTATGTTTTCATAACCCTCAGGCATTCTAGAGGATAATGTCAGTTTTAAAGTCAATTTAAATATGTGCTGTCACAAAGCTAATCCATTCATTTAAAATTATTTTTAAATTCTGTTTCTTCTTTCCACTGCTGTTATACTGTGCACATAATGATAAAGTTAAGTTGCACAATAATATTTACTGATTTATTTATACATAAAATATAATTTTGTCTCAGCCTCAGCACAGTAGCAAGCTAGAAACTGTTTTGAAAAGGAAAATTTCCATTCTCACAAGAGGATACAGATTTGCTATAAAGCCCTTGCGATTGGCTCTGTTTTTCTTACCCTAGGGTTGCTAGAATTTCCATTCATCATCCCTCTGTCACAATCT
>NW_017731789.1:88122-90232 GCF_001890085.2 Hipposideros armiger
CATTCTTTTTACTATGGCTCATAAGGATTTACCTGATTTTATCTTTGTCCTCTTGTCTCAATTCAACAAAAGACCAAGAAACAGCATGTTGCAGCTGGGAAACTGCAAATAGTTCACTATGGTCGAGGATAACGGTAAGCATGTGAAAGTTTGGAAGGGGATGACTCTGGAAATATATGAAGGATCCAACTGAGAAAGACTCAGGAGCTTAGAAGTTCAGATATTCTTTGAAGAATTTGGGGAATATGATGGCTAGATAAAAAATTACATGGACATGTTTCAGACCAACTGATTGTCACTAACCTAAATTTTCTTATCTTAAACAGTGATATTTTAAATGAAGGTCCTGATTCATCTTTGTAGCAGATGTTTTAGGTGACCCACTCATTCTGTCAGCCCTCCTTGGATTTCAACAACAGCTCAGGTGGACAGTTCCTGTGCACAATACCAGCTTCCCGTTTCGAAAGCCGGCAGCCCAGTCTCTGGTTCTGTGCCTCAGTGTTTTCCTGGAGGCAACCCCTCTCTCAGCCTGGAATGTGGGACACTTAATGCCCTGACAGGAAATACTCAAGTAACAGGAACCTGGAGTCAGTAGATAAATGTCCTGGCCACCTGTTATGCTTTCTACACATTTACTCAGAGATCCTCCTTTACTCACAATGGTAACCAGATCGATAATCATCTTTATTGGTTTTTCTTCTTTCACTTTCTCGTTCACCCTGCTCATTCACTCTTGCTTCCTGGAATCACCTCCCAAATAAACTACTTTATCTTAGGCTCTGCCTTAGGTGGAATCCAAAAATGACAATCATTCACTCCTTTTTTTGAGAACTATGAATTGAGAATATTGTGCAATGTGCTAAGAAAACAAAGTCATTATATAACAGTGGTAAGACTTCTAAGAGTATAATTAGAAACATACAGGACAAAAAAATAAAATAACACCAACAATGTTAACACTGTTTTCCACATTCTGCAGGCTTTATCAGTTTTTTTTCTCTCCCAGTTATTACAACTAACATGAGGTGGCTCTCAGCCAAACATGAAGTTAGTATTTTTTACTCCCAGCTTTATTTCTTATGTTATTACTATCTCAAGCTCTATGAATTGTAAATAATTTTCAGCTATAAAAGGGGAGGAAAGAAAGTCTATGGAAAAAAACTGTTTATAACTTGGCGTTTTGCTTTTTCATATTTTACATTTCAAGATTCAGCCATAGAATTTTTTTCCCAACAATTTTTTCACCCTCCTACCTTTCCCTTTCATGTCTTAACCTATTTTCTTTTTTTGTTCAGCTATATATATATATATATTTTTATATTGAGATTATCATAGCATAAAAGATGTCTTTTAATTTTAGAGTTGTTTCTGCATAATTGCCTGGNCTTCCAAGGATATGATAATTGCTTTGGTTTATTATCCTTATGGAGAGAATAATACAGGATGTGTAATGTGGCTCTTCCTACTCGAATAGCACTAATCCTATGAGTCAGGAACAAAAGTGGGTATTTATCCAATTGCTAAGTATGGCTTCTCGAGTCATGTTTAGTAGCTGATGGCAGGTATAAGTCATGGTGTGTTTGCAGGCCCACTGGGTCCACTGTGAGACAGAGTGAGGCTGAAATACCATTATCACTTGGCCTTTATATGCCTGTGCTAAGACCTATTATGTCCACAGTGTCATTTTGGGAACCTACGTATTCATAATGCTAGAAATCCCAGAAGATCTGGTTATTTTATTCCCCAGAGAATCATCAACTTGATAATTAACTGCAGTTTCCTTTATTGAAACACTTATGAAACTGTGGAAGTGATGCATAATGCTTCCTCATCATATGAATCCATCTTTCCATTTATTCAAGAGACTTTAGGTCTGTGAACTAGTTCTGGTCTAAAAATTGGGTGAGAAACTATAGTTTTCCATTGTAGTAGCTTGAGGCAAGTGTCTAATCTTTATTCCTGAAGTATGACTGTAATAATAAGTTAACTTCAGTTCAAGTTAATAGTATTTTGTAATGATCTTTGTGGGTCAACAATTCTTGCTACCTTTTTGGACCTGCTTGCCATTGGGATAAGCACACTCTCTTTTGTCTGTCAGTTAAGTGCTGCC
>NW_017731789.1:99879-121420 GCF_001890085.2 Hipposideros armiger
CCACTAGAGATTCTGTGAATTATTTTGCTAAAGCTTTGTTGTTTGCCACTGTTGCTAATGCCCTGGGAAGGTAGTTGCAACAAAATAACACAGGTAAAAAAAACCTTCCATGACCCCTGGTGTTTTCCTTAGAAAGTCAGATAATACATTTTCTACTGCCTTCTACTTATAGCAGTGGTTCTCAACCTGTGGGTCGTGACCCCTTTGGGGGTCGAATGACCCTTTCACAGGGGTCGCCTGAGACCATCGAAAAACAAAAAGATATTTACATTACGATTCATAACAGTAGCAAAACTACAGATATAGAGTAGCAATGAAAATAATTTTATGGTTGGGGGTCACCAAAACATGAGGAACTGTATTAAGGGGTTGTGGCATTAGGAAGGTTGAGAACCGCTGACTTATAGAGAGAGACTGGGGCAGACTGGGCTAAAAATATAACCTAGGAAAAGTTATGCCCAAACTTGAAATTTTGCTGGTTATTTGGGTGGCTAGGATTTAAGTATTAGTAAATGAGTCTCTTGTTTACATAAACTTTTTTCAGTTGTGACCAGTTACGCCCTCGCTAAAGGATCTAGAAATGATTCAGAGAAAGAAGCTCACTTTCTCAATAATAAATTAATAAGAATTTGAAAATTTTCCTAGGCTGAGGATAAAAGGTGATTTGCTTGCTTTCTGGAAGTAGGTGCTTAGTGTTGGTGGAAGAGAGAAAAATTGAAGGGGCTGAAGGGAAGTGTAAAAGCAGCTCTCAGTGGTTGAGGTGAAAGCATTTTCCAACACTGAGGAGAACATCTCTTTATGTTAGGCATAGCTGAGAGAATCTTAAAAAACAATGTCTAAAGTTCAATTTAAGGTTGTTTCCGTTCCTGATTCTGCTGCAATTTCCCGACATCATCCCTAATCAATAGCCTAACATAAGTGTATTTTGAAAAATGAAAGGGGAGAAGCCAAGAAGGCAAAAGGAATGGAGAATTTAATGAGAGCCAGCACCTGGGATAAGAAGAAAGTGGATGCCACATTTCATTATTTTACCGTTGTTAAAAAAACAAAATCCAAGTGAATAAATTTTAAAGATCTTATTGGCTTTGCTCAATGACTCAGGAATCAGGGCAGTATCCAATCAAACAGATAGAAAAGCATTCCAAAGAGCTATCCATGTCAAGAGACTTTTCTAGGCAGAAGGGAGCAGGGACAAGCAAGTTATACTAGATGGATTGGTTATGGCAAGGTTACTTTTCTTAGGCGATGGCAGGGGCAGACCAGGCAGATTACCTAATTGGTCTGACCAGACAATTCCTAATTGACTGGTTTAAGATTCCATTTGTGGGAGAGTTGAAACTGTAATCAAGTTTTGTTTTGGTTATGTGGGGCTTAGCATATAAGCAACCCCATTTTGGTCTGTTGTCTTGTTTTTAACATCCCTAAAAGTCTAAGAGAGAGAATTAGATTCACCACAGTCCTTGGTCCAGAACTCTAGCCATTTAAAGTCTTTTTAAAGTAAACATTAACATAAAGGCTTATCTCCAAAATATAGGTAAAAATAAAGCACACTTTTTTTTGTTTGTTTGATTATAAGTCATTCAGTTAAGTAGTTCATATACGTAGGTGAATTTCTTGGACTGCCTACCTAATGTGTAAACTGAATTGAGTGTTTATTTAAGTCTTTATATCTACAACATCCTATTTTTATTTTCCTATCTCAGTGTTTCTAACATATTTTCATTAATATGTTTTTAACATTTAAGGGAAGATGAAGTTTAAGGAAATTTAAGGAGACATATACGCTTGTAAATGTGTGTTTGTTCATACTTATTTGAAGAGGTATATTTATTTATCCACTTATTTATACATCTACTTATCTTTTATACAAAGTGGATAAGACAATTATAATTGTTAAGGATTGTATCTACATCTTTCTTCTTCTAGGGGTTTTCCTTTTTTTTCTTCTCTTTTAATGAGTAAATAATGAAAAATAAATGAATAAAGCCATAAAATTAATTTTCAGAAGGGTACTAAGAAGAAATTAAATCCCAAATGCCAACACTGAGAAGCAACCATTATTGGCTGGGAAGACATAACTTCATATAAGTCCTGCAGTGTGCGGGGTCTGGCTTACAAGAACTAACTGTCAGTGTCTCTTCCCATTTTTGCATTCAGGGACATTATATTGGTAGATTGAAAATCAGCCATGGTGGGAGTGTTTACATCATGGACATCGGCTTCATTCCAGGGCTTTTGTTGTATTTCGGTTGTTGTTGTTTTGAAAGCCAGTTATGAAACACTTACAAGCACACACACAACACATATATCTATCATAGGAACAGATATGGAAAGACAGACACGCATTTCCATATAGAGACAGACAAAAAATACTCCATGGTTTACATCATATTTTAAAGTAAAATGTATTCAATTTAAAATTATTCTCAAATTTTAGGAGAAAAAGAAGTAGAAGTGAAACTAAAGGAATTGCTAAACTTTATTGACATTTTCTAGTTTGGTTGGTGGGAAGATGTGCTCTTCCAGACGCTATGTAATCTACAGGAAATGCTTATGCTTTGGGGAAGGGGAGGAGAGAGAGTTCTTCCATTAGTCTGTCCTGAGTGCTCTAGCCACCTTGGTCTCTCTGGATTTTTCAACTCCATCTTTTCAATGCAGGGAGTCCACAGAGTTCTGCCTGGGTTCCCTATCTTTGCTCTGCAGCCTCAAAACTCTCTCAAAGCAGTAAGCTGGGTCAAGCAATTACAGGACTCACCTCATTTTACCCATCTCTCAGTGATGACTATCCTTATTGCCTGATGCCCAGTGTATTTCAAACCATTGTTTCTTAACTTTGTTCTTTATTTTTGATGAGAGTTCATTGTTTTAAATTAGTTTCAGGTGTACAAAGCAACATAATAATTAGACATTTACACCTCTCACAAAGTGATAACACCCCTCCCCCAAGCTACTACCCCTCTGACATCTTATATAACTGTTACAATACCATTGACTATCTTCCTTATGCTATACTCCACCTCCTGTGACTATATATATATATATATATATTATTTATATTATAGTTGACATACATTATATACACTATTATTCGACTTCAGCTGCAGTTGTACAATGCATTTGTCACACATCTACACCGTCTATGAAGTGATCCCCTTGGTAAGTCCAGTGCCCATCTGGCACCTTACATAATCTTTACAACATTGTTGATTATATTCCTCATACTGTATTTCATATCCCCATGACAGTATTCAAACCATTGTTTCAATCTGTTCCTTCCATTATTTGGTTTTGTCAAGCGGGAGAATAAATTCAGTCTTTTATTCTAATTTGGCTAGGAGTACAAACTTGATATTTATGCAAATATAAGATATTTTTCAAATTGTGTTTATACTGTAGATGGTTTAGCATTACTTGTCAATTGCTTCATTAATTCTCTACCTTTAAAGAAATAATTGAGACATTAAGTAAAATATTATATAGTGAAGTCTTGATAAAATGAAAGGTGCCAGCTAAATATTGGTCATTTTCAGAAAATGATTTGTAGGTTTGTGATATGCATCAGTTCTGCTTTTAGAATAGGCCATGATATCTGCATTTGTCCTTTTTGAATCTAAAGCTGAATACTGTAATGCTGCTACTGCTTTTGTATTAACATTCATGGAAAGTACAATCTTATATGTTCTATTAGGGCAACAATAATGCATATCCTAGTCATAATGTACATTCATTATCAGGCATAATGTTTAGTAAATAGAAGTCACAATAAATATCATTGAATTAATGTAGAGGTTCAAGAACTGTAAATTAGTGAGTTCATATATAGTTTAGAGAACACTTATCACAATTAAAATTCTTGAACATATACTATTAATATTGTTTAAAGAGAACTATATTAATGTTAACTAAGTGTTTTTTCTTTAGAAATGTATGTCTTTAATGAAATGTACTCATCTCTGGGAATTCTGCAAGAACTAATTAGCATCACTTTTATACACATTACAGATTGTGTTTGCTCACTTGTATTAATATTTATGTATTGAACAAATATATTTGTATATTATGCAAATGGATTTTTGCCATAATAAATCACATTGTTAAATGATTTAAGCTGTTGTGTAAAACACTTAGAACATAAAAATAATACTGTTAAAAGTAATAATATATGTTCTCTTGTATCAGGTATCATAAAAGATTAGATAATTTTCATATCAGTTTTTCATATATTTAGGGAATTCTCCCTAAATAGTATTAATATTTTTCAAAAGATTATTTTCTTATAATTTTTCTAAAATAAATTTCATAAGTATTTCTTCTTAAATAGAACAAGATATGTTTAAATTTAATAATAATTCAGGTATCAACACTTGAATCATTAAGTACTGTTTTATTGCTATAATATATTAATATCGTTAGAAGTCTATGTGAAGTTGATGGCCTCTACTTGAAATGTTTCCTACTTTCTGTGCCTTTATAAATATATCAGTGTTTTTATAGTTTTCCTCTCTTCTTCATTCTGAGGCTTCCAAATGGCCCTTTTCACGTTTGTAGTGATTCTTTCATCTCCAGACTAACTTCCCCATTCTTCTAATAAAGCATGGACCTCATAATAAAGGCTTCACTGTAGCCTTTTTAAGTGTTAGAAGCATTTCTTCTTTTTCATCCTGTCTGGTTCTTAAATGGAAATTGTTCTTTGACATTTTACATTTTATCATCACTGTCACATCTAGAAGAAAAATCACATATATAAACCATACCCAAGCATAGGATGATAAAGCTTACATCTGGAAAAGACCAAAATACCCCTGAAAAGTATGTAATGGACTGATTTTTTTCTTGCTATTTTTAAATTACTCTCTTTGTCTTTAACCTTTGGCATCAGGCAATAAGGACAACCATTTTAATTATGTGTTTTGGTGTGGGCCTCTGGGTTTATCTTGTTTGGGACTCTGCACTTTCTGGACTTGTATGTGTATTTCCTTTGCCAGGTTAGGGGAGTTTTCTGTCAGTTTTTCAAAATAGGTTTTAAATTCCTTGCTCTCTCTCTCTTCCTTCTGGGACCCTGTGATGTGAATATTGGCACACTTGATGTTGTCCCACAGGTCTCTTAAATTATCCTTATTTTATATTATTTTTTTTTCTTTTTGCTGTTCTGATTGGTTTTTTTCTGTCACCTTGTCTTCCAGATCAGATCACTGCTTCAGTCTTCTGCTTCATCTAAACTGTTGTTGATTCCATATATTATATTCTTTATTGCAGTTATTGTATTCTTCATATCTGACTGGTTCCTTTTAATGATAGTTATATCTTTTTTGAGGTTCTCAGTGAGTTAATCTGTTCTTTCCTTAATTTCACTGAGCATCCTTATAACCAGTGTTTTGAACTCTGTACCTGGTAGATTGCTTGTCTCCATTTTGTTTAGTTTTTTTTTTGGGAATTTTGTCCTGTTCTTCAGTTAGAACATGTTTCTTTGTCTACTCATTTTGGCAGACGTCCTGTGTTTGTGTCTATGTATTAGGTAGATGTGGTACATCGTCCAGCCTTGGCAGAGTGGCCTTATGCAATAGGCGTCCTGTGAGATCCAGTGGCACAGTCTCCCTGTGTACCTGAGCCAGGCGCTCCAGAGTTGTCCCTTGTGGACTGTGTGTGCTCTGCTGCTGTAGTTGAGCCTTGATGGCTGTTGGCACATCAGTGGGTGGCACTGACCTCCAGTCTGACTGGCTGTGAGAGCTAGCCTTGACTTCAGTGGACAAGCTATTATACAGGAGCTGATTTCATGGAGCAGGAGTCACTTTAACAGGGTTGTGGTGCCAGCTGAGTCTGCCTTTCAGGGTGTCATTTCTGCAGTTGGCTGGGTGGTGTTCTGGTGTGGGCTGAAGCGCCCACCAAGAGTTTTGGTTCTGGAACCTCTTAGGAGGGGCTCCAGACAAAAGATGCACAAGTGTGAACTATGGGCCAGGGGTGACTGGCTCACCTGAGTGAGGGTTAACTGATACTCTACAGCAGAGTGAACTGCAGGATTTCTTGAGGCTGAGGAAAGAGCCAGCAGCAGCCAGAGATGAATTTCTTCGCATGAAGAGAAGTGTACATGAGAGACCCACAGCAATAGTTTCGTGTCTCTGAAGAGCCCCGGAAAGTGCCCACTATGGTAACATTACCCAACTGGGTCTGTGGGCTCATTGCCAGTGGCACACAGGGAAGCCAAAGTCTGAGGCAAGAGGTTTTTTGCAGAGACCAGGATTTATTTGTGAGGGAGCCAGACAAGGAGACCAGAGAAACTAAATCATAAACAGTCTCCTATACTGATATAAAGTCTCTTTAAATGATAAGAGTGACTCACCATGCCTCATCTGTGTGTACAAACAACATAGTTCATGCCGCACACCTACTTTCCATCTGGGAGTCTGGAATTTTGATACATGCTCGGAAGAAGGTGCCCACGTGACCACTCTCTAATTAAAAACCTTAGGCATTGAATCTCTAATCAGCTTCCCTGGTGGACAACACTTCACATATGTTGTCAAACTCGTTGATGGAGGAATTAAGCATGTCCTGCATGACTCCACTGAGAGAGGATCCTTGAAAGCTTGTGCTTGGTTTCCTGCAGATTTTACTCTTTTTACTTGCTGCTTTTGCTTTGTAGCCTTTTGCTATCATAAATATGTAGCTTTCAATATACTCTATTTGAGTCCTTAGCGTCCTTTTAGTAAGCCACCAAACCTGAGAGTGTTGGGGACCTCTAATATATAGAGTGGATTGAAATGTCTATGTTAAGATGCAAAGATTCTAAATAAAAATATTTATTGAATGCATACGTACTACATGAATGGAATTATGGTCAGTGAAACCAAGACAAGTAGCCTAGACCTATTTTAGGGAATTCACAGTATGTTGGCTATGTCTGCATATAGGAGTATATAAAAAAAACATTTAACTAAGGAAAATACAAGAAATTTATCTCAATGGGAGTTTTGAAGATGTAGACACCTCATCTTGTTCAAATTATCAGGAAAGCGGGAGACATGTAAGTCATGCTTAAAAGAACAAGTAGGTTTTGGCAGGTTATGATATCTGGAGTCAGGAGGAGGGGAGTTTTGGAAGGTTTCCCTTCTAAAGTTTCCCTTGAAACTTTGCAAAGGGATAGAAAGTATCATAAAGTAGTGAAGTACAGAATATATTGAGGAGATAAAATAGAATGAGTGTTATTTGTGGGACAAAGTGGAATTTTCAAACGCTCTTGTTTAAAAAATCCTAATAATTTGAATGTTTTATTTATAGCTCACTTCCATGCAAAACTTATGGATTATTGTAGAAGACCCATCAAAATTATATAGCTTTTTAACAGTGTCTTTCTTAAAGTCAGGCATAGAATTGATATTTTACTGGCTTCTAATTATGCTTTTTCTTTTCTGCGTCTTCGTTGTTCAGGTCCATAATGAGTGAGAATTGGGACTCAAACTCTTCAGAAAACTGGCATCACATTTGGAGTGTCAATGACACAAAGGATTATCTGTACTCAGCTATCAATATTACCTATGTGAACTACTATCTTCACCAGGCTCAAGTGGCGGCGATCTTCATTATTTCTTACTTTCTGATTTTCTTCCTATGCATGGTGGGAAATACAGTGGTCTGCTTTATTGTAATGAGGAACAAACATATGCACACAGTCACTAATCTCTTCATCTTGAACCTGGCAATCAGTGATTTACTAGTTGGCATATTCTGTATGCCTATCACGCTGCTAGACAACATTATAGCAGGTATGTTGACTTGTGCGCAGTGCAAAGATAATATGAGAACATGTCCCATCTCCTTGTAGCCATGGCAGGGTCATCCATTCATTCACAAATATTTATGGTGTTCCAAGACCTGCTCCAGGTACCTGTCCTCATGAGATCTACAGTCTAAAAGAGGAGAGGAGAAAGACTATAAACAAACATAGAAGTAGTCAGAGAATGATACGAATTATGGAGAAAAATAAAGCGGTGACAGAGATGAGGAGTGGATGCTGTTATTTTTATAGTGTTCATTGAAGGTCATCAGTGAATAGGACCTAGTATGTATTACCAAAGACTGAATTTGCTTAATGAAGTTCAGTGTTCATATAATATAGTATAAATATAATTGAGAACATTATGGATTGTAAAATTCAAGGAACTAAGAAGTTTGGTTTCAACTAATGCAGTCTTCTGTCTGCATTAGATATTTAGGCCCTCTTGTGGTTAGCTAGAGAGATTTCCAACAGTTTTTTGATGGAAGATGGAGCAGTAGTCCTAATGATTTCTCAAAAAATGTTAGTTTCATCAGTGGTAACTTATGTGTGCAACAATAAGTAATGGCTAGTAATTATCATAGAATATTTTTGGCCTATATTACTACTTATTTTGCACTACATTGTATACTCTATACATGCAAGAACAGTGTCTCTTCAGCTCCCAGTACAGTTTTGGTACATAGGACCTGCTTAAGAAATATTTGTTGTGTTAATTAATGAATAGTACTCAAATATTAATATTCCTAATCTATAAGATAAAAATGAAACAATAGCAACATACTGAAAATATTTAGAGCAGCATGAGCCATATCATCATTTTTTCATAGCATTCAACATCAGTTTACAGAAGAAGTTTCTCTATAGAGTTTGCCTGTTTCCTTCCTTTCTCTGGAATGGGAGCCAGGGAGAGTTCAAAATGCCTAGTCTATCATTGTGTGCTTATAGAGTCTGTATCTTTGTGATGTTTATCACTTAAAAAACAATATTGAGAATGTAGATTTTCAAGATACTGTGCAAGGCAAAAAGAGAGTGAAAACATTGATAAAAAGCACCATTATTATTCTCAAGAAACCTATTTCACCAATAAGAAATGTTTTCATTATTTCCCATGTAAATATTTATAATTAAATTATTATTTAAAAAATTTTCACATACATTACCCTTCCTAATCTTTGATTCCCATCTTAGGAGGCAGTCACATTCAGCATTCTTTGCCTTTTTTTTTTGGTATTCACTATCATATTTCTAAGTTACATGTTTTCATTATATTTCCTTTTAACTGTAGACAACCAGTGTTCCTCACCAAACCCCACTGAAATGACAGCACTAGGACAAGCGAGCATAAATGTATAGAAACTGAGGGTCAGATACTACTGAATGTGAAGTTGAGAAAACAATAAGATTGGCTGAAATTCTGTGTCAATACAATCACACACATTTATGCACAACCACAAATACACATTCACACAAATATATGTTCAGACTCTCTTTACCTCCTCTCATTCTCTCAATATAAGGATATAGCTTTTGGTTAAATCAACATTTAGAGTATACATTCTACATATTATTATATGTATCTGACCTCTGCTGAGCCAAGTAGAGTGCTATGATAACAATTTTTCTTTTATAAAATGTTTTTTTCCCTTGGATTTAATAAGGACATTGTATTTTTATTTGCTTAGTTTTGGGAGTGTACCTATCAGCAATGTATCTTCAGATTGTCATCCAGGAGTATTGATTTCTTGTCAATGCCTTCTGATGTAGCAGGTAACCTGTAAGTTACATATTTTTCCTGGAGCGTGCTCTCAGTAGTCCTGTTCCCACCCAGACACAGTGCTCTCCAGTCAGGGAGCTCAGCTATCACTCAGGGGTGTCCCTTCACTGAGACCTTAACAGTCTCATCACTTCTCTTAATCCCCTGTTTTCTGGATGCCATTTCTTTTTTCTTGGTTTATTTCTCTGTTAGTTTCCAGTGAAAATGCATTGAGATAAAAATGTTTGAGATCTTGTAGGTCTGTAAATGTCATTATTCTGCCCTCACACTTGATTAGTTAGCTGTATAAAGTATTCTAGGCTAGACATATTTTTCCCCTCAAAATATGTGAATAGATTGCTCTATTATTACTGCTGAGAAGCCTGGTATTACTGCTGAAAAATCGAATGTCATTTGACTCTTGCTTCTTTTACTTATAATTTCTATTTTGTCTTAAGATAAAATTTCTATTTTTGTCTTAAGCTCTTACTTAGGCCTTCTCTTTATCCCGTGTTCTAAATTTCAGGCAGTTATGCCTTGAAGTGTGTTTTTATTTTTCATTTACTAGGTCCTTTCAATCAAAAAATGAATGCCCTCTGATACTGGGGAATTTTTTTACAGAGTTTATTTCTGTTTTCCTATCTTCAATCATATTAATCAGATATTGGCAATTTTGAGTTGCCCCCTCCCTCTTTTTTTTTCTTTTTTTTTCTTCTATTTTCTGCTCCTTATATTCTATTTTCAAAGATTTTCTTAACTTTCTCTTCCAGACTTAATGATGAGTTCATTTCTATGATCACACTTTACATTCTTTGAGCTATTTTTATATTCTGTATGTTCCTTATACTATTATGCACATGTTTCATGCATAAAATGTGTTATATCTCTGAGGTTATTAGTAATAATTTTTGTTTGCTTTTTCATTTATCATCTACCAGATTCATATTGATTTTCTCTTAAATTTCTTTCTTCCTGTTTCTTTTAGACTCTTCCTTTTATATTTGAGGTTTTCCTGATGTCAACTCCTACTTAGCTGCTTGTTTCAGAATGAGGCACTGTGTGACGGCCTTGAACCTCTGCATGCCTGGGGATTGAGGTTAGGAACACTCTCAGCTTCATTAGTCTGGGCCATTTATTGGGAAATCCACAGCTGTTAAATCTGCATATCACTATTATTGGGAGGAGCACTTTCTCCAGAAAGAAATTCTCTGATCTGACTTAAGGATATAAGGCTGGCTATTGAATTCCAGACTGAGTGGGCCAGTGGTATTTCATGCAGAATGTATACTTTCATTTAAATCTTCTGCATCTTTGTGACATCCACTCCCTGTGCACCTGGTGACTCAGTCTGGAGCTACTATGATTCCACCTCCTTAGAAAGTACCCTCCTTTCTTCTACCCACCAGGAGAAAAGCCATTTGATTGCATTTATACATCATTCATCCAATTGTGTTATTTTCCCAACTTTACAGTCAGTAGTATCTGGTACGCCAGTTTCTATGGTTCTTTTTGTCCTAATGCTGTCATTTCAGTGGAGTTTGGTGAGGGAGATGAGATAAATCATGTGCTTATTTTTCCATTTTCAACCGATGGCTGTATACACACTTTTTGCATTTTTTTGTTGAAAAATAATACTATAACAAAGAAGTGTATTTTAGGACTGGGAAGACATGCTGTCTTTGGTTTATTCAGTAGAGTTACTCAAAACACCTATTTCAAAATGGTCTGGATGGATGATAAAATGGTGTTTTTTAAAAGATAGATTTTGATTACTTAGGTTATTGGGAATATTTTTAGTTAAGTAAGCATATTTTAAAAAAATAAATTACAGGATATTTTTTAAGAGATGAATTTTAAAAATCTGAGAAATATATAACATTCATCTTTTGGAAAACTAGAATATTTGCTAGTAGAAGAATAATGTTATTTACCTAAAATAGATGGATAGATGGATGTTTAGAATATAAAACTGCTATAATTTTACTAGCTTTTTAATAAACATTCTGGTAAATGAGGTTCGGTTAAGAAGGACTTCAGATAGGCTTCTTATGTTCATGGAAGTGCTTTTTATTCTCAAAGTATGACTAGCTCAGGCTGCTATATCAAAATACCACAGACTGGGGACTCAAACAGCAGACATTGATTTTTTTCACCATTCTGGAGGCTAGAAGTCCAAGATCAGTGGGCCAGCATGGTCAGGTTCTTGGTGACAGTACTTTTCCTGGTTTGTAGACAGTCACTCTCCTGCTGTGTGTTCACATGGCCTTTCCTCAGTGCATTCATGTGGAGAGAGAGATCTTTCTCTTCCTCTTTTTATATGATAAATTCCATTGTACAGGCACCACCTCATGGTCTCATCTAAACCTAATTATTTCCCAAAGGCTGCATCTCCAATTACTGTCACATTGGGGATTAAGGCTTCATTCAATACATGGATTGGGGGTAAGGACAAATATTCACTGCATAAAAAGTACCTATGTGGTAATTTGTCTCATTACAGTACATATAAATAAATATTAACTTTATTCTACATGTAACTTCTGATTCCTCATAATTTATGGGGTACATTTCCAAATTCAAAGACTGATTTTCTTCCTGTTTTATTCATTTAAAGGACATTATTGTATAAGGGTTACTTGTCCAGACTATGGAACCATACAGTTAGGATTCAAATCCTTAATATGTTGCTAACTAGCTATGGGAAAGGCATGTGATATCTGTGTGTTACCTAGTCTATATCATGAGGAGAATAATAAAGTCTTCAAAAGCCTATTGTGGAGATTAGGTATGTTAATAGATACAAAGTACTTATTACAGTGCCTACAATGTTGTAAGTACTATATAATTTTGATATTATCGGGTTGTTGGAAAAGTCATGACATATTTTTTTCTCTGTTTTTCATTGCAAAAATGCGTCATGACTTTTCCGACAACCCATTTTTATTATTTGTATACTGAAAAACAGAGCTCTGGAGATATTAATGAAAATAATGGAAAACATTGTTTCCTGAATATCATTTAGGAAAGTTGTATTGGTCTTGATTTCATGCCTTTTTGTTTATATTTTCAGTGAAATTAAAAAAAAATCTCCTTTTTTTTTTTTTTTTTTCAGGATGGCCATTTGGAAGCACAATGTGCAAAATCAGTGGATTGGTCCAGGGAATATCAGTTGCAGCTTCAGTTTTTACTTTGGTTGCAATATCAGTGGATAGGTAAGTCAACACCAAAATCTGAATCCAGGAAAAATGTGCATGTCTTCAGTTAATCTGTCTAACCAGAGGAAAATGTATAATCTATAAAATTGCAGCAATATCTGCCAAAATATTTGTATCCATGCTACCTACCCCTTTAAGAGAAAGATATATCTATATTTCTCTTTGTGTATGTGTACGTGTACGTCTACATCTATATCTGTACCTGTACCTGTACCTGTGTCTGTATCTGTATCTATATCTATATACTGGGGGTGCCAAAAAAATGTATGCAAATGGACACTTTGGCCAATGTTGCTCAAGCAGTAGTTCGTGCCATAATCAGAAGTGTCTGGACGCTGATGGTAACCACTTTGAGCACCTCTTATAATTTCAGAAGTCAAACGTGACTTGTATTCATCTTGTTATCAGTATATATTGAGTATTAAGATTTTAATACAGTTTTCCTTTCTTAAAGTGTGTACACAAATTTTTTTTTGGCACCCTCTGTATATAAGAAGGTCGCACTCCCATTTACTATCCCATTGGGGATTATATTTTCAACATATGGATTTTGGGGTCACTCAAACATGCAACCCATAACAGTGTAGTTTTACTATTTTCACACCAGAATCTTGAATTTTCTAATGGTGGAAATGTAAATGTGCTGAAATGTATTTAAAATTTTATCCATATTTTAAGATAAAATTCATTAATACATTCATTTATAAACATTGTTAATCTGTGCTCAGCACTAGGCTGGGTTGTGTCACATCTAAATATAGTATATATGTGCTCGTATATATACATATACACACATACACACACACACACACACACAAAAGCTTCAGGAATAAGAAACAAAAACTATTAAATGTCCATGTTTTAAAATAAAATTATTAAGGATGATACATGTCTTCATTCCAGCTGCTATAATGAGATACCATAGATATCGTGGCTTAAACAGCAGATGTTTATTTCTCACAGTTCTGGAGGCTGGGAAGTCTAAGATCAGGATCCCAGTAGATGCAGTGTCTGTTGGGGGACCACTTCCTGGTTTCAGAGGGCCCTCTTTTTGTATCCTCACATGGTAGAGAGCACAAGCTCTCGTCTCTTATTTTCTTAAAAGTGCACTAATCCCATCATGAGGACTCCACTCTCATGTCCCTATCTCAACCTAATCACTCCCCAAAGGTCCCACCTCCATATAACATTTCACTGGGGAGCTAGCTTTTCAACATATGGATTTGGGGGACACTCAAACATGCAGTCCATAACAGTATAATTCTACTATTTTCACACTAGAATCTTGAACTTTCTAATGGTGGAAATGGAAATGTGCTGAAATATATCCATATTTTAAGATAAAATTCATTAATACATTCATTTATAAACATTTAACAGTGTGCTGGTACTAGGCTGGGTTGTGTAGCATCTAAACATATTAGACAATATGCTGTCTCAGAAAGTTCACACTCTGGTAAGGGTAGACACATTAACAAACACCTACAAATAATACTGTTTAATATGGGTCCAGTATTTATATAACAACTGTGCAAGGAGAAAGTGATCAAGCTACCTGTCAGGACAGGGAGTGGTGGGTTCATAGAAGAGGTGACGTATCTAAATCTGAGGGATCAGAAATTTACCTTGGGAAGAAATAGGGGAAGTGACATCTCTTACCTATCTACCTAGCATTTGAAATAGGAGAGCACTGATCCTGAGATGTGCAGAGAGGCAGTTAAACTGGAACACAATTTGAGCTGGTGAAGTAGCACGTTAGGCTGTAGAAAGAGGCAAAAAGTGGATTTTATATGTCTTCCTTCCAAGTTTAAACATTGTCTTTAAGACGACAGAAAGCTATTGAAGTTTTTTAAACAGGGGAATGATGACAAATTTTCACTTTGGAAAACCAGATAGAAATGATTTGGAATTATGTAAAATTAGAGACAGGGAGAACATTTAAGAAACTTTTGTAACTCAGATGGGAGAGGATGCATGTATTTATTAAGGCAGTGGCAATGGCAATTAAGAGATACTTGAGAAGGAAACTGAACAATGAACTGAAAGATGTCTTCCTAAGTGAAGGAACTGGATACACACACACACACACACGCACGCGCGCACACGCACGCGCGCACACACATGCAGAGAGAGAGAGAGAGATTTAAAAAGATGAAACATAGAATTGTTGATGTCAAAAAACTTGGTAGATTGTATTTTTAATATTTATTATTTGCATCATTATTTATAATGTTTTAATCTATTTACCAGCACTTATCACGTAGATCTAGTTTATTTGGTTTGTCACGTAATCTATTTTATCTAGAGAATAGAATTTAAACATATGCTAACCACTATATGGCAAAGATACCTTTTTACATTAAATTTCCCAATTTATCTCCTGTTATTACTATTATACTATTTTTTTTACATACTACTTATTTGTTATAATAATACTTGTACTAATTTTATACTAGTAAGTAGTTATGCTAATACTAAATTATTTTAATGTGAATATATATAATAAATTTTATTCCTTAATTATATAATTATACATGCCATTTTACAGTGAATAAAAACCTATAATTTCCTGTTCATTTTTTACTTGAATCTTGAGATTATCAGGTTTTACTTCCACATTACATTTAGTATTAAATGTCCCTAAATTCTTTTTTCACTGTTTCTAGCATCATGCCTCCTGAACAGAGATTTAGAAATAAACATTGCTCTTCATTTTAAACACTAAATGAAGTTATAATAATAAATAAATTGTGCTATATTTATTTATGTGATGAATAATTGTACAATGATTAAAATTAATGAGCTAGGTCAACATATATCAAAATGCATAAATCTCAAAAGCATACAATCTTAAAGAAGTTATATAATGATACATATAACATGGTGCCACTATAAAATTTAAAATATTATAGATGCAGACTAGTACTCTAAAAGAATAAAAAACATGACAGTAGGGATACATGACAACTTCAACATTTCTGTGGAAAGAGGAAGATGAGGGAGGTTAAGTAGATCTACCATATGAATTTCAACTGTATCTGTAATGTTTTAGATTTTTTAAAAACTGATGAAAATATAGTCACCTGCTATAACTGATGGTTTAATTCACAGTGTTACTGCCTGTCTTCCCATCAATACATCACTTCTCTATTGCTATAGAGTCACCTATTGCTATACAACAAGTCATCTTCCAAAACAAACCACTTGGTGGCTTAGAATGGCAATATTTATTATGTTTCTGAATTTGTGATGTGGGAAGATTCAGCAAGCAGAGGTTGTCTCTGCTTCACGTGGCATCAGGTAGTGGTGGCATCAGGGAAGGGTCCAAGGTCAGGGATGAAGGTTCTCTTAGTCTCTCTTTGGTGTCTAGGCTGGGAAGACTTGAACAACTAGGAGAAGAAGTTGGGTTTCCTCAGGTACTCTATCTCTATTCGTTTCTCCACATGGGCTCTATAGCATGGCAACTTTAAGGTAGCCGGACTTCTTACATGTCAGTCCAAGGCTCTGAGTCTCCTAAGAGAGAGTGCCAGTTCCCCCACAAAAAAAAACTGAACAAAAAATCAGCTCCTTTTCTCATGTTCCCCAATCAGTGAATGTCAGGATCCCTCACCCAGTTCAAGTGAAAATCTTGAGATTTGTTCTTGAGACCTCCTTCTCTCTTTCACTTCTATCTTGTTGCTCTTTAAGTCTCATCAATTCCGGGTGCTAACTGGCCCTGAACCAGGTCACTATCCATTGTTGCTTGAGATTGAATACTGATATTTTTTTTTTCTAACTGGCTGTGATGATTAATTTTATGTATGAACTTGACTGGGTCACGGGGGTCGAGATATTTGGCCAAACAATATAGTTGGTTGTCTGCGAGGGTGTTTTGGATGAGACTGAATGAAAAGAATAGAGTAAATAGACTGAGTAAGGAAGATTGCCCTCCCTAATATTCAATCAGTTAAAGGCCTGAATAGAACAAAATGCTGACCCTCCTGCAAGTAAGAGAAAACTCCTCCTGCCTGGCTTTTGAGCTGGGACATCAGTCTTTTTCTCGCCTTCATACTTGAACTAAAACATTAGTTCTGGAGTGTCGAGCTTGCGGCTTTTGGACTAGAACTTACATCAGTAGCTTGCCTGGAACTACACCATTGAGTCTCCTGAGTCTCCATTTTGAGTCTCCAACTGCAGATCTTGAGATTTCTCATCCTCCATAATCGCATGAGGCAATTCCTTATAAACATCTTTCAATATATATCCTGTTGGTTCTGTTTCCCTGGAGAACCCTGACTGATGCACTGGCCAACTCCAAACTCTAGCATGATTTTAGCATAATTATACAATATTTCCATTGACTATTTTCTGGCAGGGAGCATTTTCTATTTTGTTCATCATTGCCTTTCTGAATACATATACATATATTTGTTGAATGATTAGATTTTTAAAAAAGTTTGAGTCCTTAATAGTTGGTTTAGAAAAAGAGCAAGGGCAAAATACCTAGAGTTGTGCCTATGAAGTTATCCATAATTTAAAGGTGGGTAAATGGGAGGATTCACTGGTTAGAAGACTGTAGGAAAACTTTGAGGTTAAGACAATAGGCCTTATACATTCAATGAAGTAAGTTTCAAAGGACAACAGAACAGTCAAGGTACAAACTCAGTAGTCATTATATGAAGATACGTCAGATAAATTAATTTGGAGTTGCTGCTGGACCTCTGAAAAGCTCTAAGTTTCCTTACCTGCACATCTGCAAAGTAATCATTTTCATAACATTTCAGTTTTATAGAGTCATCACAAAAATCAAAGAAGATTAAATAGGTGACAGTACTTTGAAAAATATAAAATGTTATACAGTTGCATAATGGTATGATTATCTTATAATTAAAATAATGAGCATCAGTAATAATAACTTCAAGAATCGCAATAACAAAATAGCAGTAAAATGAATGAGATTTACTCTACATACTGATGTTGAAATTCCATGATCACCAGAGAACACAGACCACTGGGAATGCGCGTAATCAGAATTCATAACGCTAACACTTAGACTCTTACAGCTGTGAAATAAACCACCAAAACACTTACTGGCTTAAAACGATACTGCTTCATGTTTCCCATGATTCTGTGGATTGGTTGAGTGCATCTATTTCTTCTGCTTACTGTGTTGTAGCGTTACCCTGGGAATTAAACCGGGGCTAGAACATCCTAGATGACCAGCCTCTCAGCCTCCAGGGGCTTTCTCCACATGGCTTGTCATCGAATTCAAGCTTCTTTACAACCTGGTAGCTGGCCTTCAAGAGGAAACATTCCAAAAGACAAGCCTCAGTGTGCTAGTACATAAAAAGCTTCTGTTTATGTCATGCTTGTTTGGCCAAGGCAAGTTACATGGCCAAGCACACAGATAACATGGGAGAGGACCACAGAAGGGCATGAAGATGAGCCTAAGAATATGGGCTCTGGAGCCGAACTACCTGTGTAAAAATCATGTGTAATTATGGGCAAGATTTTTACCTTTTCTCAGCCTGTTTTTCCATTTTTTTAAATGGTCAACTTAAAGAGATAATCCATGCAAACCAATGGAAAAGAGTCTGGAACAGTATTAAATGTTCATGTTCAATATATGTTAGTTACCACGATTACTTTTATTAATAGTGTCAGATGTACTGCACTTATTCATATTTTGAATTAAAATGTATCTCATATCAATGACAGAAAATGGCAATACATGCCTTTCTATTACTAATGGTAACTTTCTATGTTTTTGAGAGGCACGTGGGAATTACTTAAATACATTTAATTCACAACTCTGTCAGAAGTTATGAGGCAGTGCCTCACTGATATTTGCCTTTGGTTGCAGGTTTCGGTGTGTTGTCTACCCTTTTAAACCAAAGCTCACTGTCAAGACAGCCCTTGTCATTGTTGTGATCATCTGGGTGCTGGCCATTGCCATTATGTCTCCATCTGCAATAATGTTAGATGTACAAGAAGAAATTTATTACCGAGTGAAACTCAACTCCCAGAATAAAACCATTCCAGTCTACTGGTGCCGGGAAGATTGGCCCAGTATGGAAATGAGAAAGGTCTACACCACTGTGCTGTTTGCCAGTATCTACCTGGCTCCCTTGTCCTTCATTGTCATCATGTATGGAAAGATTGGACTTGTGCTCTTCAGGATGACAGTGCCCCACACAGGCAAGCAGAACCAGGAACAGTGGCAAGTGGTAGCCAAGAAAAAGCAGAAGGTCATTAAGATGCTCCTGATTGTGGCCCTGCTTTTTATTCTCTCCTGGCTGCCCCTCTGGACTTTGATGATGCTCTCAGACTATGCTGACCTGTCTCCAAGTGAACTGCAGCTCATTAACATCTATATCTACCCTTTTGCTCACTGGCTGGCCTTTTGCAATAGCAGCATCAACCCCATCATTTATGGCTTCTTCAATGAGAATTTTCGCCGTGGTTTTGAAGAAGCTTTTCACCTCCAGCTCTGCCAAAAAGGAGCAAAGCCCAAGGAAGCCTATGTCCTAAGAGCTAAAAACAATGCGGTCATAAATACAGCTCATCAGTTAACCCTGGAATCTGCAATTCAAAACCCACATGAGGAAATTTGCTATAGAAAAAGTGCTGAAAACCCCAAACAGGAATTAGTGATGGAAGAATTAGGAGGAGCTACCAATATCAGTGAGATTTAAAAAGAGCTCGTGTGATGATTTTAATTCTATGTGTTACATTGAAATATTGTTGCTTTCTATGGCTTTATGCTTCAATTCTTTCTAAGAATGTTCCAAAGGAAACATGTACGGAAAGCCCTCTCTGGAAAAAACAAAGTAAACAAAATGGTCTTATGTTCATAACCAATCTTATGTTATTTAAAATATGTACAGTGACTAATATACATGTTTGCCTGGATAAATCCATTTTCTAGGAACAGATTAAAAAGCCTCACCTTTTCCAACTTAGCCATTTATGTATGAGTCAAGCATGTGTACTATGTAGACACACACACACACACACACACAGATGCACACACACGTCCCCATATATGATAAATGGGCAGTAGTTAGCATGAGAGTACATATACATTTTGTTAGTTCTCCCTTTGCTTTTGTATTTGAAATTTTAGGTTAAAGAATTATCTGTTTGTGCTTTTGAAATGTACTTAGCTTTTTTTGAAATAAGAACTACAATAGTAAATATAAGGTATGGTATGTTTCTTTGTATTTAAAGGTTGATTTTTTTTTAAGAGTACAGTCAAAGTTAGGAAAATCATAACATTGTTCCATAGGAGTTATTGTTGGCTTTTTAATATTTTCATAAATGAAGTTTATACCCTAGCTGTTTCTTAGAGGTGATTTAGTTCCCAATTAAACCCCCTTATTAATAGAACCTCTTACATAAAAAAGCATGTCTTTTAATAATGCAGCAGTTGGCAGAATGGCAGCTCTCTTTTGAAGTGCTCAATCAGAGATGCTCAGAACTCATCATAAGACTCCCATAAAGTTTGTACAGAGCAAGAACAATTATTTCAAATTCCCTACTGAGCCCACATTTAAATCCAGTGTTCCTACTGGATTGGTAAATGAATGTTACTGTTATAAAGAGAATTGCATCCCTCTGGATTCTGCTGTTACAATTATGTCATGATAATATTTGTAAATGCTAGCTTTTATTCTCGGGTGAGATAAGTCCCTAGAAATTTGGAAATCATCAAACAAATAGTTTGGCAAATGAAAATAAATTTCTGGGCTTAGAACTATCATGTTTTTCCACTCATTTATGTAGTTCAAGCTAAAAGCTTTTCAACATTATAGGCCTTTGAGAAAATAATGTTGAGTTTTCAACTGAATTGAGTGATGTGATATTTGAATATGCAAGTGTTATTTCCTGCCATCAGGGAGGGCAACTTTTTGAAGTTTTAGATACAGAATTTGATTCTATATTTCTGTGCTCTGATTTACTGAAGTACTATTTACAGTTGGTGTACTTAGGTGTTGAAGGTTATTTTGTTAAGGACTATCACTTTCTGATGGGCATTCCCACATTCTACCAGCACCTGAAGACCATCATAACTAAATCCCATACCCCTGTTACCACATAAAGGGTAAGTCTACTGGGTGCTGCAGACAGCCATTTATGCTGATAAAGGTGTGCATTAAAAGAAAAAAAGCTTTATTTTATGGGTACTGATGAAAGGAGAACCGGCAGTGAAAATGCTCAAAGACCCAACCGAACTCTCCTTCCTCTTATTGGCAGTTGGTTTTAAAGGGTGAAATTGGGGGCCCAGGTCTTCAACGTGTGATCAGCTCATGGGTATCTTCTGACTGATTGGAGCTGGACTTACACAGAGATAGGAGTTCTGGCTCAGCACCAGCTAGTCTGGGGTTTACGTGACAGTGGTCAGCAAGACTCAGCAGTTTTCTAGCTAGTGGAGGTTTTTTTGTTTCTGTAAAAACAACTCAAGGTATACAGCAATATGTTATCGGTGTTCCTAGAGGGGGAACTAGTGCCCCCAAACCCTGATTTATGTCTGAGAAAGTTGAGTTAGGTGAATGTAAGGAAAAGGGGCTCCAGTCTGGTATCTTGCAAGCAAGAAACCGGGGGAGAAGGAGAGCCAGATGGGATTCGGGCTTGGTTTTTCACTCTTATCTGTTAACTATCTACCTTTTATCAACTTCAGCCCCTCACTACCTGTTCCCTAATGGTTGCAAAACTCTCTTCACTGAACCTCATCTTCGCTTTCAGTCTTAGTCTTTCAATAGCTGGCAGAGTCATCTTCCTGAAGTAGAGGTTCTCCTTTATAAAAACAACTTCAGAAGC
>NW_017731789.1:125387-133830 GCF_001890085.2 Hipposideros armiger
TCCAGTCTTAAATACTTAAAATCAATCATGTTTCTATTAGAGCACATCTCATCTGGTAATATTCGACAATTATTTTCACCTTCATATTTATGAAATTTTAGTTCTCTAAAGGAAATTATTCTTTGTATGTTCAGATGATTTTTTTTTCTTTTTGGTCTGAGTGTATTGCATTCCATTGTCATGGTGCAGCTCATGAATTATAGAAAGTGTATATGTAATTAGATAAATATTCTAAAACATTCTTTATGAAGACAATTTTGAAGAAGCTTAACAATAACACGTCATCTCTATGAAGTTTCATTACTATAACAAACAAACTATTGTGGAAACATTTTAATATAAATTTTAAGGCATGGAAATAAAATGATCTCAAACCATCAGCAATAATTATACAAAAATTATTGTAATTCTGAGATTAAAAATACTAAAAACAAATACTAGTCTCTTTAAGGGAAAAAATTGCAAGTCCTTAAAATTAGAAAGTGTGGAATCATTCTTCAGCAAATAAAACAAGTTAAACCCAAATTAAAGAAATGAACAATTCAAATCATATAATTTCAGAATAGTGAAATTTAGTAACATTATTTAATTTTGGTTAAGTATTTTGTTTTTATTTCAAAATAAATATTAATATTGGTAGGGATATATAGTTTTAAATGTAAGATTCATACATGTAAACATGCACTCCAATATAAAAAATTGTCGTTCACCATGGTCCAGAGCAAACAGAAAAAAAAAGTGGACTGAAATGGTTCAAATATGAAAATTTTACTAAAAATATCTCAGTGATATGATGTCAAGAATAGAAAAAATATGTATTGTAGTGAAACTCTGAGTTCAAATCCCAGCCTTCCCACTGATATTCATTGTATGACTTGGCATATTACTCAGTCCCCCTGGGATATTTACCAGAATTGCGTGTGATCAGTACTGCCCTTTGATGAAATGTAGAATCAGAGATACAGAATATAGGAATCTGAAGGAAGCTTAAACAGCATCAAGTATAGATCCTTCTTTTAAAAAAATATACTAGTTTGCAAAATATCATGAAGAACACAGACCTTGTAGTTTATAAGTAAAGGCTTAGAAACACTGGAATAATAGCTTGTTACCTATGATAGATCTAATAATCTGTCCATAGTTTAAATCCTACAGTGGAGGACTTTAATGCTAGAAAAAGAAAAGAAAAATCTTTTAAAATTGCATCAAAATTATTTAAGTTAAACAAAATCTCCTCAAATGCTGAAGTTTCCTAAATTAAAATAGAAAACAAGATGTTTTCATTAACAGAATGAATTTTCATTAGTCTAGGATTATATTGATGCTCTGTTTCCAAAGTTATTGGGCTTTTCCTTATGTCTTAATTGAATTAATTTGTGAGCATGCTATAACTTTTAAAATATGAGGGGGAAAGATAATAAAAACAAACATCAGAGAACCTTCGCAGTCTCTTCCAACTACATGATTATTGGTGGAGGAAGACCGGTGGTTAGAAGTGTAAGGAAAGTGTAATTAAGGGTGATATTCAGTACAGCCTGGTGTTCTGCATGTGTGTCCTTGCAACTCCCATAAAACTTGGTAAGAAACTTGGAAAAAAGCACCTTCTCTTCTGATTGAAGAGCATCTTCTCAGAGTAGGTCTTAATTAAGCACTGTGAGGCCACTACAGCAGCATTGTTATTTCTGCATCTTTGGTCTTTTGATCACCCTGTTATGGAGATAGAGCCTTACTTACTCATCTGTGAGTTGGCTAGTCTGTTATGTCCTTACTGTAGTGCTGCTTTCCCTTAGGGCTGAGCTACCTGGAAGAAATCTTCAGTGCTGGGAAGAACAGCAGGACAGAGGTTCAGTGCCATTGTCTAACCCTGGGCTGGACAGCCCACTCTTTTCTTTATTCCTCTTGTTAAGAGCCCTTGAAAAAATTAATAAGTAAATGGAGTTTGGAGCTGAACTCCATGATGTATACAGGCAGTGTGATTTCTTCTTTATGTTGTCATTATTTGCTATAAAGACTATTGTTAATTAATTAATGAAATAAATACCTCTGATCATCTAATATGTGAGGAATTCTACCATATGCTGAAGATAAAATAAATAGGACACAAAGTTATATCCAAGCAACTGAGTTTAGTGGAGAATATAAATATACCAACAAATTGCTGTAGTGCAGGAGGGGAAATACATCTACATTAAACTAGACAAAAAATAATAACTCAGAGAAGGCAGAATCCAGAATGTTCAGCTCACCTGAAGGAGAGAAGGGTGTAGTTTTTGAAGGGGTGACATTTAACCCAGATGCTGAGTGGCAGCGGCCTAAACGGGTTGCAGGAGAAGCCATTCTAGGCTAAGCATTGTATTGGACATAGGACCACTAGGAAGGAACCTGGTATGTACACACAAGAGAGAGAAATTCATTGCCACAGGAACATGACAGGAAGAAGGAGAAGTCAGTATGAGGGAGAAAGCTGGAGCCAGATTTAAAGGGTCTTTTATAACTAGCTAAGACATATAGCTCTTCCTAGTATGTATAGTCTCTAATTATTTCATTCTTTTTTCTTTTTCTATTTTCATGTTTTGCCTCCTTTTCTTTTCTTCCTCTTCAGAACTCTTCAGAATAAAACATGGCTGCATTTAGTCACAGTATTTTGTTTGCTTTGGTCCTTCCGACAGTGGATTTCATTGAGTAAAAATACACTTGCTACCTTCACAGCCAACAGCGGTTAAACCCCTTTCCAACTGGAGTTTGCAATGTGTTTAGCTAATATAGCTGATCACCATGGCCTGTACCAATTGATGACAGTTAAAGAAAAATGGGGTATGCTTAACCAATGAGCTGAGCTCAAATAAAAGAAATCTGATTTGTTTTCCCAGAGCCCTCCAGACTCAATCTGTGGACTCATTCTTCTCTGTCCTCTGAGAGCATCTCTAACAGGTCCCACGATATCTCTAGTCATTCTTAATTAACAAATAACCTATTTTTCTGGGTATTAAAATTTTAGTCCAGTCAAGTATAATTTTAAAACCCTCTTAAATTAAATTGCTTCCCTCCCAGCTCTGTGGCACACATGGCAGACAAACCTCAGCAGGCAATGGAAGCGTGATTACCTCTTGATGTCTCCTTTCATCTCCCTCACCAGCCAGCCAACTTCTATGCATGGCTCCTGCAGGATCAGGTAAGGAGACGTTGGCACATTCGGGATGGAGAAGAAGTAGGGAAGCAGAAAATTTCTTACTTGATGTGTGAAAATGTCTTATTGTGATCTGGCTACATGGGTTTTCTATGTGATAGATGTACAGTTTTGGTTAATTTGTTGGCTAATTTATTCCCATATAGAATACAAGTGGCCATTCCCTGGCTAAAGTGAGGCCTCGTCCCTCTGGCCACTTTTGTGCAAGCTCAGTGTCTGCTTTGACCCCGCCTACCCAGACTCATTTGTATTGGGGTTGCCTTGCTCCTGGTAGGAACTCCTCTTGGCATGATACCACTCAATAGATATTTGCTGAATCAAATCAAAACAGATTGCTTTCATATAAAACTTGATGTTACACACTTAGGTTTATGGACTAAAAAACCACTTTAAGAGAAAAAAACAAGTCCATACTCCTGCCTTTGGGTATTCACACTTGCTTTATCTCTCTGCCTCTAAGTCTCTTCCTCGGAGCTTCATGTCTTGCTCCCTAGCCTTATAAGGAGCATTCCCCCACCTACAGAGCTCTTCCTTGGGAGATATCAAAACTGAATTCTGTGTTTCATTACAACTATCCTAACCAACTACAGTTACTACAGAACTAGGAACTTTGAGGGATCTTGGTATGCCAGAGCCTTAGTGAACCTAACGAAAGGCTGTTTCCCAACCAAGGACCTGTGGACTCACTCCCTTCTCAACACAGTGTTAGTTTTTCAGTATTTTATTAGCATATCCGTCATGGCAGCCCTGCGGCAGCGCCGCAACAATGAGCACCGTGAACCAAGCTTTCCTTCTGCATACAAATATCGAATGATTTCATGACAGCTTTTAATTCAAAGAGGAAATTGGGGAAAAGTAATAATTTTGCTTTTAAACTAAATTATAAAATGTATTTACAATTTTTGACAGATTTTGTGATGTGTGTGTGTGTGTATTCTCTCTTTGATACTATTGCCATATAGTAAACCAAAATAAAGTTTTCAAAAGAATAGTACAAAAAAACCCAACTTACTATTGTGTACATTTTGATGAAATCTGTACAAATTTCCCCTAAAGCATTAAAAAAATCTCTGTTTTAAAGTGTTGTGCTTAGCAGAGAATCTGTAAAAAAAAAAAACCAAGGTAAGCTAATTATGACAATTACAATGACTTCAGTTGGTTCAAAATTACAGTATTGTGTGTCTATGTATTTGTATGCATGTGTCTTTCTGCAAAATCCCCAAATGTCTACCAGTATGTCGCTAGAAGAAACTTTTTGAACAGGATACATTTATTCCTTCCCAAGGTGTACAAATTCATTGATTTTATAATGTGAAAAGGCTTTAGTGTGAAATTATCAAAGACATATTAAATTTGATTTGCTTTCTGATTTCCTTCCAAACATCTTCTACAAATCCCTTTTGAAGACACATATTTAATTAGGCCATTCCCTGCTTAATGACTAATGATAATTCTCCAGCATCCACACAGTGAAACCAAGGTCTGCATACATTCGAATGTACAAGGCTACTCTCAGTTCATCAATGAACTACTTTCCAAAGTTCACCTCTTCCTGTTTCTTGCCATGTACCAGTTTAGCCCATCCCCAAAGCCCCGAAGCTTTTCTCTGATCAATCTTGAGCGATTTGCACATGCCTGTTCGCTCATGACATGGTTTATTAATAAGCACACAACCAAGCAAAAAGTGAAAACTAATAAAATTTTTTTTTATATGTTAGAACACAGGAAGACTAGTAATTCTGCTAGTAATCTTACTTTCTCTTTTATGGGCAAAATTAAGAGGGTCAAAAAGCTCTTCCATGTGCAAGTACCACAGAATTAACCAATTTACTGCCATTTATTACTCATGTCTAGTTATCTAAAGGCAGACTTTCCACTTACGTACCAGCAGTCATCTTTTTTACCTATTAAAAAAGAAGCCTGTAAGCTTTTCTCTGAATACTCTTGAGCTCTTTTCCATGCATGCATAGCTGTATTTTACCTGAGGGCAAAATTTCCACTTGTCCACTGGCTGTCATCCTTTTCACCTATTCAAGGACTTTCATCCTGTGATTATTCCCTCTTTCTCAAGCATATAAATTCCCCACCCCACTTCTTGCTGGATTATGTCTTGAGAATCACACATTTAGTATTTGCAGTCCTAAAAACAAGCAAACAAAAACTTTCTCCTGATTTCTCATTTCTTTCCAGGTCCCTCTGCTTCTCTTTGCAGCAAAATCCTCAAGAGGTCATTTAAAGACAGCGTCTCCACTTTCTCTAATCATTTTCCATGAAGACCACGTCTGCCCATCTTTTATCCCTACCACTTCCCTGAAAGTGCCCTGGTCAAGGTCACCATTGACCATGTTGCTATCCAAGGGTTCATAACCAGGCTTTATTTTACTAGACCTCTCATCAGCATTCTTGCCAATTGATCATTCCTATCTTCTGAAAACAGTTTCTTCACTTAGCTTTTGAATTACTATTCCCAAGGAGTTCATCTTCTACCTTATTCACAACACATACTCCTTTTCCTTTCTGGGACCTTTTTCCTGTTAGAGATCAGGACCTCAAATATTTTTCCTGAGACTTTAATATGCTAAACAATAGAAAATTTATTTATTAATTAACAGAGTGATATGGTAGACTATGGAGGTGGTATGATTAGAAGATGGAGATTATTTCAATTTATATGAAAGCAACAGACAAAAGCCCAATCCAGGAAAAAAGAAGAATTTTTAAATTGTTTTGTGGTGGCTATAATTAAAATGAAGAGATATATACTTGAAAGCTTATAGAGAGAAAAACCCATACTATTTGGAGATTGAAAGGCAGTGGGAGGAAAAAAGAGAATAATCTAAAATATTTAAGTTGTTATTTTGATAAAATAATTCAATATGTGTACTTTCTTTGCATGATTTGAAACATTTTTAGAAACTGCTTCATTATTTTATAATCATAAAACAATAATTGGGGCAAATGATTTGTAGGAGAAAATCCCATATAGTCAAGCAGGATCATGGTAACAAATTAAAAATGCCTTGGCATACTATGATTTGGGGAAGAAATGGGTTGAAAGGAGTTTGTTGTTGTTGTTTTTTTTTTTCTATGATACTGCTAATATATTGTATAGAACAGGAAAGGAACACTTTCCTGGAAAACCATATTGCCTTTTTTAAATTAAACATTTGGTGTTGTTCCTACTGCTGTCATTTTAAGCTTACAATGAAAACTGCAGGTGATATGTTTACTCACTATATTATTTTGGTTTATCTCCAACACTTGATAGATATTCAGGACAACACAATGAAGAGCCTTAGCTGTTGTTTTCTATGTTTTCTGTGGGAAATTAATTAGACACTGTCTTACATCAGTTCTCAAGTTGAGGTGGATGGTGAAAGAGGTCATTCTGACAGAAAGCGCTATGTTATTGGCAAAGGAAAAAAAATGAAGATTGAAGGGTATTGTAGAAGTGGTAGACTAGCCTTTCAGTATAAAGTGGAAGTCCAATATGAGGTGTGTTTTTTTCAAGTTGAAGAAAGCTTTTAATAAAACATTCTTGTATTTTACAATACCTGTAAATTCTCTTTTAAAGCAGCAGCAAAGGTGACTGTAGCATTTTGAAGTACAGACTAATATGGGTATGGGGAGTTTTCTAAAATCACTACTCATTTGTCTTACTGCATTTGCAAAGCATATCTTAAGCCTGACATCTATTGACATCTCTGTCTCTGAGTTAGAGAATGAAGAAACTCTGCCTTTTTAATTGTTCAACATTATTTCCAGAGATGATGGGTTTCCACTGACTATCCCTCCTTCATAAATCTATTACCTATTGAGCTTATTAGATTTCTGGTTCAGCCCTTTGTCCAGTGTCCCTTTGTTCCCCCTCAAGTTATGGGCCATGACACGCCAGTTCACATAACAGTGGCATGGAAAATATTACTTCTTTCTACTTAACTCTAGCATACACTGGGCATATGTTTTTTCCCTTTCACAGCAGCCTAATCACATCATTCCCCTCAAAATCCAATTCAATCTGAACTCTTTCCTGAGAAAACCAGAAACAAATGATCCTTTTGTTTTGTGGATTCTTACAGCATGTATTGTGTGTAGCAGATATATCCGAATCTAATTACACTCTGTCATACATGTTTCTTAACTATTCCATAGGTTTATCTCTGTTTTCCTAGGATAATTATAAGCATGTTGATTTAATGCTTATGGTTTACACAGGCTTGGCAGCCCTATCCTTCATCCCAGGCTGCACATAGAGTAGGAAACAAACAGGCTGAGTTAAATTGTGCATAACAGCTGATTTCAGAACACAATCTGGTAAAATCATAGAAATGCAAACTTGTCTATGCATATCTGCAAAATGTTTTCCTCAGAATTTCCTAATATCCACTATTGTGAAAGAGGGGGAATGAGAATTAGATTTCTGATGGAACAAAATTTTGAATTTTTTCTAGGGTTAGGGTAAATAAATGTGATATAACCACAAGAGGTTATAAGAGCTCTGATTTCACATAGGAAAAGCATTGGATAGATATGAAGAACCTTGGAATTATAAGCTCAGGCTGGCAAAGTCAAAGGTCGCTCAGATTGTCAGGCTTCAGCCAAGGGCTGCCAACAGAACTCAGGGTGAGGTGTAAACAAACAAATGGGCTAAAAGGATGCAAGTGTCCTCTCTGGCCTGGATTTGTTGCTACCTAGAGAGTCACTCAGATATTTTCTGAAACCATGGTTCCAAATGAGTTGTTCTAGGTGTCAGCAGATAGCCCTTGCCTCTCTTTCTCCAAACATGAACATGAGCAAAGCCGTTTACAGGCATCAAGGAGGAGCATGTTTACCAAATCTTCTCTTGCTAATTTTTTGTTACGTTTTCTTATGGTACTTACTTAAGTATGGCTTTGCTGGGCATTGCCCAATGGCCATACTGCATGATGTTCTTGACCACTCAGGGGGTCACTACAAGACAAGGCCATATCTTTACCCCTACTATGTAGTTCAATGTCTTATTTTTTCCTCCCTTCCAAGAGAAAAGAGAATCAAGGTTAATTACAAATTTAGGAAAAATACAGCAACTTCTAATTAGTATACAAGTCTATAAGTACTTAGAAGACCTGGAAGAAATAAATGGAAGGGAATGACAACATGCGCTTTGTTTTGTGCTGATTTGCTGAACTGTTGGGTATTTGTAGACAATTTAGTTATTTTATATCCTGGTTTCTTACATTATCTGCTATATACTAGGAGCCATACAACTATTATTGT
>NW_017731789.1:134645-141022 GCF_001890085.2 Hipposideros armiger
AAGTTGAGCTGTTGTTCAGCATCTTAGCTGTGGAGGGCAGTGTCACTGGCCCTCATATGTGCGATCCAAACCGGGGCCCTCTGGCATCCCAAACCAGCTTTTAACCATCGCGCCACTCGGCCGGCCCTGGTATTGAATATTTAATGAACTTAAGTATATAACTTGCTGCCTGTGCCTCTGGCATTTCATCTTCAAAATGACAAAAATTTTTCCTACTATTTTTTCAACTATAAAATTTTTTCAACTGTAATGTCACACTGAAGGATAAAACAAACTAGAAAAGTGCAATTTCCTTATTGGAACAGAAATGAGGCTTTCACCCTTGTCTGCACCCTCTGACCTTTCCACACTCTCCAAGTGTGCCTCTTAGGCCTCCCAGTTCTGGGAAGCACACCTGGAAACTACCAGACCAGATCACCTCTAGTTCTGTTCGACTCTAACATTCAGGTGATGTAAAAACAGGAAGCCCAACCCCACAGCTCACAAGAATTGCTGCTTGCTGTTAAGCAGGAGACAGAAAAAGCATGTCTATAAAATTTGCATTTGATGAATATTGAATAAGAAAGGCAACAAATTAGAAAAAGACTTGTTTCAAAGAGAGTAAAACCGTTGAGCGAGAACCAAGAACTTCAAAAGCCTTGCTACTCAAAGTGTCTGTTCACAGAGCAGTATCACCCATTAGTCATATGGGATCTCAGGCCCAGCCCCACACATGGTAAAGCAGAATCTGAGCTTTAACCAAATGTATAGATGATTCATTTTATCTTGGTGTTTGAGAGGCACTATGCTTAAGCAATGTCTGTCACCTCTGGCTGCCCATTAAAATCGTCTGGAAAGTTTTACACTGATAGTTGCTCACCACCCCCACATACTTTCTTTTAACTGGTCTGCAGTGGGACCTTGATGATTTTATACAATTTCCAAGTGATTTAAATATGCAGCAATGGGTGAAAAACATCATTCTAACTAACAAATAGAACCCCTTACTCAAGAAAATTGAAAATGTCTCCAAGGCATAACCAAACAGAAGTTATGTTTCAATCCGACCTCAAGGGAAAGGGCTATGTATTGTGATTAATGACTGTGACACTGTTGAAAAGTTGAAAAGCATACATATCACTGAACAGCGATCTGACAAGCCTCAATGGGATGTGTGCTGACATCCTGAAGCACATATCTAAAGATGCCAAAACTCATCTGACAAAATGATGCTGAGTCTTGTGGAGATAGAGATATAAAAACATTAACTGATAAATGAAGATTTGGATGGCTCATTAAGATGGTTTCAAAGGAATTTGATTTTTCAGATCATACATTATAAAAACAATGCATGTGCTACTAGTCATGGATAAAGTGTATCTCATAAAATATGAAAATATTTTTAGATAGGATTCATTTGTCCACAACCAATTTCCTCCATGTTGCCCACTCAGAAGATGTTGCCCTTCATGAGCTCCATGGAAACCAACTACAGCCAAATCCTTATGGCAATTAATTCAAGACTACCAAAATCAGGCCACCGGCCCACTATGCTATATAGTTAAAAATGGAAGACTTAAGTCCTAGACTTCCCATTACACCGGAAGAAGGGCTGATGATCTTCCAATCAATGAATGTGAAATGGCAGAGTTGCACTGGATCTTAGCACGTGGTTACAAAAGGGCAGGGACATCCTGCTAAACATTCTACAGTTAAGGACATTTTCAGTAGCAGATACCATTTATTCAAGAGGATGTCTGTCATTACTATATGTGTACAAGGAGATCTAACAAGCTTGCCTTCATTTTCCCCTTGACGTGTCTCTTGGTGTATGAGTATTAGTTTCCTAGAGGTGCTATAACAAAGTACCACATGCTGGGGGTGACTTAACACAATGGAAATTTATTGTCTCATGGTTCTGGAGGCTGTAAGTCTGAAATCAAAATGTTGGCAAGTTTGGCTTTTTCTGGGTGCTCTGAAGGATAATTTGTTCCATGTCCCTCTCCTAGCTTCTGGTGGTTACTGGAAGTCCTTGGTATTCCTTGGCTTGTGACAACAGAATTTCAATGTCTGCCTCCATTTATGTGGCATTCTCCTTTCTATGTGTCTCTGGGCCTCTCATTACAGGGTCATTAGTGATTGGTTTTAAGGCTCACCCAAACTTAATATAACCTCATTTTAACTTACATTTTAAATACATCTCCAAAGACCCTATCTTCAAATAAGGGCACATTCATAGGTTTCAGGTGGACATAAATTTTGGGAAAACTCCATTGAACCCAGTATACCTAGCAATGGGAGAACATAGAATGCAGACCTACTTCTTAACCATTTAATTCCCAGTTTATACTCTGATCTTTATAAATATTTTTTGCCACATATTTCTCAGGTAAGTTATTTATTATTTGTCTTACAACATCTTCTGCAAACTTTTATTACAATTTTATCTCCTCTACAAAGCATATTAATCATGACCTTCACAAATCTTATGGTATTCTCTTAGCTCAATTATTTTTTCTCTATCATCCACAGTAATTGCAAATTTTTACATGTATTGTTGGAGGCGTTTTATCAATTGTGTAATATTTTTAATACCAAATTAATATTCTGTTTCTGGGCCAGTTTCTTTGAGTGTTACATAAACTGAACCTTCAAATCAGCTTCCCCAAATTTTGTCTCTTTCTAGGAGAAAATTATTTACTCATGAGCATATCAAGTTTTTGTTCCACTATAGAGCTGTGGCAGAAAGATTAAAATAATATTTTACGTACCATACATTAATTAAAATTATCCATTCCTTCCCAGAAGAAACATTTTCCATGTATCACACATCCCCAGTGACTAGAATAGTGACCAAAAGTCATCATTCGATAATTTATGTATTTTATGTGGTTTGAAGACACACCCGTACATTGATATCATTGTAAAATTTTCTAGAGATACCAGCTTCCAGATTTCATTTTTGTTTCATTTCATGCTTGTTTACCCTCAAAGAGACATCATTGTGTTGTCCCTTTATTTGTTTACGTTAACTGCAATGAAGATAAATTTGTAGTAATTGGGCCATGCATTAAAAATCACAAAGACCACACCGTCCAGTGATATCCTGCCATAATTTAGGTTAACAGAATGTTCCCATAAATATACCAACTAGCCGGGCCTCCTAGCATGCCTAGCCATTGACCTTATAGACATCAGAATCCATGGTGTTTTTTTATACAGCATGAATCTGTTTTGTTTTGTTTTTAATTTAGTCGTGCAGCTCATGTGTGATAATTGAGTCAGCAGATCAGTCATTGCCTCCTGGATATTATTTTAGCTTCTCAAGAATAAGATTAGATAAAGCATCCAAGATTAAGTTAACTGTGTCCCTTCAGCCATCATAAAGCTCTTCTGTGGAGTTTCTTGCATGTGTAAGACCAAATACAAATTAAAAACTAGAGGATTAATTTCCTCTGTTGAAAATAAGGGAAGAGACTGCTCCTCACTCACTTTACTCAGAGCATTTACTTTTAAAACTTTTCATCGTGAATTCTTTCTCTGTCTACCTGAAATGCATGCAATTATTTTTATTTATTTAATTTACTGGGGTGACATTAGTTAGTGAAATTATATCGCTTCCAAGTGTACAATTCTATAATACATCATCTACATGTTGCAAAAGGGGAGGGAGGGTGGTAGAAGAAGGAAACGGGGATGCAATATACGGTGATGGAAGGAGCACTGACTCAGTTGGTGAACACACAATGCAATCATTTTTGAAAACTAAATAAACCTCTTGCCTGCTTTGCAAGGCAGGAATGTCTTTCACAAGGACCTGGGAGCCATCTCTTTGAATTGTCATCAAAGAGGAAATATTGCCTATCTCCCACTCCAATACTAGCTCCTGTTATAAAGGTAAGAAGTTTCTTTTCCTATTGGATAAAACTAATTAGCTAACCCAATTGACCATCCCAATTAGTAGCAGAATTTAGGGTGAACTGTGTGACAAAAGATTTGTCAAGTCCTCTGATTGAGGGCTAGTTTATTGTGTGAACATGAGTGTAATGTGTTGTATGTAATCAGCTATATAAAGGTACAACATTTCTCCATCTTTGCAATTTCTTGAGTGAATTACCTATGATACAAGACTTTATTTAATGCTTATTCAATAATAAAAGTTTTTTTTTCTCATCTACCTTTATGGAGAGATTTTCTGGTTTGGCAGGAGATTTTGTTTTTTTTATTTTGTTTCCTCAACAATTCTGGGAATGGGGATGGGTGGAGCCTGAATTGAATAGACCACCTGGATGACTTATGGCCACATAAGACTCAGGCCACAGACCCTGAATTATAAAGTTTCCCTTCTGGTTCTCTGCTCTTTTTGAATGCAAGTCAGAAGAACCACCCTCTCCAAATTTAAGATTCTTTTATTTTACTTTATTGAATAAGAATTGGTAAAGTCCATCAGGATCACCATATGGTTGGAAAATATGGGAAGCACGGAATGTTGCCTGCAGGTCTTTTTCTTAAATAACTAAAATGCTTCTGTCATATTTAGAATGGGTGTATGAGAATCCAGTTTTGCAATTGCCTAAGGACAGTTCTTTTGATTTGGATAAATTAATGGATTGGTGGGGTTGTAGGCCTCATCCAAAGCAAATGAATTACTGGTATTTATGGGGGAAATGTCCGTATAAGAAAATAATTTAAAATCATTTGGATAGCCAGAAATAAAGACTGAGAAAACTAGAAGAGGAAATTAAAAATGAAAGGTATCTTCCCTTTCACAGAAACTCCTCCTTTCTTTACTGTCCCTACTCCCTGTATCTTATCATCCTTTCCTGTTTCAAACTAACTCCTGGGAAGGGGAGAGAGAGAGAGAGAGAGAGAGGGAGGGAGAGGGAGGGAGAGGAAGAGAGAAAGGGAGGGAGAGAGACACTATTAGACTGGTGTAATAGTCTAATAGCCAAGTCAATTACCCACCCCTTCCCCCACAACTAAGCAAGACCTAAGGGCATTAGAGACCCATCAAGCGGAGTGCTAATGGCCATACTTGAAGCCTTTCCACTGAAGGTGAGGTGGGTGATTGCAGCACTGTGCACAGAAGATGGGTGAGTGCCCCACTGATTTCCACCAGGGGTTTTCTGAAGCTTTCTCAAAATGTATTGGCATGGATCCAAGGGCACATAAACACTGCCCTATGGCCCTAACCACCTTTTTCTTAGCACTCCTGCTGACTCTCCAAACTCCAAGTAGAGAAAAGGTGGTAGACGGCAAGAACTAGACGGCAAGAACAGGCTATTGCTAAAATCTTAACAGCAGCTGCTCAGAAAATAACTGGCAAAGGGCTCAATTGACAGATTTAGGAAATCTTAGCAGTAGGAGCTGGTGAACCATATGTGTCAGTGACTTTCCCTCAGGGTAATAATCTGTCTTGCCTTTTCTGATAGATACTGGTGCTACTTACTCTTCAGTTTCCATGGGAATTTCTTGTTTTCCATTTGACAATAGACCAATACCGGTGGTTGCTATCTCTGTTCAGCCCTCTACTTGTTCTTTTCCCTCTATGATTTCCATACAAATAGATCCTTTTTTTGAGGAACACATATGACTTTCTTTTGATTCTCCTGTAAATCTGTTAGGGAGAGCCCTGCCGTGCAACTTAAAGGTACCATGTTCTCAACTCTGGGTGGAGGGTCTGTGGAGCGCCTTGGCGGGGAAGGCCCCGAGCTGACTAGTCTGTGCCTTCTGAAAGAAAGGGGGTTATAGTAGAGAGTGGCAGCCTCACACCGTGCTGGAAATGTACCCTGAGATGAAACCAACTGAAGCGTGACTTTGAGCCCTATAAAGTAATGGTGCTGGTTTAATACAAGATACAGAGCCAATAAAAATAATTTGCCAGGAAGATAATCCACGGTCATGTGTAAAACAATGTTCTTTGTTAAGAGTTCAATTGAAAGGAATGAAAGCAATTTTAAAAGAATTAGAAAAATAAGAAATAGTTTTTAAAAGGGTGTTTTAATCTGTTTGGGTTGTTGTAACAGAATATCACAGACTAGGTGGCTGATAAATAACAGAAATTTGTTTCTCATCGTTCTGGAGGCTGGAAAGTCCAAGATCAAGGTACGGGTAGATAAGGTGTCTGGTGAGAGCCTGCTTCCTGGGTCATAGTAATCGGTTTTTTGCTGTGCCCTCACATGGTGGAAGGGGCAAGGTACCACTTGGAGTCTCTTTTATAAGGGCACTAATCCCATTTATGAGGGCTCCACCCTCATGACCTAATCCCCTCTCAAATTCCCCACCTTCAAATACTTTCATATTGGGGATTAGATTTCAATATATGAATTTTGGAGGACACATGTAGTCTATGACAAAGTCATACTCATCCTTAATCCTTCCATCCTGCCAGCAAACAA
>NW_017731789.1:142972-143698 GCF_001890085.2 Hipposideros armiger
AGAGGTTCTCTGTTTTAGCAGAAGATTTTCTTTTTAAATATATTTCCCCATTACACATAGGCCATTCCTACTACTTCAGAAGGAGTATTTAATTTGTGGGTTGGGGAGGCGTTGTATCAGTTACTTTGTTCGGAGTAAGTCGGCCATATCCCACCTTCATTAAATGTATAAGGTCAATGGTCATACCTTCTTCTCACAAAAGTTCTTAACCACTTGGAGATAAGTTTTCAAACATAATTCCTTCCAATCTGCAATATCTATCATTATAATGCACGAACAGTGGTTTGTCAGCCTTCTGATGGTGTTCTCTGGGAAGTGGCCTAGTCCTTAACAGAATACCCTTGGGATTCTGTACTAATCTAGCCTCCTACTACCTGCTTAGATTTTCATCAGTCAATTGAATTACTTGTGAGTGAATATAACATCTTTCCAGGTACCATAACAGCATTAGAAGGCTTTCCAATAACGGAAAAAAAACAGTATTACCGATTCTTTTTTTTTCCTTTGACTGCCGTATCTTTTAGAGAACTCGCTTTAAAAAGAGCTATTAACACAATTTTCACTTTTCCTTCTTCCTGCCACTCTTTGCCCCACAGCTTTTCCTATTTCATTTCAAAGATGGGAGGCAACCATCCTGATATCACGTCTTCATTGTGTTTTTACATCCTGTCTTAGCTTATGCTGCTATAACAAAATACCACAGATTAGCTGGCTGAAACAACAGAC
>NW_017731789.1:144598-145762 GCF_001890085.2 Hipposideros armiger
GTGCTAGGTTTGTTTATAGTAAGCAACCCTTAAACAAAGTTAGATACATCTTGCTAGAAGAATTCCATAGGATTCCTCAGCTGGCAAATAAGATGGTTTGCCTGCTTATCTGCCATTAGTATAATTACAAGGAAATTTGATCAAGCCACCTTCTTTCTTCCCTGAGGTGTTTATCCAGGTATGGGAGAAAATGGATTACAGATTTGTTGCTTACCCATTTTCTTCTTATCCCTCTAATCTAAGTCTATGATTCTAAAAGTATGCATTAGAATGAACTTGTATGTCAGTCTAAATCAATTAGTTGAAGTCATCCATTAATGCTTGCAAATATGTCAATTTTATTTATATCACCAAAAATATGTAGATATCTCATATTACTATTGTGAACCAAATTAAACTTTGTGACACTGTAGGTAGATATCTAGTTAAACAAGCCATTCATGAAGGCAGTGATTAGTATGGGAGTCCAAGTGATGTGGTGGAGAGGGCCATGGACCAACTGAGAAATCCTGAGCTCTAATTCTACTCCTCTCACACTAGGCCTAGGACAAGTGGACAGTCACAGTGTTTCCCTTTATTGCATTTTCCTCCTTTTTAAATAAAAAGAATTGGTTAAGGATCACTAGGTTTTTCTATGAGTCAACATTCTTATTACTGATATAAAGCTGTGATAACAAATATAGCTGATTGTCTTTTTCATATTTACTCATTCATATTTACCTAAGAAAGTTTTTATTAAAATGCAGGTGTCCCACCTCAGATGCATTAAATCAGAATCTGACTGTGAAATCTATATATTTTAAATATGTCCAGGTAAATCAGATGATCAGTCAAGCTTAAAAACCATCAACAGAAGTCAATATAGAAGGTATGTTTACCAAATATATGCATGACAAAACCAAGAAGGTGGAATATGAAATTCATGTAATACAGAATTAGTGTGCTTTGTTATTCAAATAGGCAGAGTAACTGAGGTACTCCACAGGATGGAAGAGTGGTTAATGTAAAAACATAAATTACTAGAATACAGGATAGTTGAGACCAAGTTTTCTTCAGCCATAAAATAAATATGTACTCTTTATATGGAAAAATAACTTGAGGCTATATGGTGTCCAAATCAAGGAAACTAATAGATTCACTTATGCTTTGCACAGGACCTGTAAG
>NW_017731789.1:148252-152308 GCF_001890085.2 Hipposideros armiger
TATAAATAGTATGTGTGCTTCTCTGACTTGAGAGAAAATAATATTTATATAATTGAGATTATAAATATATTATTTGAATAGGATTTATTATAATATCAGTGCATTTTTATATATGCTATTCCCTTATAAATAATTATTATTAAAATAGGAGCAGAATAAGTCTTCAGGATTTTTGTATTTTAAACAAATTAACTCTATTAGTCAACCTGAGAGTTGAACCCATGCCTTTGCATTTAAAACTTACTCTTTCCAACAATTTTGAAACGTTCTGTATTTTAACAGATAATTTTCTAAATTACTAGAGTAGTAATGTGCCAAATAATCATATTAAAGAAAGGAGGTAGTAAAACTAACACCTATTGAGCAATTACTACAACCAGGCATTGTGTCAAGTGATTGTACATGTGTGTCTCCATTTAATCCTCCAACCACATCTCTGACTCATGCCTCCCCTTCACTGGGCAGTGCTACAAGCTGCAAAATATGGTGTGGTTCCGTAAGTGATTCTGAGTCTCAGAAAGAGCATCGGTCAATCATTTTCCATCATGATTCAGTTGGTGTTGTCTGTTTACTGTTGGTACAGTTTTCTCATGGCCAAACAGTTTATAATCAAGGAGCCTTAGGACATTGAGTTGGCAGCAATGTCTAGGTTTCTGAGTTTGGGCTTGGGCCAAGGCAAATGTGATATAACTGAAAAGTAACTGAGGCTTCCATAAGCTCCTCACATGGCAGCTCCAGGAAGCACATGGATATTCACACTTTTCATCTCCCTGCCTATAAGCTAAGAGTAAATAACCACTACTACAGTCTCTACTGTAACAGTGCAATGTCATTCTCCTTGAGTCCATGATTATAATGAAACTGTTTAAGAATCAGAAAATACTGAAACAGAATGATGTACTTCTTCCATTTAACGTAATTCAATTTTCTTGTCTTTGAGAGCATTTTTTTTAAGAAACTAAGGCATTTATGGCATTTTGTTTAATTTTTTATTCACTCAAGCTGACGTCTCCATATACATACAGGGGAGATACTTTTGGCAGTAGGGAACTGGTGATGGCTTCTTTAATTGAGGATTACAAATGTTTCAGGAAGCTCAATGGACATAGAGAGAGCTGGCAGAAACCCTTTCTAGTGTTTTTCTCCCACCAAAGAATGTTTCTATTTTTTTAATTAAATTTTTTTTTCAATTACAGTTGCCATTCAATATTATATTAGTTTCAAGTGTAAGAGCATAGTGGTTAGACCACTATTTATATACCTTATGAAGTTAGACCACTATTTATATATCTTATGAAGTCTAATACCCACCTGACTCCATATATAGTTATTACAATATTATTGACTATACTCCCTATGCTGTACTTTACATCCCTGTGACTATTTTGTAACTGCCAATTTGTATTTCTTGATCACTTCGCCTTTTTCACCCATACCCCAATTCCCTCCCACCTGGCAACCATCAATTTGTTCTCTGTATCTCTGAGTTTATTTCTATTTTGTTTGTTCATTTATTTTGTTTTTAGATTTTACATGTAAGTAAAATCATATGGTATTTGTCTTTCTCTGTCTGACTTATTTCACTTAGTATAATACCCTCTACGCCCATTCATGGTGTTGTAAATGGTAAAATTTCAATCTTTTTAATGGCTGAGTGATAGGCATGCAAACACACACACACACACACACACACACATATTCTTTATCCATTCATCTATTGATGGACACTTAGATTGCTTCCATATCTTAGCTATTGCAAATAATGCTGTAATGAACATAGGGCTGCATTTATCTTTTTGATTTAATGTTTTGGGTTTCTTTGGATAAATACCCAGAAGTGGGATTGCTGGGTCATATGGTAATTCTGTTTTTAATTTTCTGAGAAAGCTCCATGCTATTTTACGTAGTAGCTGCACTACTTTACAATCCCACTAACAATGTGCAAGGGTTCCCTTTTCTCCACATCCTCGAGAACTCTTGTTGTTTGTTGATTTATTGATGATAGCCATTCTGACAGGTATGAGGTGGTATCTCATTGTGGTTTTAATTTACATTTCTTTGATGATCAGTGATGTTGACCATCTTTCCATATGTGTATTGGCCATGGGTATGTCCAAAAAATGTTTCTTTTATTCTTTCACACTATTAAAAAGAAATAGTAAACTTGCAGTTTGACAAATTGCTCCAGTCTTGTCATTTATACAACATCTATAATATATGTTGTATTATCATCCATGAGTCTAGATGAAATCGGGTAGGAGATACTAATCCCAAGAAATTCTGAATGTTCCTATGGTGGTCTAGCAAATGATGCCAGATAAACTAAATGCCCAGCATTATATACTGGACAAAATGGTTCTCCCACTGGGTGCTGCTACCCTGCAAACACCATGACTCCAGATGGACATCATTTCTTTCCACTGGTTACTGTGGTCTCTGCTGACCACCACGGCCACCCTACCATGTGTCACCACTGCTATTTTAGATTCTTCAAATTGCCAAAGATGCACAGCAAACAAGCTGAGGAAAGTGGGGGAACATTCCTTGGCTGAATGAATGAGTGAATAAGGGAACCCCTAAGAGGTCCACTTGTTTCCCAGTGGTTTCCAAAGTTTTTATTCTAGCAGTTACTTCATTTTTCTCCTCCAGCCTTGTGTGTGGGTGTGAATCTGTAGAATGTTAGTTGCCTTGCTAATCACAGGTTCTGGCTCAGCTCATTAAGTTTTCTGACTCACAGGAGGGTCCTGAGTATTCTGCACATAAGATTTCCCCTTGGCCTCACTAGTCCATGTGTCAGGCAGAGCTAACAAGCTTGAGTTATCACCCAAGAGGCCCCTTATTTTGTCGGCAAGTAAATTTCTGTGACGCTTATTGGATTGTTGTCTCTTCCCTCTGGTTCAGTTTGTATGCCCTTCTTCACTATATCCTTCAATGCATTCCCTTCTTGGCAGCAAGTATTCTTATCTTTTAAATATTTTCTATGTTACTAGACAAAAAAAAGTGATATAACAGCCATTTAAATTGTACTTTTTATTATTAATGAGACTGAACACTTACTATGCTTATTATTCATTATTTGCTCAATAATCTATATATGTGTTTTAAACATATGATATAACTGCTTTGCTAAATCAATTCCTGAGAATTCTTCACACATTAAAATGTGGTTTAATACTTTACTAGTTTAATTTCTTCATTAATTTTTATATAAATAAATTCTGACTGATTTTTAATATTACTTTACTTATCTTTTAGCTAATGATATTGTTGACAAAAAATATCCAGTCTAAGAGAAAACTTGTAAGAGTTTATTTGAGCCAAACTGTCGACAATTTCCGGGAAGCAAAATCTCAACGGATTGAGAAAATGCTCCCCAAAATGGCAGTTTGCAGTTTATTTTATACATAAAATCAAAGGAGGAAGGTTACATGAAATCCATTGGTGATAGATTAAGGGGGTGGGAGAAAGCAAAGTGGGAAAATCTTTGGGATTGGATAAAAGTACATTGGAGAGACAGGTACTCCTCCCACACAGGTGGGTGAGGGACAGCTAACAGTTCATTCTTTACAACACATAGAGATGGCAATCAGGAGACAAGCATGATAATGAGGAATTTTGCAGTTTCCAGCTCTGGTGGTGGGGGGGGGGAGTGGGGTAAGGATTAAAGATGTTATTTTAGGTACAAAAAGACAAAGAACAGGCCCACTGAAAAGGCACAGATTAATTTAGTGAGGAAGCTCAAGAGATGTGACTTCCCGCCATGGCCCACCTCAGTTAGGAATTTTTATGTTCACACCATCCTCTGTGGTTATTTTCAGTCTCCTGAGCTTGCCAGGTTTAACATGTGGCTCCTTTTCTGTCCACATTTCCTTCTTTTGGTCATAAATAAATCATAACAGATGCCTTGATGACCAACCTTTTAGTTGGATAGTGTGGTCCCACGGTGCTAGGAAGGCTCATTCCTAGGAAGTCATAGTGTCAGCATATGTCTCGCTAAATGTTGGACCATTGTGGGTAGGTCAAGACTATAACCTCAGATGGCATGGCAGTTGAGGC